>NC_068938.1:206165193-206527016 GCF_016801865.2 Culex pipiens pallens
AAACAATTCAAAATCATTTTCATAGGACAACAGGTCGGAAAGGAGCTTCATCAAATTAAAATAATATCACACAGTTATGAAAATATCGATATAGTTTATATTAAATTACTTAATTATTGAATAACTATGGTTAAATGTATCTTAATCGAAAAAAAGACAAATGATTTATTTTTTTCAATCTATTGCCAATATTGCTGTTAAAACTTTTTCGCGAAATTCTGGTAAAATGATTCTTTTTTGTTTTATATTGTTATTTTTAAAAGCAATTATTTTTAAGCTTTTGAAAGTTGTTTGTGAGTCGATTTGACAACCTTTTCTAAAAAATCAAATAATATTCCTTCGTCTTTTTTGGGACAAAATATTGTACAATCGATATCCAAAAGGATTTTAAACATAGTATTTGATTATTTGCTTTTGAATTAGAAAGAAAGTTTATCCTAATACTTGCAATGTAATCATTAAATGAATAAAATTTCTCAAGGAGTCAAAAATCAATATTTTTTCCTAGCACTTCAAATTTTACAATTTTATAAAAAATAAAATTTTGGAAACGTCATGCATTTTTTTTTAAATTTAGTTACATTTATGTAGTTTTAAAGTCCAAGCCGGAGTCGGTTACTTTTAAGGACCCGGAGTCAGCGTCACCACTGGTCTTTTTGGTGTCACTAAATCGCGGAGTCGCTCCAAAAGCTGAACGACTTCGCAGTTTTGGTTTAAACAAGCGATTTTAAAACGTTTTTCAAAACTATGTCGTCGAAATCGATCCAAACTTTTCTCAGTGCACCATCCTCCCACAACTTCTATTGGAGCAGAGCTAATATTGTTTATCGCCATCTTGTGCGCTATCAGCAGCAGCAGGACTCGTGGACCATACGGTACAACTCGTGAAGCCTTATCTGTCCCAGGGACCGCGGAGAAAGCGATGACGATGAAAAGTTTCACAATTAACACATGTTTTATGGGCCAAGATGAGCTCGTTCGCGATAAGCATCGCGGTGATGAATCATGCACGACTATGGTTAAAGCTTGATTAGCGAGTGTGCGCGAGCGAGATCCAGCAGTCCCAAGGGGGTGGTTTCGGGATGTAGTTGTAGGGAAAGTTTTTGAAATATCGTTTTATAGTGGGGTGAAATGAGATATGAATTGTTTTGTACTTATTTTTTGAAAACTCTAAAATATATAACAAAATCTTGTTATTGATAGTCATATCCAACGCTCTTGATGAAGCCTCTCTCGACCCCCATCATCGTTTGCTCAAATAAAGATATGAACCGATGATACCAGCCAGATAATGGCCATTAATGGTTAATAAAGTAAGAAGATAAATCTCACTTTAGTGAGCATTTAATGCCTCGCCGCGCTGATCCACCCAAGATACATCAACGATACATAACTCGTTCCGTTCGCGATTTGCTACTTTTTTATGGTCGTCAGTTGGTTGGTTGGCGCTTTTTCCTCTACTCTTTTGCCTTTCTTACTAAAGAAAGGTATAGGGTTTGCTTTTGGCTCCGACGCCAAATCAAGCTTCGTTCCCAAATCATTTCTCGAGAAATATTCATTCCAAAAATCTGCAAAAAATTATGGACGATCGATTTTTGACGCCCGATCGATTGACAATGTCAGAATTGGTCTACCTCCAATATCCGAATTTTGGCACTTAATTTACTGTAGAGCACGCGTGACGTCCGTGTGTGGTAAAAAAGTGCTCAATTTTGTGGTAGGGGGTTTCTCAGAGCCCACATTATGGATTTAAGCTCTCTTGGGCGCATTTGAAAGGGGATGTGCTGAACCTGAACCAGTTCCATACCAAATTTGAATTTATCCATTTTTTATGGGGACTCGGACTGTGTTTTCACCAAATCAGGCGGTTTTCAAATGAAAATTCGGTCGAAAATTGAAGTATTGAAATCGTTTATTTATCCAAAAAATTGCATTTTTCCAGCCCTACATCCTCCCAAATTTTCATCCATGTCGGTAATGTGGTTCTTGATTTACAACTTGTGGACTAATTCACTGTGAGGGGGAAAAACCCCTAAAAAAGGTAAAAGCCAATTTTCACCAAATGCCAAAACTATTCCTTTGGCATTTTATCTAAATTTTTTTCTCCACATCATAATCTAGACCATACTCGATGTTCTGAAACAAATTTGACCTCATTCGGATTTACCGTTCAGATTTTAGAAAATTTCCATTTTTGCCTTTCTTACTAAAGAAAGGTATAGGGTTTGCTTTTGGCTCCGACGCCAAATCAAGCTTCGTTCCCAAATCATTTCTCGAGAAATATTCATTCCAAAAATCTGCAAAAAATTATGGACGATCGATTTTTGACGCCCGATCGATTGACAATGTCAGAATTGGTCTACCTCCAATATCCGAATTTTGGCGCTTAATTTACTGTAGAGCACGCGTGACGTCCGTGTGTGGTAAAAAAGTGCTCAATTTTGTGGTAGGGGGTTTCTCAGAGCCCACATTATGGATTTAAGCTCTCTTGGGCGCATTTGAAAGGGGATGTGCTGAACCTGAACCAGTTCCATACCAAATTTGAATTTATCCATTTTTTATGGGGACTCGGACTGTGTTTTCACCAAATCAGGCGGTTTTCAAATGAAAATTCGGTCGAAAATTGAAGTATTGAAATCGTTTATTTATCCAAAAAATTGCATTTTTCGAGCCCTACATCCTCCCAAATTTTCATCCATGTCGGTAATGTGGTTCTTGATTTACAACTTGTGGACTAATTCACTGTGAGGGGGAAAAACCCCTAAAAAAGGTAAAAGCCAATTTTCACCAAATGCCAAAACTATTCCTTTGGCATTTTATCTAATTTTTTTTCTCCACATCATAATCTAGACCATACTCGATGTTCTGAAATAAATTTGACCTCATTCGGATTTACCGTTCAGATTTTAGAAAATTTCTATTTTTGCCTTTCTTACTAAAGAAAGGTATAGGGTTTGCTTTTGGCTCCGACGCCAAATCAAGCTTCGTTCCCAAATCATTTCTCGAGAAATATTCATTCCAAAAATCTGCAAAAAATTATGGACGATCGATTTTTGACGCCCGATCGATTGACAATGTCAGAATTGGTCTACCTCCAATATCCGAATTTTGGCACTTAATTTACTGTAGAGCACGCGTGACGTCCGTGTGTGGTAAAAAAGTGCTCAATTTTGTGGTAGGGGGTTTCTCAGAGCCCACATTATGGATTTAAGCTCTCTTGGGCGCATTTGAAAGGGGATGTGCTGAACCTGAACCAGTTCCATACCAAATTTGAATTTATCCATTTTTTATGGGGACTCGGACTGTGTTTTCACCAAATCAGGCGGTTTTCAAATGAAAATTCGGTCGAAAATTGAAGTATTGAAATCGTTTATTTATCCAAAAAATTGCATTTTTCCAGCCCTACATCCTCCCAAATTTTCATCCATGTCGGTAATGTGGTTCTTGATTTACAACTTGTGGACTAATTCACTGTGAGGGGGAAAAACCCCTAAAAAAGGTAAAAGCCAATTTTCACCAAATGCCAAAACTATTCCTTTGGCATTTTATCTAAATTTTTTTCTCCACATCATAATCTAGACCATACTCGATGTTCTGAAACAAATTTGACCTCATTCGGATTTACCGTTCAGATTTTAGAAAATTTCCATTTTTGCCTTTCTTACTAAAGAAAGGTATAGGGTTTGCTTTTGGCTCCGACGCCAAATCAAGCTTCGTTCCCAAATCATTTCTCGAGAAATATTCATTCCAAAAATCTGCAAAAAATTATGGACGATCGATTTTTGACGCCCGATCGATTGACAATGTCAGAATTGGTCTACCTCCAATATCCGAATTTTGGCGCTTAATTTACTGTAGAGCACGCGTGACGTCCGTGTGTGGTAAAAAAGTGCTCAATTTTGTGGTAGGGGGTTTCTCAGAGCCCACATTATGGATTTAAGCTCTCTTGGGCGCATTTGAAAGGGGATGTGCTGAACCTGAACCAGTTCCATACCAAATTTGAATTTATCCATTTTTTATGGGGACTCGGACTGTGTTTTCACCAAATCAGGCGGTTTTCAAATGAAAATTCGGTCGAAAATTGAAGTATTGAAATCGTTTATTTATCCAAAAAATTGCATTTTTCGAGCCCTACATCCTCCCAAATTTTCATCCATGTCGGTAATTTGGTTCTTGATTTACAACTTGTGGACTAATTCACTGTGAGGGGGAAAAACCCCTAAAAAAGGTAAAAGCCAATTTTCACCAAATGCCAAAACTATTCCTTTGGCATTTTATCTAATTTTTTTTCTCCACATCATAATCTAGACCATACTCGATGTTCTGAAATAAATTTGACCTCATTCGGATTTACCGTTCAGATTTTAGAAAATTTCCATTTTTGCCTTTCTTACTAAAGAAAGGTATAGGGTTTGCTTTTGGCTCCGACGCCAAATCAAGCTTCGTTCCCAAATCATTTCTCGAGAAATATTCATTCCAAAAATCTGCAAAAAATTATGGACGATCGATTTTTGACGCCCGATCGATTGACAATGTCAGAATTGGTCTACCTCCAATATCCGAATTTTGGCACTTAATTTACTGTAGAGCACGCGTGACGTCCGTGTGTGGTAAAAAAGTGCTCAATTTTGTGGTAGGGGGTTTCTCAGAGCCCACATTATGGATTTAAGCTCTCTTGGGCGCATTTGAAAGGGGATGTGCTGAACCTGAACCAGTTCCATACCAAATTTGAATTTATCCATTTTTTATGGGGACTCGGACTGTGTTTTCACCAAATCAGGCGGTTTTCAAATGAAAATTCGGTCGAAAATTGAAGTATTGAAATCGTTTATTTATCCAAAAAATTGCATTTTTCCAGCCCTACATCCTCCCAAATTTTCATCCATGTCGGTAATGTGGTTCTTGATTTACAACTTGTGGACTAATTCACTGTGAGGGGGAAAAACCCCTAAAAAAGGTAAAAGCCAATTTTCACCAAATGCCAAAACTATTCCTTTGGCATTTTATCTAAATTTTTTTCTCCACATCATAATCTAGACCATACTCGATGTTCTGAAACAAATTTGACCTCATTCGGATTTACCGTTCAGATTTTAGAAAATTTCCATTTTTGCCTTTCTTACTAAAGAAAGGTATAGGGTTTGCTTTTGGCTCCGACGCCAAATCAAGCTTCGTTCCCAAATCATTTCTCGAGAAATATTCATTCCAAAAATCTGCAAAAAATTATGGACGATCGATTTTTGACGCCCGATCGATTGACAATGTCAGAATTGGTCTACCTCCAATATCCGAATTTTGGCGCTTAATTTACTGTAGAGCACGCGTGACGTCCGTGTGTGGTAAAAAAGTGCTCAATTTTGTGGTAGGGGGTTTCTCAGAGCCCACATTATGGATTTAAGCTCTCTTGGGCGCATTTGAAAGGGGATGTGCTGAACCTGAACCAGTTCCATACCAAATTTGAATTTATCCATTTTTTATGGGGACTCGGACTGTGTTTTCACCAAATCAGGCGGTTTTCAAATGAAAATTCGGTCGAAAATTGAAGTATTGAAATCGTTTATTTATCCAAAAAATTGCATTTTTCGAGCCCTACATCCTCCCAAATTTTCATCCATGTCGGTAATTTGGTTCTTGATTTACAACTTGTGGACTAATTCACTGTGAGGGGGAAAAACCCCTAAAAAAGGTAAAAGCCAATTTTCACCAAATGCCAAAACTATTCCTTTGGCATTTTATCTAATTTTTTTTCTCCACATCATAATCTAGACCATACTCGATGTTCTGAAATAAATTTGACCTCATTCGGATTTACCGTTCAGATTTTAGAAAATTTCCATTTTTGCCTTTCTTACTTAAGAAAGGTATAGGGTTTGCTTTTGGCTCCGACGCCAAATCAAGCTTCGTTCCCAAATCATTTCTCGAGAAATATTTATTCCAAAAATCTGCAAAAAATCATGGACGATCGATTTTCGTCGCTTCGTCGCTAAGTTGTCAAGTTGAGCTTCACATGCAGACGCGAGTAATGCTGGCGCGTGATGCTGGCGCGTATAGAGTTTTGATACTAGATTACCCCCTTTTAGTGCAAGTTGCTTTATCGATTGCTCGTTCATCACACATCGCCTATCATTATTTTCTATGCTTAGCTTCAGTGAACGCAAACTAGACGCAAGCAGCTATCTGTTCTGAAGCCTCATGCTCATTCTTTTGCCTTTCTTTTTTGTTTTGCTCATTCTCTGATCGAACTCTGAGCGAACGAATTTCTGGGAAGCGTCCAAGCTTCCCATGTGCCAGTGACAACGCTCATCGCGGGTTTGGTTTTCTAGCTTCGGTACTAGCCTTTTTGTGTATTAGTATTTTTGTTCATCGTACCAGCGCACCAAGGTGGTTTATTCGGTACGTTTGCGTTTGTCGTAGTGAAGTCCCACCAAGCGCTCAGTCGTTGTATGCTTCCCAATCCCAAAAACGCCTAAATGCATACTACATAGTTTTCTGGCTTGCTTATTGAAAGCTCACAATTTTGCCTAACGCCTAAATGACAGTTTAGTGAATTACAGTAGGCGTTTCAAAGCTTTCAAGAACATTTATGCGGCTTTACCGTTACATCGTTGTTTACAACACGGCAAATTCTCGGGTGTTGAAACACTTTCTGCCAGTCATTTTGTAACCACTTTAACGCAATGGAGCAAGACGGAATTATTTTGTTTTCTCGTTAATTTTTAATATTTTGAAAAGTGCAAAAAAAACACTCAGAGAATACGAACAATTTAGCGATATGCAGAAAACATTACGAACATCGCAAATTGTGAGCTAATTCTCTGTCTCAAAAACAATGTGTTCTGATTTAAAAAAATCGAAAATGCTTGTGTGCGAGCACAGCTTACAACCGGCCATGGCAAATGGGGCATAAACCAGCGCTTTTCAGTTATATGAAAAAATATGGTTGAGTTTCGAATTGTATTATGAATGGACCATTTTTTATTTTTCTATTTCTTTGAAAAAAAAAAAATCAACTGCCGTTAATTTCTTTTTGTAAGAAAGGCTCTATCTCACCCCAGGTGGGATTAAATCGGGTTTTTTTTTATTGATTACATGAAAGATCGCTGTTCGACAGCGGGACAAATTAATTTTATTGCCTCGGTGAGCTTTGGTTGGTTACATTCCCACAGAATGTTTTCTTCAAACATAAAGCCATCTCTTCGATGCTGCTGATCCCGGTCACGTCCACAAATCAATAGGCATTTCCATGTAAATCCGCCAAACAATGGCCCACAAATTTCAGGACATGGTAACCTTTTTTCTCAACTTAGAAGACCCCTTCTTTTTTCGGAAGCTTTCTTGTCCAATAGAGCAGAACCCGAACGGCAGCCTGTCACCGTGGACAAACTGAAATATACATCTTTTGTTCTATCTGGGCAGCGGAGAAACAGTTTTTTGCTGAAAAGCGACGCGCTTTGGGAGGTGAAAAATCCTTGATTTGCATACAAAATGGCCATAAATAAGCGAATGTGGATTTGGAGGCTCGGCAAGCTAGAATGTTGAGATCTGCAGAAGGGAAAAGAACAAAGTAAACGAACGAACGAAACGACGTCGTCGTCAATTTGAATCAAAGGAACAAAAGTGAAACAGCGCTGGAACTACTTTTTTGCGAGGTTGGAACTTTTTGGCAGGATTTTGGAGACGTTTTTTGGGTGATTACAGTAAGGCTTCGTATTTTAAATTATTGTGAACCTTCAAAGAATGAAAATTGAAATCAAAGCTTTTGGATAATTTTTTTTTGTTTCACACATTTTGGTCTATCTAAAATTACGGAAACATTTGATATAATTTATATTTTTATTAGGTTCCTTCCTTAGAATGCAGACCTCATGTCAATGACCATTAGAGTAAGCTTTTGTTTATAGGACCTAATAAAAAAAAGTTTAGAATGCTTATCTTTTGCTTTTTGTTTTTATTTTATGTTTCGTGTTTCATGTTTAGTGTTTAGTTTGTTTTGTGTGATTTGTGTGTTTTGTGTGATTTGTGTGATTTGTGTTTTTGTAGTATTTTGTGTGATTTGTGTGTTTAGTGTGTTTTGTATTTTTTGTGTTTTTTGTGTTTTTTGTGTGTTTTGTGTGCTTTGTGTATTTGGAGTATTTTGTGTGTTTTGTGTGTTTTTTTATATTTCGAGTGCTTTTTTATTTGTTTGTTTTGTGTATTTTGTGTGTTTTGTGTATTTTGTGTGGTTTGTATGTTTTGTGTGATTTGTGTGTTTTGTATGTTTTATGTATTTTGAGTGCTTTTTTATTGGTTTGTTTTGTGTGTTTTGTGTGATTTTTTTGTTTTGTGTGATTTGTGTTTTTGGAGTTTTTTGTGTGTTTTGTGTGATTGGTGTGTTTTGTATGTTTTATGTGTTTTGTGTGCTTTTTTATTGGTTTGTTTTCTGTATTTTGTGTGATTTGTGTGTTTTGTGTTTTTGTGTGTTTTGTGTGATTTGTGTATTTGGAGTATTTTGTGTGATTGGTATGTTTTGTGTGTTTTATGTACTTCGAGTGCTTTTTTTTTTGCTTGTTTTGTGTATTTTGTGTGTTTTGTGTATTTTGTGTGATTTATGTGTTTGGTGTGATTCGTGTTTTTGGAGTATTTTGTGTGTTTTGTGTGATTGGTGTGTTTTGTGTGTTTTGTGTGATTTGTGTATTTGGAGTATTTTGTGTGATTGGTGTGTTTTGTGTGTTTTATGTATTTCGAGTGCTTTTATATTTGTTTGTTTTGTGTATTTTGTGTATTTTGTGTGATTTGTGTGTTTTGTATGTTTTATGTATTCTGAGTGCTTTTTTATTGGTTTGTTTTGTGTGTTTTGTGTATTTTTTTTGTGATTTGTGTGTTTTGTGTGTGTGTTTTTTTTGTGATTTGTGTGTTTTGTGTATTTCAAGACTTTATTTTGAAAAGGTCCTAAAGCTAATGTTTTTCATATGTTTATAGGACCAAATTTAAAAAAAATCTAGATTTAGTGTGTTTTGTGTACAGTCATGCCTCGGTTTAGCACCGCATATGGGGGATGCAAAACCGAGGCGTGCATAACCGAGGCACAGAGCTTATGGGATTTTGGCTATATGGGAGACATTGGCTTTAATCGTACGAAAAATCATGCAAACATCAAAAAATTATAGTGTTTTGGAATCGGGATGATGTCAGCTATCCATTAAAATTATTATTTCATGAAAATTTTCACAAAAATACGTATTTTTCCTGTATTTCGAAAATGCATTTTTTTCTCTAAAGAAACCAAAAATATATTGTTATTGCAATATGGGTATCAAATGATCAGGTTTTTTTCATACATTTTGGATGTAATAACAACATTTTTAGAAAATACTCCAAATTTTCACAAAACTACGTCTTTTCGAAAAAATACTCAAAATTTAAATTTTTACAATATGGGTATCAAACGATCGGGATTTTTTCATACATTTCGAATGTAATAACAACATTTTTAGAAAATACTCAAAATTTTCACAAAACTACGTATTTTCGAATAAAATACTCAAAATTTCCGTTTTTACAATGTGGGTATCGAACGATCGGGATTTTTTCATACATTTCGAATGCAATAACAATATTTTTTGAAAATACTCAAAATTTTCACAAAACTACGTATTTTCGAAAAAAAATACTCAAAATTTCCGTTTTTACAATGTTAGTATCAAACGATCGGGATTTTTTCATACATTTCGAATGTAGTAACAACATTTTTTGAAAACACTCCAAATTTTCACAAAACTACATATTTTCGAAAAAAAAATACTAAAAATTTCCGTTTTTACAATGTGGGTGTTAAACGATCAGGATTTTTTCATACATTTTGAATGTAATAACAATATTTTTTGAAAATACTAAAAAAAATCACAAAACTACGTATTTTCGAAAAAAATACTCAAAATTTCCGTTTTTACAATGTGGGTATCAAACGATCGGGATTTTTTCATACATTTCGAATGTAATAACAATATTCTTTGAAAATACTCAAAATTTTCACAAAACTACGTATTTTCGAAAAAAATACTCAAAATTTCCGTTTTTACAATGTGGGTATCAAACGATCGGGATTTTTTCATACATTTCGAAAGTCATTAAAAAATTAAAATACTTAAAAATTTCACAAAACTACGTATTTTTGAAAAAAAAAATGATTTGATTATTTGATACCCATAATGTAAAACTGAAATTTTGAAAAGTTTTACAAAAAAACGCAGTTTAGTGAAAATTTTGAGGATTTTTTTTTTAAATATTGTTATTACATTCGAAATGTATGAAAAAATCCCGATCGTTTGATACCCACATTGTAAAAACGGAAATTTTGAGTATTTTTTTCGAAAATACGTAGTTTTGTGAAAATTTGGATTATTTTCAAGAAATATTGTTATTACATTCGAAATGTATGAAAAAAACCCGATCGTTCGATACCTACATTGTTTAAACGGAAATTTTGAGTATTTTTTCGAAAATACGTAGTTTTGTGAAAATTTTAAGTATTTTCTAAAAATGTTGTTATTACATTCGAAATGTATGAAAAAATCCCGATCGTTTGATACCCATATTGTAAAAAAATAAATTTTGAGTATTTTTTACGAAAAAACATAGTTTCGTGAAAATTTGGAGTATAATCTAAAAATGTTGTTATTACATCCGAAATGTATGAAAAAAACCTGATCATTTGATACCCATATTGCAATAACAATATATTTTTGGATTCTTTAGAGAAAAAAAATGCATTTTCGAAATACAGGAAAAATACGTATTTTTGTGAAAATTTTCATGAAATAATAATTTTAATGGATAACTGACATCATCCCGATTCCAAAACACTATAATTTTTTGATGTTTTCATGATTTTTCATACGATTAAAGCCAATGTCTCCCATATAGCCAAAATCCCATAAGCTCTGTGCTTCAGTTAAGCACTGGGCCGTGCTTAACCGAGGCAGCTGAACGGTGCAAAACCGGGGCAGTGCAAAACCGAGGCGTGCAAAACCGAGGCATAACTGTATTTGGAGTATTTTTTGTATTTTGTTTGATTGTTTTTTTTGTGTATTTTATGTATTTTGAGTGCTTTCTTATTTGTTTGTTTTGTGTATTTTGTGTGTATTGTGTATTTTGTGTGAGTTGTGTGTTTTGTGTGATTTGTGTGTTTTGTGTGTTTTTTTTTGTGATTTGTGTGTTTTGTGTAGTTTAAGACTTTATTTTCAAAAGGTCCTATAACTAATGTTTTTCATATGTTTATAGGACCTTATTAAAAAAAATCTAGATTTAGTGTATTTAGTGTGTTGTGTGTATTTAGAGTGTTTTGTGTGATTTGTGTGATTTGTGTATTTAGAGTGTTTGAATGTTTTGTGTGATTTGTGTATTTTGTGTATTTAGAGTATTTTAGGTGTTTTGTGTGATTTGTGTATTCAGAGTGTTTTTTAATGATTTGTTTATTTTGCGGGCTTTGTGTATTGTGTTTTGCGTATATTGAGTGTTTTTTTTTTTGATTTGTTTAAAAACCCACAAATTTGGTGTGCTTTGTGTATTTTTAGTTTTTTTATTGTATTTTAAATCCACAAATTTTGTGTGTTTATGAATTTTTTGTGTTTTTTGTGATTTGTGTATTTAGAGTGTTTTGAATGTTTTGTGTGATTTGTGTATTTAGAGTATTTTGTGTGATTGTGTATTTTGAGTGTTATATTATTTGTTTGTTTTGTTTGTTTTGTGTATTTTGTGTGATTTGTGTGTTTGATGTGTTTTTGTATTATGTGTCTTTTGTGTGTTTTATTTTTTGTTTTGTGTTTTGTTTTTTTTTGTTGTTGTATTTTTTTATGACAAATTTTATTTAGTATTCGGAGCAGAGGAAAATATGGCAGCTCTTCAAAATTGAAAGTTTACTTTTTGGAATACTGACTGTACTGGAATGTGTTCCTCCGTGATTTTGCTATCGTCAACAGTAAGGGTTCACCAGCAGCAAAGGAACTAAATCCTTGTTCTGGGCATTCAAATAAATTAACTTATGGCTGTTAGTGTGTGCGTCTTTCCATGGAATCTCATCCTGTAAGGGCAGTCACTGAAGGGTAACAGTTTGGTTAAGACTCTCGTATAAATTCTAGTTAGCACGCTAGATTTAGGGGAAATTTTAAAGTTAAATCATATGAGGCATGAGGATGAGTTTTAAAAATGCAAATTTGAGATTATTTGTGATGCTTGACGATGCAAAATCAAAAATTACACAACAATCTCCATAAAATTGTCCGTCCTCTGCAAAAAAAAACACATCTATTCCGATTTCTCCTTCCCAAAGGCATATATTTCACTTCGAAACCCACTTCAGGTTCATTTCCCTGACTGCAATCTGTGACCCCTTCCACCATCAGCTAGAGCAAAAAAACACACCTCTTAATGTGACTTTGGCACGACTCGAAAGGGGTCCTCCTCTAAACGGTGCTTACGAGCTTCAATGATGACACCGTCGTCCTCCCAAATGTCTCCACAGAGGTGCAGGACCACCACGTACTCTTGCTGGCTGGCTGGTGCATGAAGATCTCCGTGTCGATCCCGTCCGAGGGGATAACGGAAGAACGGAACTTAGAATCGCACTCCATTTGTTACGGAGGGCGAAAAGGTGAATAGAATACATTTTACAGGTTCTTTGTAAAACCACACATTATTTTAATCTTTTGCCTTGATTAAGGATTTTGATTTCTTTATTTTTCTTTTACAAATATTAACATACAAATTTGAAAAAAAAAAACAAAAAAGGCAATACATATCATCAAAAAATGCTTTTTGGCTTCCTCTCCGAGGAATGCCATATAAAATCACTTGAAAATTGGCCAAAAAATTGCACTTCGATTTCTCGGAAATGGCTGAACGGATTTGGACACTTCCGGTTGCATTCGATCCCTCTTAGCTTCCGATAAGTCGCTATTGAAAATCTTCCCCGTAGCCCTTTCCTGTCAAAAGATATTTACGAAAAACGATTTGCAAAACTAAAATGGAAAAACAAAAAACGATGAAAAATTTTCAAAATTGCTTCATTTTTGCACAACTAGGTAGTCTGGAATGTCCTCCATCCACGGCTGAAACGGGACAAAAATCCATTGAAATTAGCCAAAGTTACAGCCACTTTAAGAAAACTGTTTGCATTCAGCCGCCTCCAAATCGACTAAAACGTGGCCAAAATTAACCAAAATTTCGGCATGTTGCACATTTTTGTAAAGCTTTTTCAAAACCCAATCCAATGAGATACATATCTCGACGAATTATTAGGCTTAGTCGCTAATATCTGCACTAAACTGCTATTTTTGACGATACCAATGCATTATCACATGCTGGTTCGCCCATCCGGCTAAAAAACCCAGAACTATTATACTTCACTCGAAAGCATTTTTCATCGTGCTTCGAATGTCATTTTAGGAAATAAAATTCCCTTTGTGAATCGCGTCCAGCATGCAAAGATTCCGCCGACCTCAAATCAGGTCCAGCATGGCCCCAAAAGTCGAGCGGCCGGAAGATTGCTCGAAAAACCAAGTCGAGCACCTTCCGGCCGGAAGATTGCTCGACAACGCGCAGAGAGAAAAAAAAAAAACAAATCAGCTCAGAGAGCGAGCGGGAGAGAACGAGATTCGAACCCACGGCCAAAAATAAAATTCTAGGGCGCGCCCTAGCTCACTACGCCGACTCGACTTGTTGAGAAGAGTGCAACAAGAACGCGACCAACTGGTCGCAATTGGTTTACGGCAGATTATTTTATTTTGGGGGAACCCGAGTTTTGGCTTCCTCTCCGAGGAATGCCATATAAAATCACTTGAAAATTGGCCAAAAAATTGCACTTCGATTTCTCGGAAATGGCTGAACGGATTTGGACACTTCCGGTTGCATTCGATCCCTCTTAGCTTCCGATAAGTCGCTATTGAAAATCTTCCCCGTAGCCCTTTCCTGTCAAAAGATATTTACGAAAAACGATTTGCAAAACTAAAATGGAAAAACAAAAAACGATGAAAAATTTTCAAAATTGCTTCATTTTTGCACAACTAGGTAGTCTGGAATGTCCTCCATCCACGGCTGAAACGGGACAAAAATCCATTGAAATTAGCCAAAGTTACAGCCACTTTAAGAAAACTGTTTGCATTCAGCCGCCTCCAAATCGACTAAAACGTGGCCAAAATTAACCAAAATTTCGGCATGTTGCACATTTTTGTAAAGCTTTTTCAAAACCCAATCCAATGAGATACATATCTCGACGAATTATTAGGCTTAGTCGCTAATATCTGCACTAAACTGCTATTTTTGACGATACCAATGCATTATCACATGCTGGTTCGCCCATCCGGCTAAAAAACCCAGAACTATTATACTTCACTCGAAAGCATTTTTCATCGTGCTTCGAATGTCATTTTAGGAAATAAAATTCCCTTTGTGAATCGCGTCCAGCATGCAAAGATTCCGCCGACCTCAAATCAGGTCCAGCATGGCCCCAAAAGTCGAGCGGCCGGAAGATTGCTCGAAAAACCAAGTCGAGCACCTTCCGGCCGGAAGATTGCTCGACAACGCGCAGAGAGAAAAAAAAAAAACAAATCAGCTCAGAGAGCGAGCGGGAGAGAACGAGATTCGAACCCACGGCCAAAAATAAAATTCTAGGGCGCGCCCTAGCTCACTACGCCGACTCGACTTGTTGAGAAGAGTGCAACAAGAACGCGACCAACTGGTCGCAATTGGTTTACGGCAGATTATTTTATTTTGGGGGAACCCGAGTTTTGGCTTCCTCTCCGAGGAATGCCATATAAAATCACTTGAAAATTGGCCAAAAAATTGCACTTCGATTTCTCGGAAATGGCTGAACGGATTTGGACACTTCCGGTTGCATTCGATCCCTCTTAGCTTCCGATAAGTCGCTATTGAAAATCTTCCCCGTAGCCCTTTCCTGTCAAAAGATATTTACGAAAAACGATTTGCAAAACTAAAATGGAAAAACAAAAAACGATGAAAAATTTTCAAAATTGCTTCATTTTTGCACAACTAGGTAGTCTGGAATGTCCTCCATCCACGGCTGAAACGGGACAAAAATCCATTGAAATTAGCCAAAGTTACAGCCACTTTAAGAAAACTGTTTGCATTCAGCCGCCTCCAAATCGACTAAAACGTGGCCAAAATTAACCAAAATTTCGGCATGTTGCACATTTTTGTAAAGCTTTTTCAAAACCCAATCCAATGAGATACATATCTCGACGAATTATTAGGCTTAGTCGCTAATATCTGCACTAAACTGCTATTTTTGACGATACCAATGCATTATCACATGCTGGTTCGCCCATCCGGCTAAAAAACCCAGAACTATTATACTTCACTCGAAAGCATTTTTCATCGTGCTTCGAATGTCATTTTAGGAAATAAAATTCCCTTTGTGAATCGCGTCCAGCACGCTAAGATTCTGTCGTCCCTAAATCAGGACCAGAATAGCCTCAAAAACGTCTTCGCCAAGCCAAGACAAGTCAAGTCATTTCGGGAAATGACAATATGTAATGTGTTCTTAGATACCTATCCATGAGCCATCGATCGACTCCGTTAGCGATACACTTTTTACCCTTTCTTAAATTTTCGCTTTAGCTGTAGAAGGTGAGAGCGGAATGCAAGGCGTGAGAAGGAGAGAGTTTACGGAAATTTTGACTCGTTTGAGCACTGCATAGGGACGTGGCGTTACATCGTGCTGCCATCTGGTTTTTTTAAGTGCAAAAGTGCTGAGTCATCGTCTAAAAATAGACGGCGTCCTATCTCGCCCAGCAAAATGAAGTCGATAAAGTAGTCGGTTTCGATAAGAAAAAGTGGAAAACGTGGTCTAAAAATAGTGACGCCATCCCCCTATGCCGTCACGGTGTAAAAACTCGCGTGCATTGCTTACATGGATTTTCGTCGACGAACATGGGCGTATTTTACTTCTACTCGGATTGAATAGCATTCGATTTAGTAAGTCTCTAGACTATATACTAAGTATTCTGCTTTCAGTCAAAAAGGATCGCAAAGTTATTATTTTAAATTGTTTTAAAAATCCATTTTAAATCCTTTGCGGTCGTACAAAGGGTCATTGTACCCAGAAAATTAAGCTTTATCATTGTGAACAATAATATTACCAATTTAGTTGAATTTTAGAACTCAATCAACGAATCGCCTCTATATATACATGTACATTCTCAATACATTTATTTGTGTATGAACCGAGAAGAGGAAGCCCCCATTCACCTAGGTGGATTAAGTAACGTTTTTTCCCTAAGAACTGGTCTACAACGTCATCAGTGTTAGAAACAGCCAGAAGAGCAGATAAAATCAGGATAAATGTGTGCGATTCAGCTGAAAAAGATGTTTTCCTGTATTTAGATTTGAATAAAATATATGTGCATCGTCCCGTCGTCGTCTTCTTGCCCTATCTGACCCGGGTTCTTCCACCCTTTCGAGACACGTGTGGAGTCTGTTGGCGAAGTCCTTTCTTTCCAGAAGCAAGGAGAAGCCAGCACTACATGTCGATTCAGCACAAAACATATCTGGAAACATGTTCTTTCTCCACCCCACTTCTCTCTCTTAACCCTTCCAGAGAGGTCGTCCAGAAGGGGTTGTATCGGAAGGCCAAACCCCGGAAGTGCCCCCGAACCTCTCAAAGTGTATGCACTTTTTGGGTCCCACGAGGGTTGATCCGGTGCCAGGCTGGAACCACCGAAAAACATCCCCACGAAGAACCACTCTAACCTACCTCGAAACCTGCAAGAATCGACGTCGATGACGGGGAGATTGAGGGAGGTTGCAAACACGTTTCAAATCCTGAATTCCAACGGCCATTGTACTTTGGCGTTTGGAAATCTTTCACTTTCCTTGCCCCGGGATGACCTGATGGTGGAGGGGGGGGGGGGACCTTTCCGACTGGTCAATATTTTATGTGCCATCACCGACGACGACGTTCCGATAGCCAGTCCGTTTTTTGGAAGTGTTTTGCGAAAGGCGACTGCTGCTGCTGGTCTCCATGTTTATCTTTTCCCGCAAAGAAGTCTTTGCATATCAATTGCCTGGCTGGGCTCAGGACTGATGGAGGTGTCGTTTGGAAGAAGGGTATCGGATGACCCCCGGGGCAGTTTGGGTTCAGGGAGTTTTGTGGGCGGGAAAGAAAATCTTTTCAGGCTGGCTAGAGATGGATGGATTCTGGTGATGTTGCTTTGGAGCAGTACATGGAATGACTAACGAGAACTTTGTTTGAGGAAGTCGTGATAACGAGATTCGTATATTTTTTTTTAATTCGGTATGTATAGTATTAGTTTTTTTTTATATTGAATGATATTTTATCGCTTTGACAAAATGCAATTGTAGAGATAATCACTCTCATTACCCGTCTCTTTCTCATCCCATCCCAAAGTTCCAAACTCATAACTCGCCGATTCAATCAGCAAAAGTTTCTCCGGAGCAAAAACAAACTTGCTCCTCTTCCTGAACCCACCACACAGAGTGATCCTTTTTTGTCACACCTGAGCTGCAGCAGATGCTTTTTTTCTTTTCTACCATCCATTTCGTCATACAAAAGCTTCCTCCGGTGTGGAAACTTCTTCATTGAAAAGTCGCGCGCGCTTCCACACAATTTCCTCTGGCATTTTTTGCCAATTGATCCTTAATCCTATTAAACTGTCGTCGTCGTCTTTGTCGTCGAATGGTCGTCCCTTCGATTCTGCTTCACGCGAACTGAACAGAGATTAAGACTTTGGTGAGAAAATTGTTTCCTTTTGAGGAGGAGCGAACTGGCTTATCTTACCGGCGAATTTGATGACTTTATTTTATGTGCTGCTCCTTTTGTGCGCACGTTCATACGAGGAGGGGCACAAATGTGTGTTTTTTGTTGACTTTTCCAACGCGCAGGAAATTAGAAGGAATTTACGAGTTGTTAATGCTCTTAACGTCGATGGGATTAGAGGCTTTCAAGTTTCGCAGCTTCGACAGCTGAAAGGGAAGTTCGGCTTCGTAATTGGTTCGATGGAAGATTGCTTCCGTGAACCAACGTAACCCGAGCAGGGGTAAATAACACGGGAATACCAAATTTTGGTATTACTTGGGCAAATAACAGGGACCAAAATGTGCCCTTGGTTGCCCAGTAATAGATGGTAAAATACCATGAAATCATACCAAAGTCCAGTATGTGGAAGGGCACAACAATACCAAACCATGTTATTCCAAGGGTAAAATAATACCTCAAAATAAAACCATTTCAATACCAAGTTGAGGTCTTCTGGATTTTTGAACATTGCTTGAATACCAAAACTTGGTTTTGCCATGGTTTAATTTTTAAGGTATTCCCGTGCCCTTGGAAAATCAGATTTTGGTATTCCTGTGGTCTTCCACATACTTGATTTTGGTATGATTTCATGGTATTTTACCATCTATTACTGGGCAACCAAGAGCACATTTTGGTACCTGTTATTTGCGCAAGAAATACCAAAATTTGGTATTTTCATACCATTTTTAGTGCAACAGTTGCAGTTAGTGAAAAAACGGAAATGATCCATATGCAACAGCCAAATCTACTCACCTGATGATTCCTTGTTGTTCTTAGTGATATTCTTCACCACATCGAATGCATTTGTCGTTGATGAACGGCCTGTGCTTGAAGTTCTTGAAGGTTCTAAAAAATAACAAGATTGAAAAATAAGTGTTATTAAAATGAAACTGGATTGAAATTCACCAAAATTCAATAAAATGTCGATTAACTCGTTTTTCAAAGTATTTGGTTATCCCAACTTAGACAAATTTCAACGTTTTAAAAAAAATCTTAGTGGGTATATAAAAAAAAAAATTGAAAATCAGCTTTAACATTTTTGGGTTTCAAGTCATTTTAGCGCAAAAGTAATTATCTCATCAAAATTTATAAAAAAAAATCCCATAGTTTCAGAGGAATTAATTGAAACCTTTCAATACCAAAATAATACCAAAATGTGGCATCCTAACTTAGAAATTTTTCCACAATTTCAAGTCATTTCTTTAGGGGGTATATCAAAAATGTTTGCAATCAAGTTTAAAATTTCCGGTTTTCAATGAAAGCATTCACTTTGAGACATCATTTTAGCGCAAAATTAATTATTTTGTTAAAATTGGTCCAAATTTTCCCATAGTTTCAGAGGAATTTGATAAAACACTTTAATACCAAAATAATACCAAAATGTGCCATCCTGACTTAGAAAATTTTCCGCAATTTCAAATCATTTCTTTAGGGGGTATATCAAAAATGTTTAAAATCAAGTTTGAAATTTGCGGTTTTCAATGAAAGCATTCGCTTTGAGACATCATTTTAGCGCAAAATTAATTGTTTTGTCAAAATTGGTCAAAATTTTCCCATAGTTTCAGAGGAATTTGATAAAATACTGTAATACCAAAAGAATACTAAAATGTGGTGTTCGACCATCGACAAATTCTGCAATTTTGCAATATCAAAACAATACCTCAAATTGGTATGATAGCACATTTTGCTCTTGCATAATCCTTAAGACAAATTTTAAAGGGTCCTGGAATAACAAAATTTGGTATTGATACCAGAGAAAGGTATTATTACGCATTTCCCTTGTTATTTACCCATGCTCGGGAATGCAGTTTAAAGAACTTTTTCACAACTTGTCTCAAGCAATCTGAGGTCGACCAAGAAGAACTTTTTGGGAACTACCTCCTGCTTCCCCGTTATCTCAGCGCCCTCCCTACAATGATTAAATGTCCTTTCTGTTTATCTTTACTCGGTCTTAAAACGACCAGAACGAATCCTTCCTAGTGTTCTGGCCCCAAGATAAAACTGCAGAGGAGAGCAAAGAGCCGCAATCTTACATCACTTTATATTTGCTTTAAAACCCCCCGATCCGGAAATCTATCCCAGCACGCCCAATCAACTCGAGCATAAAATCAAAGTAGATTACCTGCTGCTCCTTGGGTGGTGACCAGACACGGAGGTAAAAGGGTGCAGGGTGACTGTTTGAATCTGAAAACTTTGAAGTCTTCCAATCTTAAATTTTTTTAATCTTCAAATCTTAAAATCTTCAAATCTTCAAATCTTCAAATCTTCAAATCTTCAAATCTTCAAATCTTCAAATCTTTAAATCTTCAAATCTTCAAATCTTCAAATCTTCAAATCTTCAAATCTTCAAATCTTCAAATCTTTTTCAATTCAATTCGGTTTTATTGTTGAATAATCAAGATACAATCAGTTCTTTTGCAGTTCATAACAGAGTTTTGGAGTTCCTTTCAGCTGTGTGTTGCACCATAATCCATTTTGGAACAATTATTTCTATAACTATGGCACTGACAAGAGCAAGAAAAATTAAAAAAAAAACTTGCTAAAATTGCAAAGGAAAGGGGAAAGAAAGAGAAAAAGCTTATAACTAAATCACAGTATTTTATCCTTTGTAGATGTGCTTGATCATCAGCTCCCCAAGGGCTAGAAATTGCTCCGCCTTGTTACGGCAGGTCCGAAACCTCGACATCATCTCCCCCGCGAGAGCAAAGAACTCTGGCAGGGTGAAGAGATCTTCCCCGGTGACTTCTTGCTGGGCCGCATTGCCGCTACCGGCAGCAACCACGCTGGCAAACGATCGCCCCCAGCCAGGGGGGAATGCTGAGTTGTCCGCGGGAACCGTACGCTGCCCAGCAGCCGGCACGGTAACGCTCGTACTTCGCTGAGGAGGATGGGACGCTGCTGCTTTCTTCTTCCTCTTTTCCTGCTCCTCGAGGTAATTTTTTCGTGCACTGCATCCACGGTAGTTGCTGGTATGGTTACCTCCACAGTTGGCGCACTTGATGCGCGCCTTGGTTTGCTCTGCCTTGTCCCCCAGGTCCGCCTTGCACGGCAGTGCACACGCCTCAGAGAGGTGTGTTTCACCGCACTTCACACAGCGGGGCGGGAGGTTGCAGTTCCGCGAGCCGTGGCCGAATTTCTGGCAACGGTGGCATTGTGCTGCGTCCGACGGGTTCTTTGAGTAGAACCGCCAGTTTACCCAAAACCCGTCCAACGCCTTAGTTCGTCGCAGGTCTTGAATCTTGACGGTGCCGCGGTCGAAGTACAACAGGTACAGTGTGTGTGTACCTGTGACTGTTGTCTTCCGCGAGAGGACTTTTATGTCACGCGGCGTTATTCCAGCACCCGAGAGGTCCTCCTTGAGGTCGGAGATTGGGCGGTCTTGGTACCCCTGCAAGACGACCTTAACGGCTGTCTTCTGCACGGGGTCGAATGTGTAGAACTTGAAGTTTTTACCCTTCAATTTCTCCACAACCAACTCGAAGTTCTTGTTGTCAAATGTGTAGACTTGCACTGACGACTTACCGATTTTCAGACAATATCCGAGGCCTTCCAGCAACTCGTCAATATCGTCCACCAACGTATCCAAAACAAAAATTGGAGGTGGTCTACGTTCCTTTGGAGAATTGTTCGTTTTTGGCGTCCGCACTTTTTTCCGTGCACGACGATCGTCATCGTCGTCGTCGGTAGTGCTGCTACCGTCGGTGTTGTTGTTGTTGTTTTCTTCGTCGTCGCTCAGCATCTGGAACTCGTTCCTGATGGGATTGTTGGCGGATGTTGACGTGTTGGTCGTGGCACCGGAAGTACCGGAACGGGTTCGCACTGGTGATCTTGGAACATATCCGGGATGTAGCAACTTTTTGTCGATGCCTTCTGCGCTCACGCTCCCCTGCGCGATGGCGGTCGACACGGCGTTGGTTTGTTTACCTTTTTGCACACGGCCGGTAGACGAACTTCGCGGGTTTTTCGAGGCCGCACTCGAACTGCCACGGCCACGGCCGGCCTTTGGCATGCTGCAGGAGCAAACTCGCGGGTAATCACGGTAATTTACGGCGAAAAAAATCGAAAAAACGATGGAGCACTGAGCACTTGACTGCTGCTTGCTCTCGTGCTTACACGGAGGTGATCTTCAAATCTTCAAATCTTCAAATCTGCAAATCTGCACATCTTCAAATCTGCAAATCTTCGAATTTTAAAATCTGTAAATCGACGCCAACATTTCAAAAAGCATCATGTACAAACCATGCGTTTTGAGAAAAACGCATTTGAATGTTGAGCATCCTTTTTCAATTCCCATTTTAATATAAAAGCAAAATAAGATGTTCTAATAATAACAAACGATGAAAAACGTTGCTTTTATTGATACTTGATCATCCAAATTCAATAAAACATTATTTCCGTCGTTTTATTTAAGAAAAACAAACATAACTCCTTTTGAAATCACCAACGACGATATCACCCTGCTGTCATTGAGGGGGGCGCTTTGTTATGATTCGTTTTTCTTCGCCGAATGTACATGGCGCTTTTTTCATGATGCTTTTTTTTCGTCACGAGGTTTATGTAGTCTTTTGTTTGACAGGTTGACAGGGCTATATTAACAGGGACTGCTGATGCCAGAGATTTTGTTTATGTTACTTTATTTAAAATCATGATTAAACAGACTTTACTGAAGTAACTTTTGCTCATTTTTGGTGGAGAGGTAGCTCATTAGGAGTACTTTCAGAATATGCAATAACCCAGAAAGTGTCAAAATGTACATGATGCCTTTTGAAATGTTACCGTCGAAATCTTCAAATCGTATAAAAAGAAAGGGCGAATATTCCCAAAAAAGTACTCATCTTTTTCATTCTCTAAAATGGAATGCTGGGGAATGATAAAGAGCATAATATTTTTTTTTTATATTTCAATTCTTTGCAAAAGTAGATTTCTCTAAAAAATAATAAAATAATAGCACAAATATAAATAAACTAAGCACCTCAAAAAAAATCAGGAATTGGGAATGATTGACATCCTTGTTACTTTAATAATTGTTCACATAAACAGAAAAAATAAGAATAAATTTTTAAAAAATATATATACCTGTAATAATATTGAAAAGAATAAAACAATTAAACAGTCACGATTATCACGATGTTTATATAAATTCACTCTTTTTAATCTAATTTAAAATAGAAAAATATTGTAAAAAGATTTAACATTGCAAAAACAATGAAAAATTTGGTGAAATTGACCCTTTTTATAACATTAATATCATTAAAAAAATACATGAAAAGTGAACTTCATACAAAAATAAACTTAAATAAGGTTTTCGAGCAGGCTCTATGGCTTATTATAACGACTTTTGCGATACGTGTAAGTTCCTGTTTTAAAATCTTCTTCGTTGGGAGACAGTAAAAACATTAAATATAATAAGATAAATTCACAATTTCACATCACAAAAAGAAAAATCAAGTTCTCTGAATGTTTTTTTTTCAAACTTTTTAGCTAATTTCACATAATACCTTTTGAGAAATTTCAAGGTGAAGTTAAAATTTCATTAAGCTTATGGTGTAAATTAACATCAAATTAGTCATTTTTTTAATTATTTGGTAATTGTATTTTTTTATTTGCTGTTATCTTCAAGATGGCCTTGTTGTCATACAATTTCGACAAGAGTCCATGCACTCTGAAACAAATTTATTAATTTTTTTTTTATTTCTCATTTTAACATAGAAAATCACATTGCGCTGAACACCTTTTTTGAACATTTTAATTTAATTTTTTATTGAAAAATAATGCATAGTAAACAATTGTGTTATTTTGGAAGGTTGAATATTACTTCCTTTATTATGTAATTTAACCTCAATTTAGACTGAAAAAGTGGTAATATTACACGTAATTTGTACCCCCTCCCTGATGCAATATTACCATGATTTTTTTACTGTGTATGTTTCAGAAGGTCATAAAGGGCTATTGTACTATGAATCAATTATTTAAAAAAATCTTTTTTCAACTTTTAAAAAGTTGGAAAAAGTAAACTTTATTTTTAAATTCAAAACAGGATTTGAAATTAAGCAATTTTCCGTTTTTTGAAGTTCACAAAATGTTTTATAAATTTGTCTAAGAAACTTGGGCGATTGAACTTCTATACAGAAGAAAGAAAAAAAGAAATATAACAAAATAAGGTACTTGGACATCACCCAATTAGCTTTCAGAAAATGGCAATATGTGAGAAATTATTGTTCCGATTTTTAATGTCAATTTACTGTTCTCTTCGATAAAATTGAAAATTCTGGGCCAATATTTGTAAAAAGCAATATTTTATAATAAAAGTCTTTTTCAAAAAAAAAAAAAAAACGAAACCCTATCTTTCTTTCAAAATTTTAATAAATAACTTTTTTATTTTGAAGTTTGAGAATAAAAATTGCAATTCCGTCGTGAAACTTATTACTTTTTCTGTCATTCTTGAACGATGAAATGGCCTACTTTTCTCTACCAAAATTAACAGAATGCAAATTTAATACTTTTCAATACTAGTGAAATAAGTGGCAGTGCGTGGCCGAATGGTTACGCTGTCCGCTTTGTAAGCAATGATTCTGGGTTCGATTCCCATCTGCTCCAACCTTCCATCGGATGAGGAAGAGGTCCCGGCCTTGGTTGTTGTTAGGCCGTTAAATCATTCCAGGTGTAGGAGTCGTCTACGCCATAAGTACAAACAACACACCAAACCAAGCCTACTCCGGTGGAATCGCTTGCGGCGGTTGGACTCGCAATCCAAAGGTCGTCAGTTCAAACACTGGGGTGGAAGGTTCCTTGGAGTAGAAAGAGGTTTGGGTGCTCTCCCCATTCAAGCCTTCGGACTCCTAGGTTTGAGCAGAAACTTGCAATAGAGACCACAAAAGACCCGGGGGTCGTTAACATTCCAACGCCCAAGGCTCCAAAAAAGTTGGAACGGTAACTTCAACTCGCTGGTTCTCGGGCATAACTCACCCAATCAAGAACATTCTTTTTTCCAGTGATTTGTTAGGATGTCTAGATGATCCTAGAACTTTTCAGAACTCAATTTGATCAAATCTGTAATTTTTGCGATCAAAAACATCGTTCCAACTTTTTTTTACGCGTGTAAAAAAAAAAAAAATCGCCAAAAATTCCGCGGAGGCAGTCGTTTTAAAAAAGGTGGATCGATGTTTTCGGTCGCAGAAATTACAGATTTGTTCAAATCAAGTTCTGCAAAATGTTAGGATCATCTAGACATTCTTACAAATCACTGGAAACAAGAATCGTCCCGATTGGTTGAGTAATGCCCGAGAACCAGCGAGTTGAAGTTACCGTTCCAACTTTTTTGGGAGGCTTGGGCGTCCGTGTAAGTTGGACATGCGTTGGGCGTTCCAGTGTTAATGTGGATGGTTTGATTTTTTTTAAATAAGTACTGAAAAGTTGAACTTTTCAACACTTATATCAAAAAGTAAATTTTTTCAATATTTTTTAGATTTGAACGGAGAAATTACTTAACACATGGATGTTTAATATAAAATTCCATTCAAAACGCGTTTTTCGGAGTTGCAAAACTTGATTTTTTCAGCACTCGTCGTATTTATCCAACTTGGTGAACCTCGTACGACTCATGCTGAAAAAATCTACTTTTTGCAACTTGTTGCATAAACTAATATTTTTCAAAAAAAAAAAAAATGGCTAGCTAGGGGAAATCTACCCTTTCCAATCAAACACCTATCTTCGTCATATGGAGAGTTTGATGCTCGATTAAAGCTCCAAAAATACTATTTGGGCTATAAACTTACCAGCAACAGCACCGCCTCGAGTAAGCACGCAAATGTATGCCACTTACTGGCCAAAAAGATCACATTTAATGCACTTTTGATCATAATTTGTATTTTGCGAGACCACTTCTCATCATTTTGTTGGCACACACAGTGACACACACGAGAATCCCTCAAACGCTTAATGAATATCGCCAAAATTACCTTTTCACTTTCGCTTACTTTTTCACGGCGCTTTAGATATGAAATTGCTTCCAACTACCGGCAACATGTTCTTTTGATCATTAGTAAGGCACTCACTTGAAGAATAATCCCGAAAAATGTAATAAATTAGCAAGCGCCATCAAAAAAACAAACGCGTCAAGTCGTTTGACGTTTCAATTTTCACTTTGCATTCCAACCGAAGCCTGAAGAAAACCGAGCGAGAGACGAAGGCAAAAAAGAACAAAGGCTGGCCGTCAACACCACCAGCAGCACAGCCAGCGATGCCAGGAAACTTTCCCTATAAATGCCACTTTTCGTGAGTGTTCGTTTGAACTGTCAGCGGAAATGGCAACACTCGACAGAGTGTTGGAAGAAAAAAGAACTAAGCCGATATTAGAAAAATGGGCGTGGCCCAATGCATTCGCCTCGATTAGAATACCCTTGGGAATTTTTTTTTGTTAAATGTTTGGTAAAGAAATAGAATAACTTTTAGTGAAAGTGAAAATAAACAGAAATGTTCACAAAAACTTGCTCTACTCGTTGGTGTACTTGGTTTTAGTAAAATTCAAGGGAGACTCTAGATTATCCAGCATCATTCAAACACGACCGCTTATTAGGATTAAAATGGGTAGATTTCCCCTATGTCGTCTCTAAAATATTTGTAAAAAAACTCACAAAATAAACTTCAAGCATGTCTGATTTTTTTTAGGGAATCCCCAGAAAAAATTTGATCCCGAACGGAGAACTTTTTCATCAGTTTATGCTCTTTTCAAATGGAATTGCTGTATTCATATTTTTACTGAGCAGCAAGAGTTTGTCAAAAGTAAGAATTTTTTTTTGGAAGTAAATATTAAGGAAATTCCATCATCATCTCCAAAAACTAAAATTTTCCAAAACCATTTCTTTAGAAATTTTATATGTAATCAAACTTTTTTTGTCATATGTGAATATTTAGAGATATTTCCAATTCAATCAAAACCATTTAATTTCAAGTATTCACCATGCCAATCCCTGGGTCCTTTTCCCGGAGAAAAACCTTCACTTTCGCTCCATTATTTGCCCATCAGCTTTCTTCCTGCCAGGTCGTTCTCACAACTCTGATAGATTGCGAAACGAATCCATCCTCCCCCCCCCCTCCTCCCCCGTTTGAATTTAAACGAATTTAAAAAAAAGCACAAGAAAGCCCCACAAAACACGAGTATACATCACAACTCACTTTCCTCCTGGTTTTGTGTGCTAGTTGTACAAGAGATAACATCCACTTAAAATCCCACTCCCCCACCTCAAATGTCCTTGCTTGTCTCCTTTGAAGAAAACAACATTTCCCCCCTTTTTCACTTGCTTGCAAGGGGTTGGGAGGTGGGGAATCTCTCAAGAAGACGCCATTCAGGAGGACAGAGTTTGATATTCGATACAAACTTCTAGGATCCAAGTGGTCATCTCAGGAAGGAGTGGACACACGGGAAGCACTTTGCTTCCATTTGGTTGGTCTCTGTTTACACACACACAGTGACTGGGGTTTTCCCCATTTTCCACCCTGACGGTTTGATGTAGCAGATCACCCCTCAACGGTCCACATCTTCTCTGTGCTCTCAAGAAGGATGTCTTGAAAGAATTGACCACCAGCATCAGTAGCAACTTGATGGCCGGATGGAAGCTTTTGCTCAGATAAGGGGGAAGAGACTCTTTTCAACATGTGTGTTTTTCTGATTTTGTTCTTTTACCTTAACACAAAGTGAATTTTAAATTAGAAAAGTTTGTTTGTTCTTCTGGTAAATTTGTTTGAGGTCAGAGCTTCACTAGAATTTTCTAAGGCCGAATACTTCAACCAATCAATGTTTTACAAGAACAACAAAAAAAAAATCCTGAAGAACTCACTTAAAATTCCAGCCATAACGACGTTCAACTCCAACTTCAGTAACACACGCCACTTGCACACAGATTTCGCAGCTCTTTTCCGGAGCGAAAAATTTGCATATTATCTTGGCATGCTGTTCATATTAAATTCATTCCAGTACGATGCATCCAGCAGCGCAGAGATCTGCAATCATCTCATTTTTTTGCGCTGCCTTCCTTCCCGGCTTGGATTCTGTGATCCAGCAAATCCCGGAATCATCCCCGGGTTTCCGTATTTGTCCCGGTTGATGGGACGGGAGGCTGCAGCAGACAGCCAACATTCGCAGCAGCAGCAGCAGCCTTTTGCTACAGATTCCAAGCAGAGATCTACGGTGGACGGTGCAAGCGATACCCATTGGATCGTTGTGGAGCATGCTTCTCTGCGCTTCTTTTGTCCAGTTAGGGAAATGTTTTGGCCCTTTCCGTCTATTAAAAAGTGTGGCGGGCAGGAGTGTGGCAAAAAAATGGGAAATTTTGAACAGTTCTGGTCGAAAATTTGGGATAAATCTTCTTCTTTATATAATTTGAATTTATTTATTGTTTTGCTGCTTATACCTTGAATCAGACTACCTATTTATCAACAAATTTTCTATCATTCTAAATTCAATTCATTAGAGTTTAAAAAAATATTTTCTTGAAAATGAATAACAAATACACATCAGGTAATGTTCAAAAGTTTTTGTCAAAATAATTTACACCTTTTCATGTTTAATTGCAACTTTTCCACATAAATTGAGGTGAAATTTTAAAGAAAGAGGGAAAACTGAACCATCTGATCTTCATTATTCGCAAATAAAATGTTTAATCTAGTAATTTTTAGCTATCATAATAAGTAAAATCCCCAAATTATGTATTTTAATGTATCACGATTTGAACCAAAGATCCGAGTTTAAAAATGCTGAAGCTTAAATTTTTTCATGATAAAGTAATTTTTTTTAATTGCTTTCATTATTATTTGTTAAAGGTCCTTTTTTGATTTTTGTGCTTTAAAACCAGACACATATTTTCTAAGATACATTGTTTTTATATCTATATATATTTATAAACTATAAACCGATAAAATATCCGTAATTTTAATACGAATTTTAGAAATATATGATTATCAAGCCTGATGATGCTCAATTTTTCTTCCTAGTATTTTTGTACCCGACTCTCTCCAATTTCAATAACAATTTGTGGATATGTTATCCTAGGCTTAAATAAGTAATTTTTATGTATATTTGCACTCGAAAATGACATTTGAGAAGGGCGTAAGTTATTTAAATATGTTTGTACATATTTCGTCATTTAAAAATTACTGTTTCTCGAAGCCGTTGCATTGTATCAAAAAGTGGTCGAAGACAAATTTGTAGGAAATTGGACGTGCTTTCTGAAAAATACACTGAAAGAATAATACAAGCCACTTCTATGATATTTTTTGAATTTTATGTTTAAAAGAAAAATTTTAAGGGTAATTCACAATTTTTTTTTGTTCAAAATTTTTGAGCAAATAGGCTAAGATGTTACAAAAAGACTCACGAAAAAGTGCAGGTTGCTATGTCTCACTTTAAAAAATATAAAAATAATTTTAAAGTTTTTGAAAAGTGTCAAAATTGTCAAAAACCGAGCGATTTTCCAGATAATTTTACATAAAAGTCTCCATATTGACCTTTATCCTAAGGTCAATCCTTGTGAAGCGGTTTTAAAATAAAAATATTGAAAAAACAGGAGCTTTGGCAAATTTTTGGTGATTTTTTGCCATTCCTGTATGACAGATTTGAATTTTCAGTCTCGTAAATATTTTTACCGGAATACACGTCCAATTTCTCATAAGTTTGTAGTGCAAAAATGTATTTAAAAATATATAAGATTCAATAAATAATCAGATACGATAAAAGCTAGACTTATCAATATTATTTAAAAAAAATGTCTATTTTTTAATGTTTATTGAAAAATTATAAAGCAAATCACATTTTCGAAACTTTCAATCCATCTGAATTTTCATTATTTATGAAGTTATACAATCAGGAGGTCCAAACATAATTATTACTAGAATTTGTAATTTCATGAAAAAACAGTAGATTTTTTGTAAACTATTTTGAATAATTTGTAAAATGTTTATTATTATAACTGTATTAAAGTTACACACGTCATCAAAGTCGCTTTAAAAAGACGTGAAAACTGCGACAAAATTCATTGATACTATTTAAATTTTTGACAGGAGTACATCGGTAGTGTTGCATAAAGTATTTTGTAATACTTTTTGCGTATTTTTTTTAATTTGGCTTGAAAAACTTTTTTTTCTTGTTTTCAATATATTTTGAAAAGTTTTACTAGTTAATTAAGACCAATGCTGATTTTATTTCAGGTTGTTGTCCCCCTTTCACAATTTTCCCAAAAAAAAAAGCCGTAAAACTTTGGGAACACATATTTTCGTAAATTCAATCATATTTTACAATGTTTTGAAATATAAAGCATTTTAATGTTTAAGAGACACATTTTTTTTTGAAAATTGTTGAAATTAGGCTAGAATTCCTCGACTCTGACCAGAGATGAGGGACAAAATCTTTTTTAAATAAAATTCGTTCTTGCAAAACTATAATGAAGAAAACGCCGATGAATAGTGTTATTTTTACAGTCTCAAAATTCCTATTTTTTCCTATGAAAATGAGTTTGAATCGGAAAACCGACTTCATTTTTGGATTTTTACAAAATTTCTACTAAGAAGATTTCGAACTAGGGGAACAGCATCTAATTTCAGCGTGCCTCAAATATTGTCATATCAGCACTTTGACATTCGATTACAGTTCATTAAAAGCGTTTTCAACTGAAATCGAGTGATAAATAGCTTATTAAGAAGTGAGCAAGCAAGTTTCTATCAAAAGTTGTGCAAAATTAGTTGTTTTAATAGTGAAAATCAGCAAATTAGATGGAGTTAGGAGCGAGTGCTTAACCTGCCAAACATACGAGAATTTCCCCTAGTTCCTAATAATTTAATATTTTTTATTGAAAGAGAAGTTTAGAATATCTTAAAATTTACAAGCATTTTTCGCTGTACTTCTACTTTAATTATTTGCTAATAAAGCTTATTTTTTCAAATTTTCAGAAGGAATGCTACAAAAAAAATATTTTTTTAATTTTAATTATTAAATCAAAAATTGAAACGGTAATACAAAATAAATAATATGATTTTATAAATCAAATAATTCTGCATAATAAAATATATTTATTTATTATAATTGCAACGTTTCAAATAAAAGGTTGAAAATAATACAAAATATATTTTTTTCGCAATTTAAAAATTTATCATGAAAGAGTAGCGCTTCTTTAAAAAATGTATTTAAAAAAAGGATAACTTGCCACAATTTTCCACTTAAAACTAAAAATCCGAGCCGCTGGCTCCTAAGATATAAAAAAATGTTGAAAATATTTTTTACTGCGCTTAGTTAGCTCTCATGTTTCCTCAGAAGATAATATGGAAACTTTTGGTTCAATTTACAATGCTTAAAAATGCTTTTACGAAATGTACCTGTTCTTTTAATTTTGTTTTGCAGAGGTGCTTTTTCTTCATGAAATGTTTTAAATTGCAGAAAAATACAATTTTGACGAAGAACTTCGTCTTAGGGCTCTATACAGGGTAGCAATCCAAAATTTCGCGGAGCGAAATGTAACGAAAAGAAAATAAACGCGACTGCAAGATTTGCAACAATAATATCTCAACTCCTGTTCAACACACGTAAAAGTGGTACCCACCAAACGAAAGGGGAGATTTCAAGCTTTCTTAATATACCTAATTAATGGCCATGAAATTTAGTTGAAGCACTTAAAAACTGAGTTTAAATTAATAAAACTGCTTCCACACAGCAAGCAAGCACGCACACAACACACACACGCGCACACTCTCTCTCTTGACTCCGCCCCCAAAGCCTTGCCTGCGTTTGGCCTTGACACAATTTGGCGATTTATTCCTTTTGTGCTGCTGCTTCGTCAAACGCCAAAACGATTTGATATAAAAGGAGGTGCCGATACAAAATCAAGTCAAATCAATTTTGGACGCCGACCTGGAAGGAGCTCCTGCTGCTGCTGATTCGGGACCTGCTGCTGCTGATTGCGGGACGGAACCAAGGAAGGACGCGCGGGGTGACGGATTTCACAGCTCGGCGAGCTGCCTTCACCCCGCTCCCCCAAACCGGTGACGCCGACCCGGACGGAGCTCCTGATGCAGCAGCAGCAGCAGCAGCAGAGAACAAGAAATGCACTCGGTGCAGCGGAGGAAGAAGCGGCCAAAGGATGAAAATCTGCGGGAGGAGAGGACGAATCTGCGGGAGGAGACCACCGTGTTGCACACTAAGCCGCAGCAGTAGAGGCGCGGGAGCCAACACTTGTGCTTGCCGTAATGGCCTACCACCAACCAACGGCCCTTTTCAGGGCCAATAATACCCTCACGAAAGAGTTATTCTCGAATATTCAAAAATCCTGGTAATGTGGAAAAAGTAAAATGAAGCACCCAGAATAGTGTTCAAAATGAATTAATTTTGTTACACTTGGATGGGTTCTCTCTCTCTCTCTCTCTCTCTCTCTCTCTCTCTCTCTCCACGACTTCGATTCCACGCCACGACTTCGATTCGGTGGGCTTGGGACGCGACGGAGTGTGTGTTCGTATGCACACGTCGCGGCCTCCAAATGTGATGCTATATTTCGTGCGCCGCGTTGAGCTTCCCGGTGAAGTTAAAACAGCCAGATCTGCTTAAAATGGCACTTTGCTGGCAGAAATCCATAACCAAGAGTTATTTCTTAAAATTGAAAAAAAATCAGCTTGCATTTCCGCGAAAGTAGTAAACACTCCCCGTTTGATGGTACACGCTGATTGGGTTCTACGCGTCGAGTTTCCCTTCCGCGGACGTTCGATTCAAGTACCTAAAATCGTCTCGGACTTAGCAAAGTTTAATCAACCCCGAGACCACTAAATCGACCAAAGCGCGCTTAAAATGGACGTCGGGCTGCCTCGGCAGCAGATGTAGCCAGTTTTGGGACTTCAGATAGTACTTTCCACAAAAGAGCAATCAATTAGCGTTCAGAATGTGCGTGCACACACAAACACACACCTGTTCGTTGGTACACGCTAAATGGAACTTAACAACTGAGCTTCCCCTCCACGGACGGGACATTCAAGTACCTAAATAGCCCTCAAAATTCTTTCTTAAAGATATCGTCCACCGTCGAATGAGCGTTTGCAGAAGCAGCGGTCACCACCAGGGGACCTCAAATCTGCGACGGTCAAAAATTCAAGCAGCTCGATTCAAACCTGCGACGCTAGGCGTCATAATGCTTCATAATTTAAGCGCTCTGCAGAGCAGAAGTGAAAGTACAGTCGACTCTCTGGTTGTCAATATCCAAGGGACCGTCGAGGAAGAAAATCATCAGTTTACAGAACGACCCAGCTATGGGAGAGAAACATGGCAACGTCCATCAAACAAAAACAAACTAATGTCAAATACCCTTCAAAGCTTCGTTTCGCCAAGAAAAATGTCTATGCAAGCCATGAGAAAGTGAAATTATTGACAACCGGAAGAGATTTTTAATGCAAACAGAATCCAAGGGACCGTCGAGGAAGAGATCCTTCAAGCAAGGGAAAATATCGAGGAATGAAGATAATTGAAGTATGCAGATTGAAGGGACTGAAGAATTCATCGATAGATGGAGAATTATTGATATCGAGAAGATCGACAGCCAGAGAGTCGACTGCAAGTGGTTGCAGTGGTTTTTTAAATGTTGTAAATATAATGATTAGGCTCAGTGAAAATTTACGCATAATAAATAATGTTAACCTTAATTTAGAATTGACAAGAATAACTCTTTCGTGAATATTTTTATGGCCCTGAAAAGGGCCGTTTGATTTTAAATAATTGAAGGAAAAGGAAATATTAATTTCCAGCACATTTAATCCGATCACCGCAGTTGTGCGGTCGGATGAAAACGAATGGAATTCTGGGGGAAATTAACATTTCCGTCCGAGGGTCAATGGGAGGCAGCCCAAATAATGGTGCAAAGTTGCCATGTACATCGTCCATTCTGCTGGCTTTGCTCGCTGCTCGTTGTTTGCTGCTTCGTTCCGTTCGAATGAGTTAAGAATGGCTTGCAAAGCAATCATATTTATGCGCCAGAATTGGGGACGCATGAACCGCCTACGTCAATGGAGACTCCACCCTCCAGCTCAAAATCTGGCTCGCGCGAAAGTATAAAAGAAAAATCCCAACGCAGAAGCCTCTTCATTCTATCCAGACCACCGACGAGTGAAGGTCGAACCGCGGAGCAGCAGCAGCAGCAGCACCAGCAGAGGAGAGCAGTAGAGAAGAAGAGCAACACTAGCAGAGGAGAGAAGAAGAGCAGCTTCAAGTGTTCTTTTCTTCACTCTCGTTCGGGCCAACAAGGAGCGTGCTTCGGTGCGGCGGAGGAATAAAAAGTAAAAGCTGCGGAAGGAGAAAGACCATCAAGTAATCTCACGAAAAGTGCGGGCGCACTAGATGCAGCAGGCCATGCAGACAGTCAGAACCACGCTGGAAATCAGCCGGAACTGTCCCGGATCAGTCGCGGATTGCATTGTAAATCCGCCGGCATACCGCTTATGAAATCAAACGGCCCTTTTCAGGGCCAACAAAACAATCACGAAAGAGTTATTCTTCAAATCTAAAACTGTTTAGTGTGCACTTGCTAAAAGCAAAACTGGGTAAAAATAAGTAAATGTTTTTAATTCCTTTATTTTAAATTTGATTTAGCTGCTTGTCATTTACTTTGACGTATTCACACACACACACACACACACACACACACACACACACACACACACACACATACACACACAGTAAAATTTGCAAGCCTACACACGCTGTCTCATCTTCCGCATTTAATCTAATTTTTATTAAAACAAATCATGACAAATTTTGGTCGCCTGAAGAATGTGGACTAAGAAAGAACAAAATTATAAAATATTTGACCATTTTTTGCCTTGGCTCAATTTTGCACACAATCAAAGCTCTTGAAAATTCTTTCCAGCAGGCAAAAAATTGTTGACATTTGACGACAAAAAGCCTTTCGTCAGATATTTGGTGGCACTAAAAAGGGTCAATTAATTACAAATTTGCCTTTCGCGTGCGACTAGCACATCGCCCAAGCAAAACGACGAGTGGCGAGACAAAATCTCTTCCTCGGAATCTGCCTTTCATCCTTGGTTATCCGGGCCGAGCACCGTGTAATCCCTTCTCACCTAATGGATGCTCGCAGATTGAAACCGAGTCTCTGCAAAGCACTAATACTTATGCGCCCGAAATGGGGACGTATGAACCGCCTACGTCAATCGAGACTCCACCCTCCAGCGCAAAATCTGGCTCGCGCGAAAGTATAAAAGAAAAATCCCAGCGCAGAAGCCTCTTCATTCTATCCAGACCACCGACGAGTGAAGGTCGAACCGCGGAGCAGCAGCAGCAGCAGCAACACCGACAGAGAAGAAGAGCAGCACCAGCAGAGCAGCAGAGGGGAAGAGCAGCACCAGCAGAGGAGTACACCGCTTATAAAATCAAACGGCCCTTTTCAGGGCCAACAAAACCCTCACGAAAGAGTAATTCTTCAATTTCAAATTGAATTGCCTGCCAAAAGGCCACATGGTCGGTTTGTGTGTGTGTGTGTGTGTGTGAGTGTGTGAGTGTGTGAGTGTGTGTGTGTGTGTGTGTGTGTGTGTGTGAGTGTGAGTGTGAGGGAGAGAGATGGGGGTAGAGAGAGAGGGAGGGAGAGAGAGAGGGAGGGAGAGAGATGGGGGGTAGAGAGAGAGGGAGGGAGAGAAAGAGAGGGAGAGAGTATATTTTTGCGTAACTATATAAGAAATATCGCCCGTAAAACTGCATACACTTTGCTCTTGGCATTCAGCTAGTGAGGATGTCACGACACCTGGCGGCGAAATACCTTGCGAGTCATCGCAAGCGGAAGCGTGAGGAGAGAGAGAGGGAGAACAGAGTGGTGGCGCCACTGAGGCAAGCTGAGGAGACGATTGCTGATCGTGATGAGGAGGAGGAGGGCGAGCAGGAGATGGAGATGGAGGAGGGAGAGCAGGAGATGGAGGAGGAAGAGGAGATCAAGGCACCGAAACCGCGGAGGCCTGCCAAGACGAGCGCTGAGCGCGTCAGGGAATTCCGCCAGCGGAAGAAACTGAAAGCGCAAGAGGAGGCCGAGCGAGGAGGTACAGTAGCGGCCGGTAACCCAGCAGCAACTGTGAATTTGGAGCCGATGCCCGGCCCGAGCACGGGGCCAGTACGGTTCTACCCACGACCTGACCCGGTTCAGATTCCATCGGGTTCTGGAAGGGGCACGTTCCAGGCCGATTCCGAGACATTTCTTGGTGAGTTTTTAGCAAATATGATAAACAACAGAACACAGATTTAATTATCAATCTTTTAAGACAAGATAACGCCAAACTGTGAAACTTTAACTACAATTTTTAACTTTCGCTAAATTCAACAAAATTTTATAACTTAGCAATATAATGCTGATCATGTTTGAAAGTTTTCACATTGCATGCACAATTTGTGTTCTTGAAATGAATTTTCTCTGTATAAAGCGGATGTTTTAACGTATGAATATGAATTTAGTTGGCAGAATAATTTAATTTTGTTCTTAAAACAAACACAGTTAATATAGCCAATAAAAATAATCTGTTTTAGAGTTTTAGCATGAGATAGGCATTTGTTCTACGCACTGTCTAACTTTGAATTTTGGGTTTAATATTATACAATCAAAAGCAACTATTTAGATCTTCCTGTATCTTACAGGAATCGTACCGACTCGTTCCGCTCTGAACGAGTCCTCTCAGGTATCAGTACCCAATAGTCAGGGTAAGTCTGGGTAGCTTAGGGAGGTCTTTCAATATTATCCCCAATTGTTTAATGTTTTGTAGAGACGGGTACGACTGCCACAGCTGGTGGCAAGCCAGATTGCGCGAAGGCCGACATTGCTTTTCACAAAAAGTTTACCGACAACAAACTGGGTGATTATTGCAATGTTTGTGAACGCATCTGGTTCAGCAATGACTTGAGGTCCATCACAAGCGATGGCGGGAGAGTGTTGGTCGAGGCAGGCCACTTTGAGTCAGTCGCGGGATTCAAGGTGTGCCAGACCTGCCACAACTCTCTGAGGAATGGAAAAGTACCCACTTTGTCCACATCGAACGGATTTACCTACCCGGAGAAGCCAGCGAACCTTCCACCACTGGATCCGATCACCGAGCGGTTGATTGCGCCAAGGCTGCCGTTCATGCAAATTCGTCGGCTCAGTCATGCGCGAGGTGAAAATTGTTTATCAACTTTGAATTTTGTAGTTGGTAACGTGCTTTGAAATTTTAGGAAGCTACACAATCATCGGGCAGATCATAAATGTCCCTGTTGATGTCAACGAGATGGTTCGGATGCTTCCGCGTCAATTGGAGGATGATTACGCCTTTAATGTTTGCATTAAAAAGCAATTGATCCACAAGTCTAACTACCTGCAGGGATATGTCAAGAAGTCTGTCGTTAAAGCATGGCTTCGCTATCTTATCAACACTCCGTTGTATAAGCGCGAAGGTATCGTTTTGGATGAAAGCCTCATAGAACCAGATGTACCAGAAGGTACTGACGGTGAGGAAATGGTTGAGCTGGAAGTATCGGAAGTCGTGGATGTCCCAAGAGATGTCCCAAGAATTCCCCAGCAGAACGACCAAATTGCACTTGACGTACTCGAAACTGAAGCGGAATTGTTCACAGGACAGCAACAGACCGTCTTATGGAACGAGGACATGAGTCTTAATATTGCTCCTGGTCAGAACCGAATGCCAACTTCCATCGTGTACGATCAGTATGCAGAAGAGCTTTCTTTTCCCGGAATCTACCAAGGAAAAATACGATCGTACAGGAAAGGGGTTCGCGTTACTCCTTACGATAAGGCTACCAGTGAAACTAGACGACGTGACCGGCGTGGAGCAAAGCCGACTCACATCCTGTACATGGGTGTTAAGATCATGCGTCTTCGGGTTCACGATGGAGTTTCGAGCTCCTTTAGGGTCCAAGGTACGAACAATGTGACCCGTGCTCAACTCAGTGACCCGCAGTTCATGCAGAGCCTTATCGAGAGGAACTTCGCGTGGCTGAAATCGATTCCGAACTCGGCATTGTACTGGCAGATACGGGAGAAAGATTTGTTCGCCATGATTCGACAGCTGGGAAAGCCAACGGTTTTCTTGACTATGAGTGCTAACGAGACTCACTGGCCCGAACTGCTGAAGATACTGTACAAGCTCTCGGATCAAGAGAACAGGATCGACTTGACAGAACCGATGGAGCAACTAACAGCACTTCAAAGAGCAGTATTGGTCAGTGAAGATCCAGTCACGTGCTGCCTCTATTTCAACAAGCTGATCGAAGTCATCCTCTTGATCTTGGGTTCGAAAACTCATAGTCCGTTCGGGAAGTACTACGTCGTCGATTACTTCAAACGGATTGAGTTCCAGCATCGCGGTAGTCCCCACTGCCATGCAGTGCTTTGGCTCGCCAACGATCCCAAGGAACCTGCTTCCGAGCACATGCCTGCTACTCTGGAACTGATCAACACCATCACTTCCATTAGATTCGAGGACCTTCCCACGCAGACGGCTACTAAGCAGGTTCATCGTTGCACGTTCACTTGCACAAAGCGAGGGGAAAAGCGCTGTCGGTTCAATATACCGTACTGGCCCATGAAGGAACAACGGGTCCTGCTTCCTCTTAAGGCTGACGACAGTCGTCGCAAAGAGTTGAAGAAACGCGCTGAGGAAATGCGTGATGTCCTGGCAACAATGGTATTCGATACGATTGAGGACTATCTGGCCCACTGCGAGTGTACATACGAGTACTACCTGGATGTAGTTCGTGCATCGCTGAAACAGCCTACGGTCTTCTACAAGCGCTCGATGGATGAAAAGGAACTGCGAACGAATCCGTTCAACGCATGGATTGCGGACAAGCTGCGTTCGAACATGGATCTCCAGTTTATTGTTGACGAAAAGAAACTTTGCCACTACCTGGTAGAGTACGTCAACAAGTCCAATCGTGGTGTTAGTGGATTGCACCGAGAGCTGATCCTCATGCAAGAGCAGAACCCCGAGATGGACTACGGCGAGATGCTGAAGAAGATCAGCCTGAAGATGCTTGGAGCCGTGGAGATGTGCGCTCAGGAAGCAGCCTGGTTCCTACTGCGATTGCCGATGTCCGAGGCAAGTAAGAAAGTTGAGTTCATTCCAACTGCGTGGCCCCAAGACCGGACAAGAAGCAGGAAGCACTTCAAGACCATGGATGCAGAAGGAGTTGGCGATGATTCGACTGATGTGTGGAACAAGAACATCATCGAGAAGTACGAAGAGCGTGAAGGCCTAGAAGACGTCTGCTTGGCTGAGTTCGTAGCTTGGTATTCTCAGGAAAGAGGTAAAAACAGCTACAAGAAAAGGACACAGCCAAGGGTGCTGCGTTGGCGCGGATTCGGTATGAGCGAGCTTACTGAGTATAAGCGCGAATCTGTTCTCCTGTTTCTGCCATTTCGTAATGAGGTGGTGGATGTTCTCGACCACAATAAGTTCCTCCAGTTGTACGATTTGCATGAGGAACAACTCTTGGCAAAGCGTAAGGAATACGACTGTGAGTTGAATATGGAGCAAACTGTCGAGGAGTATCTGCGCACTATTGCGAACTTGGAGGATGGAGCGGAGAACAACGCAGCAACCGAAAAGCACGACGAGCTGGTGCGGACAGTCATCATGCAGCCGAATAATGATGACTTTGAGCTGCTGCCCACAAGAGGTTTAAGATCTGTCATCAAGCAACGCACAAACGTGTTGTCGAAGGAGGCATATTGTGAGATGATGCGAGCTACGAATGCAGAGCAACGGGCATTGATTCTGCACGTAATCCATCTGATGCATTGCTACGAAGAGCACGAGCCGCTGCAGGTTTTCTTGACCGGTCCGGCAGGAAGCGGCAGAACCTTCGTATTGCGTGCGCTTATGGAAACGATCAATCGGTACAGCCAAACTCACAACTCCCGCGACAACGCGTATGTAGCTTCAGCTTCGACTGGAAAAGCAGCCAGCGCAATTGGTGGAACCACCCTGCACCACGCTTACCACATCACCATGTCTCGCCAGGCAACGAAGATGAATTTCGAAACGCTCCAGATGTACAGGAACGAGATGCAGAATATCAAGTTTCACATCATCGATGAGGTCAGCATGGTTGGCGCCCACACCCTGAATACCGCACACATACGCCTCCAGGATGTTTACATGATCTATGATGTTCCATATGGAGGTGTGAATGTGTTGGTGAGTGGAGATTTGATGCAGTTGCCCCCAGTCAATGCTCGCGCCGCGTTCAAGCCTCCGTCTAACACCATATGTGGCGCTGTGGTGTGGCAATCGTTGATGTTTCACGAGCTCAAACGGGTTATGCGTCAGGCGGATAAGCAGTTTTCGGACATTCTTACCAAGATTGGTAATGGGCTGAAACTGACCGCCGATGAAACCAAACTGATCGAGAGCCGTTTCTTCACAAAAGAGGATCTGAGCAAGGAGGACACTAGCGGGGCGGTACGACTGTTCCATCGGAACATTGACGTAACCAGCTACAACAACGAAGCGCTGAGAAACATTGACGGGCTAGATTACACAGCAGACGACACCTTTGTGGGATACAAGACTGCAGAGCAACTGGCAACTGCTCGTATCAAACTCTACAAGATGAGTCTGGCTGAAACGGCAGGTTTGCAGTATACAACTAAGTTCTGTCCTGGAATGCCTTACATGGTCACCACAAATGTCAATGTGGAAGATGGCATAGTGAATGGTGCAATTGGGGACTTGATGTATGTCGAAGAGGGCGTTGATGACTCAGAGGATCGCATCATGAGACTTTGGATCAAATTTGAAAACGCGCAGATCGGGATCATTGCGAGGAAAGAGGTGGAGCCTATGATACGCACCCGACCCGACATCTTGCAGTCAGATTGGACTCCAATCGTGAAGCGATCCGCAAACATCGATCTGGGTAACCGCATTAAATGCAAGCGCATACAGTTCCCGGTTGCACCAGCTAATGCTCTTACCATACACAAATCTCAAGGTGGAACCTTTGATAAGATTGTGTACGACTATGATAAGTCACAGGATCAGCAAATGGTGTACGTCGGTTTATCACGTGTGAAGTCGCTGCAGGGCCTCTTTTTGACCAACTCAAAGGGAGACTTCAAGTTCCACCATGCGAAAGGCTGTGACAGCCCAAAAATGCGAGAACTGCGTAACGAGTACAAGCGTTTGCAGAATAACCGTTTGCGCACCATTGTGGACGAAGTGGGTGAGGTCTTAGAGAGCAGCGGACCTGCCACCACGTTGATGACCATCAACGTACAGAGTTTGAGAGCCCACAAGTTGGATATAACCACCGATCCCATACTTCCCAAGGTTCACTTTCTAGCACTGAGTGAGACGTGGCTGGATGACCACTCCTCAGAGGAAATAGAAGGGTTTACCTGTATCATCCAATCGAAGCGGATTGGTGTGCGATCGGGAGGTGTTGCAATCTACCAGAATACGACCGATCCGGATACTACCTTGGCAGTCCCTCATACGCTTGAAGTGGTGGGCAACGAACGCGACCAAGAATTCGGCAAGGCAGAAAAGTACGGAGATATTTGTGCAGCAAAGGTGATGGTGATGGGTACTGAAGTACTGCTGGTATCAGTATACATCTCCCCAGGAACCACAACGAAGCAGAAAATATGGTTCCTTGCTCGCAATTTGATTCGTACTGCCTATGTGGATACGCCAATGGTGGTTACCGGAGACTTCAATCTTGACATCACCAAGCAGGATAGTGCTGACTTCGTGGGTTATATGCGAGAACATTTCATGCTGAGTTTGTGCAATGATACGAAGAAGACGACCACACTTGGTGGTACAGCTCTTGACCTTACGTTCACAAAGAACATGACGGCGGAGGTCACGCGGTACATTGCATATTTCTCTTATCATCGGCCGATGTTGTCTCTCCTAAGACCAGCAGCATCCGAACCATCTCAGGCGATCTGAACAGCTGTCCTCTGCGCATGACTGATTGCGCACAACTATAACCTGGATTTGACTACAACCTGGATTCGACTACAACAACTACAACCTGGATTTGACAACAGCATCTACACCTACAGAAGACAAAAATGAAACCGAAGAAGAAAATTTATTGTTAAATTCTAACCTCACTGACACTAACACACACTCACAATGAACTGTTCATTTATTAGATTAAGGTCAAATTGAATTCATTGTTACTATTGAGACATTGACACAACTACATAACCTCCTTCCCCTTACAATAATACACAAACACATAGGGATCCAATGAAATGTACATAATAGGTTAAGCTGAAGTGAACAGTGCATACTTTAAAACTATGTTATGTTACACTTAAATCCCCCCCCCCCCTCCTTTCCCACCACCCAATGATATTTCTCCCATTGATTAAATATTTAAACTCTTCTACACACACATACAATCACACATACACGTAAACATATACACACATACATACGAATTCACATAAATAACACCTCTACTAATTTCAACAAATCTACCGATCAAGATCTTTGCAGAGATCATCCATTTATTTTCAGATTTAAACCTACTATAACGATGACGATTGACAGGAAGGACGAGCGACAGGAAGGACGAATGACAGGAAGGACGAACATCCCAAAAACACCAAAGACGACAGCCCCAGGATCACCACTAATCAAATTTTCTTTTCAGGGCACTCAAAACAAACGGTCCTTTTCAGGACCACCAAATATCTCACGAAAGAGTTACTCATCGCAAATCAAACCAAAGCAAACTAATGAAATGCAACACAAAAAGAACAATCTGGAATTAATCTATTACTTTATTTCGTTCCAGATTAACCATCATACTTCCGTAAGGAAATTAGCGGACGGATATCTCACGACTGGCAGATTTTGAATCAATTCTAGATCTGCTCTCAGAATTTCATAAACATCTAGGACTATTGCACCGGAAATCACGAAAGAGTGATTCTCAAACAAATAATTGTTTATAAATAATTAAAATCCAACATTAAATCCCCCTTTCTGAATTTCATAAAATTAGTCAATGGACTAAATATGAAGGAATGCAAATCATAATTCTTAAAACTTTTCATATACGTTTGTGTCCGAAGTTCTTCGTCATTATGGTTATGCCTGTAGCATTACCACTGCACCTTTTTTTTATTTATATCACGAAATCCTAGAGCTTTAAATAAACAAAAAAATGCTACACATTAATTTTCCATTTGAAATTTTATTTTGATTTTGAAATATGTTCTAAATTTCTTAAAAATAATATTTTAATATACTAAAAACTTCGAAGCAGATGTTGTGGTATTATTTGGTTCTGAATAGTCCTGATCGAAACTCTCAACTTTGTTAAAGACTCTTAATCGACCAATAAATTCCCTCTCAATTTGCAGATTTTTTTGGAGAATTATTTATATTAATATTGTTATTTTGAGTCTTGTTTAATGTTTATTAAATGATATTTCATTAAATTTCAGCTTAATTTTAATTATCCATTTGATTTGCGGGTAATTTTTTTTTACTCTCAATATAACAGGAATTGTTTTGTGTTTAAAGAGGAATATCAGGCAAAATAAAATAATTCTGAAGCGACCAACATCCAACTACATATTCAAAGAATCTCATCCGACACTGCTCGTGTCGCACCGGAACTGACGCCAGCGAAAAGAAGCGCTTGTTCATGCATAAATTGTCTGCGCCGAAAGGACAGCCACAAACATGGTACATCTGGTCAAAACGATGAACTACACATGTCTGACTACCGGCGTCGAAAACACGCAGCTTCAGCAGACATCGTCCAATTCAAGCCGGCCCTTTTCTCTTCAAAGGTATTCGAACGTACGCGTCTCTTGTTCCAGCTTGAATCTCCAAACCTCCTAGAAAAATCAACCGAAAACTTTGAGCCAATCTGCAGCGCCCCCTGAATAGCGCGTGGCCATTAATTTGGAAACATTTCCAAAACCACCAACTCTCCACTTAAATTCAATTAAACCTCGTCAGCGCGGCCCCCAAAAATACCATCGTTTAGCTGTAAAAACGAGCAAAAAAAAAAAAAACGGTGCCACCAAAATCAAGGACCATTCTCACTTCAAAGCGGCATCCTTCGCCGAGTGGCCCCTAAAGGATGAGGGCGCAAATCTGCGTTCGGCAGGTCGTCAGCAACGTTGTCATCGTCCTCGGCGTGTCGTTTTCCGGGGGGCCACTTGTCCTAAATGGTCGCCCCGTGTAAAATTATATGAATAATTATCACATTTTTCAAGTGGCCACTTCAGCAGTTCCTTTTCTGCTGGCTGCTGTTGGTTGCTGCTGGGATGGTTAACCCTCGATTGCCAAAGAATTCAATGTTTTTGTTCAACGTTTTTCAATTCAGTTTCTAAGGAATTTGTTTTTTTTTAGTTCTGTGAGTGAACAAATGAGTAAGTGAGTGAGAGAGTGAGTGAGTGAGTGAATGATAAATTGAGTGAGTGTGTGAGTGAGTGAATGATAAATTGAGTGAGTGAGTGAGTGATAAAGTGAGTGAGTGAGGGATTGAGTGAATGAGTAAGTGAGTGAGATAATGGATGATTGAGTGAATGAGTGAGTGAGTGAGTGAGAGAGCGAGTAAGTGAGTTATGTAAGAGAATGGGTAAGCAAGAGAGCAAGTGAGTAAGTGAGTGGGCGAGTGAGTGAGTGTAAAAGAGAGTGAGTTGAGTGAGTGAGTGAGTGAATGAACGAGAAAGTGGGTGAATAAGTAAGTTAGTGAATAAGTAGGTGAAAGTGAAATTGCGTGAGTGAGTGAATGATAAAGTTAGCGAGTGAGTGAGTAAATGGGTGAATAAGTAAGTTAATGAGTAAAAAAGGTATATTTTTCCCATGACCCATGAAAAGTATCAGGGCCGCATTTACAAAGCGGATTCAGCGGCTGTTAACATGTTAAGGTTAATGTTAACATTCCATAGGTCGCCTTCCCTAAGGTGTCGTGGTAAGGTCCAGCTTGTGATAATAACATCATCTTCCCTATACTAAGCAAACCAATCCAGAAGGGAAAAGATCATCAAGTGAATGAGTGAGTGAGAAAATAGATGATTGAGTGAATGAGTGAGTAAGTGAGTGATTTAAGTAAGAGAGTGAGTAAGTCAGAAAGTGAGTTAGTAAGTAAGAGAGTAAGTGAGTATTTAAGTGGGTGAGTGAGTGTGTGAATGAGTGTAAGAGAGAGTGAGTGAGTGAGTGAATGAAAAATAATGAGTAAGTGAATGAGTGAATGAGTTAATGAGTGAGTGAGTAGGTTATGAAATCAGTTCATCAGGGAGTTTAAAAAAGTATCAAAATTCAGATCAAACACGCAAAGTGAGCTTGAGGGTTAAGTTGGGGTGCAATGATCTTCTCCTTTTCAGGAAAGCAGGGCCCTTAAAGTGTGTACTCTGCACGATGACGACCGTAAACAAACGAACCGTTGGCAAGGTTGAAGATTCTAGCCCAGAAAAGGGATGAGGCCATTAGCAGCTCACCGGAGTGGTGGAACGGGTGCATCAACAGAACGCGGGATGAGCCGCCAGTGTTGTGAAGGAGGAGCAGGATCATAATTGTGTAATCTTGTAGACCTGGTAAGAGTTGATGAGAGGCGGTTCGCACTTTAAGGACGGTAAAAGTGATGGTACAAGGTCGGCGTACTTAAACGGTGTTTTTTGAGGTTTCTGGGTGCACTTGAGATGAGTTTGTTATGTTTTTTTTGTTGGTGATTTGCATGTCCGGAGAGTGAGGCAATTATGACACTCAAGTTGACATTACTTGAGCTGAAGAGCAATGGTGTTGATTGTTACACTTCCATAATAATTTAATGATATTGATATTTATATTTAGTTACTATTTATGAACAAGATGAAAAATACTTTTTCAAAGAATTTCCGTAAGTTACGTAAAAACCTTCTTAATAATAAATGTCTCACATTTTTCTCCAACTGAACAACTTCATCTCAGCTCACTGGTCTTCGTTGCAGTTCCATTTCGTCGTAAGATCACAACAACAAGCCGGCACCGGGTAATTGGATTACTCCGTGAGCATATGTTTCGCCACGTAGAGGATGCTTTCGCTACTCTGTGTCTCTGATTTCTGGGCAATTTCCAACCAACAACCAAGACAAGGCCGGTCGACCTGTACCGTGTGCAACCTGTGCGCCAGAGCAGTCCAATGCATGCGGATTTGTTGCACAAGAGCCGGTGCAAATCCTGGCTTGCCTCTCACGTGGCTCACGTGTTGTGAGGGGTGGGGGGTTGGTGCGGCGAGAGGAAAAATCTCATTTCGCCCTTTCCACCTTGTGAATCCCGGCGATGAGAAACATGGCAGTGTAATTTTCGCTCTGTTTCCAGATTGTTAACGCCTGATCTTGGCAGTGGGAGGCGGGCTGGATCATGGGGCTTTTCTGGCCACGTGTAGGTGGACCACAAGATGAGTTATTGGACCGCGCCAAAAGGCGTGTGCAGAAAGGTGTGATAATAAAATAATAAGCAAAAAATTGCTGGGAATGTTAACATGTCAGGGTCTAATTTCATATTGAATTTGATCTGAAATTAGTATTTTTCTTTTTTTTTGGAAAATAAAACATAACAAATTGATAATATCCATAATTTTATGAAATCTAATCAACTCCATGAACCAAACTGTCTTCAACCCTGCATTCCTGGCCAGATCCAACCGGCCTAGCGTTTACAACAAAACTAACCCACCACACCATCCAGTAGTCAGCAACTGTTGCGAAAAAGGTCTGCTGTCGGCTTCCGGCATCCGGCCAGAGAGAGAGCTTAACGGCCACACCACGGAACCGGCTAGGCTGGCTGGTTGCAGCACGGGCCTACACACAATGTGTATAAATAATAAATCTCCTTTATTTCCAGTTCCTTTCACTGCCGGCTGGGTTGACCTGACAGAGGGTTCTCTGCACGGTTCCAGGACTGTGTTGGAGCCGCCGTCGCGAGGCGAGTACTTCCTTCCCGAACCCGACCGGCGTCACCGCAGGATTTGGGGGACGTGTGTAAGCGAAAGGATTTGTGTGGAACGTGGGATGTTGGGTGAAGTTATGCTGTTTAGCAAAGTTTAGTTAAAGTTTTTCGAAAAGTAAGTAAGTAAAAATAAAATTCAATAAAATAAGTTAAAATTAATAAATAAATTTGCTTTACATTTGAATAAAACATACATTAAAATATTGAATTGAATTTTAATTAGGCTGGTACAAATATTTAAAAAGTTTTTGTCACCTCCTCTCTTCCTCCCCCCCCCCCCCCACTTCAAAATCTGCCCGAAAAATCAGGGGGCATAAACATTATTTTTTTGAAAGACTTTAAAATTTCAACATTAAGTCTAGTGTTAAATGCATTTTAAAACACTTTTTACACTTAAATGTTGAGAACATCTTATTCAATTTTTTTTTATTTTTATTATTTTTATCTTTTGAACCAGGTTTTGTTCCATCACGCACGATGTAATTTTTAGTCTTGTCTATGCCAAAATTAAAAAAAAATGTTCTTTGGAAATTTAACTTTTAAAAATAAAAAGTTTATAAAACACAGATTTTTTTTTTCGGCAATCAAAATTTTGTTGAAATCGATCAGAAAATCAATTTTTAATATGCAGGATTTCATATATTTACATATCCATTGCGTTAGACTTTTTTGGTGCCTTCGGTATGCCCAAAGAAGCCATTTTGCATCATTAGTTTGTCCATATAATTTTCCATACAATTTTGGCAGCTGTCCATACAAAAATTATGTATAAAAATTTAAAGATCTGTATCTTTCGAAGAAATTTTTTGATCGATTTGGTGTCTTCGGCAAAGTTGTAGGTATGGATACGAACTACACTAGAAAAAAATGTTACACGGTAAAAAAAATTTGGTGATTTTTTATTTATTTTTTTGTCACTTAAACTTGATTTGCAAAAAAAAACTTTTTTTTTAATTTTTTTAAATTTTTTATATGTTTTAGAAGACAACAAATGCCAACTTTTCAGAAATTTCCAGGTTGTGCAAATAATCTTTGACCGAGTTATTGATTTTTAATCAATACTATTTTTTTTCAAAGAATCGAAATATTGGTCGCAAAAATTTTTCAACTTCATTTTCCGATGTAAAATTAAATTTGCAATCAAAAAGTACTTAAATGAAATTTTGATAAAGTGCATCGTTTTCAAGTAAAATCCATTTTCAGATGCCTTTTTTGAAAATAGTCACAGTTTTTCATTTTTTTTTTTTAAATTACTGCACATGTTTGCCAACTTTAAAAAGAATATTTTTTAAATGCTGAGCTCTATATTTTGCTTTTTTGAACTTTTTTGATACGATCCTTAGTTGCTGAGATATTGCCAAGCAAAGGTTTAAAAACAGGAAAATTGATGTTTTCTAAATCTCATTCAAACAACCCACCATTTTCTTATGTCGATATCTCAGCAACTAATGGTACGATTCACAATGTTTAAATATGAAACATTCGTAAAATTTTCCGATCTTTTCGAAAAAAATATTTTATTTTTTTTAAACCAAGACTAAAATTTTAAAAGGGTGTAATATTGAATGTTCAACCCTTTTGAAATGTTAGTCCTGATTTTACATTTTTGAAAATATAATACTACATTTTGCCGAAGACACCAAATCGATCAAAAATTCCTTCGAAAGATACAGATTTTTAAATTTTCATACATAATTTTTGTATGGACAGCTGGAAAATAATATATTATAATTATATTATATAACTAATGATGCAAAATGGCTTCTTTGGGCATACCGAAGGCACCAAAAAAGTTTCAGTCGGATTAAAAAATACAAAAATTAAAATTAAAGAAAAAGACTGATTTCATAGAGAATTGCTCAACAGTGGTTTTTGTAAAAAAAATAGTCTTGTGCTTAAAATTTGTTGACCTAATTTTTTGTCAAAATATAGCCTTTTAAATTTTAATTTTGTCCGATATATTTTTTTACTCCGGCTTTCTTGAATTACTTCAAGCTAAATAAAAAATAGTGTCCAGGATTGTCCATAAAAGAAAATATTTTTTCAGGAGTAACATTTCAAAAGGGCGTAATCTTGAATGTTTGGCCATTTTGAAATGTGATGATTTTAAAAAAATGTTTTCGAAAAGATTGGAAAATTTCACGAATGTTTCATACCTTAGCATTGAAAATCGGACCATTAGTTGCTGAGATAACGACATTGAAAAATGGTGGGTTGTTTGGGTGAGACTAAGAAAACATCAATTTTCCTGTTTCTTTTTCTTTTTTCCAATATATCTCAGCAACCAGTGGTCCAATTTTCAATGTTTCTTAGACGAAATTGTAGGAAATTTTCTGAAGTTCAATTCAATTCAATTCATGTTTATTTGTTGAATGCATGGTTTTGGAGATCCTTACAACTACAAATAAATTCAATTATAATCAATTGGATGAAATAAATTAATTTTCATTCGGTTAAGCGAGAGCAGAAAAAACTTTCTTAAATAACTGCTACTATATACTGAACTTAAGTAAAGTTATTTTTCAAAGTTATATTTTATTTCAAAGTTATATTTTATTTAACTTCTAGTAATTTAATGATTAAAAAGTAACCTGCAAAATGAACTACTCAAGGGTTATTTTTATGCAAAATGGGTTAAACTTTCTCATAAAAAAACCTTTTTGGGAGCACACAATTTAGTTTCAGAGGTGCAATCAAAGAAAAACTGGCCAAAAAATACCACTTCAAAAAACCTTTTCGAAAATCTCGACAACTTATTATAGATGCAAGCAAAAGTTTAAAAAAGTTCAAATAAACAACACAACGAACACGCATGGACTGTACTGTAGTATTTAGTATTTTTTTTAAGTATATTAAGTAGATATTAATCATCTTACGGTATATTGATCACTTTTAAAATTTCCCAAAAATCACGTTGTTTATTGATCTAGAAGCAATTAAAGAAAGCCGAAATAGATTTTTCTACTAAAAAAAAAGAAATAGCATTTCTTTTTAAAATATTGGAATCAAAAATGTATTTTAATACAAAATTTATTGATTATAAATTGATGTCTTTATCACAATTATCCACTATCCAGTTATTACAAAATACACACCATAGAATAGCAAATAAACGCCCTAGGCTACCATCACACCGTCATCCTCATCATCATCAGCCTCATCCGCAGTAGTCGTAGCAGCAGATCCTCGCCACTTCCTCGACCTGTTTCCAGCAACATTGTGCAACAAAATGTGCTTGTGCTAGTCACAATGGCCATGAAGCCGACTTCCGGAATGGCCTCCGGGGGCGGCCAGGTTTGCTCTGAACAACGATTTTTTCCACTTTTGCAAAGGTAATGCGACTTTAGGGTTGGGGTTGGGGAGGCCGTTAAGGGTCCACCACACACGTGTGTTGCAGATCGCCATCTTTCACAATTTTTGTGCGCGCGGTTTTTATTAGTTTAACTGCCGACCATGGCTGTATGGGCTTTGGGGACCACGATGGAACGTGACGATAGCGGCACAGGTGAGTTAGGCTTTCAACGGCCTTTGTCTAGAGTAAGCGTTTCTCTGCTAAATTAGCTTTATTAAAGTTCATTGTCGCAATAAGAGTCCTGGTTGAGTTTACTTTGCGGGACATTGCGTCGTTTATTGCAATGAAAGCTAGTTGTGTTACCTTTTCTTCTAGGTGCAAATATTAAAAATTGAAAATCAAATCAAGACATCAACATAATTCAACTGATTAAGCATTCAGAATCATTGATACCAACACATTCCGTCGCAAACTATTCTGAGAAAAAAAAACCCACAAACTTTCCAAAGTTAAACTTGTGAAAAACTTGGTTTCTCGTTTGTCCAAAGGTATTAAACCGAGCTGGCGTCAGTGGCTCCGCAAACTGAACTGGGAAGCTTTTCTTATTACTTTCTGCAATAAGCTCTCGCAGGGAAGAACTTTCGCACTTTTCACCTCTCACGCCCGGTGACCACTTCTCGAGCAGTGCTTGCCTCGAGTGTCTTTCTCGATGGCTCAATGTCTGTAAGGGCAAATTTGTCCCATTCGAAAACTGAAACAACGCCAGTGAGTCACTTTTTCGATCACCACAGCAAAAGTAATAATTGAAACAATATCTTTGCTAGTTTTTTTCCCCATTCTCCCTCCCGAAGACTTTCCACTGAAAAGAAACATTTAAAGTAATATATTTTTACTACTTTTCCACCCCAAGAAATCCACCGTTCCTTGTTTTTCTTGGCGCGTTTGACCCAACTTCTGGAAAAATTACCCCAAGTAGAGAGGGGGAAAAAACAATAAAAAGTCCGCAATCGCGCGATAACTTATGCAATATCGTCCGCTGATGATTGCAGATGGCTCGAGGGGCCATCCTGCTGCTGCTCACGGCGCTGGAAAACCGTTTTCCTTTTTTGCTGCTGCTCACTGCCCTCGCTGACTTTTCCTTTGAAGCACGCAACCATGTTGATCCTTTTTCATAAATTACAGATTAATTTAATTTCTCCTCCCTCAGAAATGGTGGACTTCTCTTGGGGAGGTGAGTACAGCTTTGTATCTTTTTTGAAAAGCTTTCTTTTGGAAAATTGAAATAAGAGCACTCGACAAATTTTGGACGCTTGAATGAGTTTGTGTTCTGCTCGGTTCAGCTTAAACATTTTTGAAGAGTTAAAAAACTGAAAAAAAAAGGAAACTGTTAATTTCACCATGTCAGCCAAAATCTAGCAACCGGCAAAAAGGATGTCCACGGTGAGCGAAAGAATGATTTTAACACAATAGTTAATTACCGTGAAAGCTCGTCAACCTGTTCGAGCGGTGGGGTCACCTTTCAATTAATTTATCGCCACAAACCCCCCGTTCCAGCGTTCGATACCGTCAATCAAGATTTCGGGGCCATAGCTAACCAGATTACGGCTACGCGGCAGCATCCAATCAATCACCTTCTCAACGAGAAAAGACCTGCACCGGTTAGATCACGAGCAGGCATTCTTGTCACAATAAAGTGAATCGTTTGTGGCTCATGTACGACGGAGAGTGGAGCGGCTAAAACCATTCCCCGATTCCAATCAATCATGCGATCAATCATCGTTTAGCACGTTGAGGCGGCACTTGAGCCGACGATTTTATTTTTTTTTTCATTCGCTGCCTCAGAGTTGATTTCGATGTGAGCTTTAGGGAGGTAGTCAAGACGGGTTACCGAACACGACAGTGCAATTGGAGCGCGAAGGTGGATAATTTCTACGAGATTTGGTGGGATCGCGATGGGAATTGGTAACCCATAAGTGTCCGGAATTTTCGAAATGTTCAAAATTACCAAAATGACCAAAATGATTAAAATGATCAAAATGTCCAAAATTACCAAAATGACCAAAATGATCAAAATGATCAAAATGATCAAAATGATCAAAATGATCAAAATGATCAAAATGATCAAAATGATCAAAATGATCAAAATGATCAAAATGATCAAAATGATCAAAATGATCAAAATGATCAAAATGATCAAAATGATCAAAATGATCAAAATGATCAAAATGATCAAAATTATCAAAATTATCAAAATGATCAAAATGATCAAAATGATCAAAATGATAAAAATTATCAAAATGATAAAAATTATCAAAATGATCAAAATGATCAAAATGATCAAAATGATCAAAATGATCAAAATGATCAAAATGATCAAAATGATCAAAATGATCAAAATGATCAAAATTATCAAAATTATCAAAATGATCAAAATGATCAAAATGATCAAAATGATCAAAATGATCAAAATGATCAAAATGATCAAAATTATCAAAATGATCAAAATGATCAAAATGATCAAAATGATCAAAATGATCAAAATGATCAAAATGATCAAAATGATCAAAATGATCAAAATGATCAAAATGATCAAAATGATCAAAATGATCAAAATGATCAAAATGATCAAAATGATCAAAATGATCAAAATGATCAAAATGATCAAAATGATCAAAATGATCAAAATGATCAAAATGATCAAAATGATCAAAATTATCAAAATTATCAAAATGATCAAAATGATCAAAATGATCAAAATGATCAAAATGATCAAAATGATCAAAATGATCAAAATGATCAAAATGATCAAAATGATCAAAATGATCAAAATGATCAAAATGATCAAAATGATCAAAATGATCAAAATGATCAAAATGATCAAAATGATCAAAATGATCAAAATGATCAAAATGATCAAAATGATCAAAATGATCAAAATGATCAAAATGATCAAAATGATCAAAATGATCAAAATGATCAAAATGATCAAAATGATCAAAATGATCAAAATGATCAAAATGATCAAAATGATCAAAATGATCAAAATGATCAAAATGACCAAAATGACCAAAATGACCAAAATGACCAAAATGACCAAAATGACCAAAATGACCAAAATGACCGAAATAACCGAAATGACCAAAATGACCCAAATGACCAAAATGACCAAAATGACCAAAATGGCCAAAATGACCAAAATGACCAAAATGACCAAAATGACCAAAATGATCAAAATGACCAAAATAACCCAATTGACCAAAATAACCCAATTGACCAAAATAACCAAAATTACCAAAAAATACCAAAATGACCAAAATGACCAAAATGACCAAAATGACCAAAATGACCAAAATGACCAAAATGACCAAAATGACCAAAATGACCAAATTAACCAAAATGACCAAATTGACCAAAATGACCAAAATGACCAAAATGACCAAAATGACCAAAATGATCAAAATGACCAAAATGACCAAATTGACCAAAATGACCAAAATGACCAAAATGACCAAAATGACCAAAATGACCAAAATGACCAAAATGATCAAAATGACCAAAATGACCAAAATGACCAAAATGACCAAAATGACCAAAATGACCAAAATGACCAAAATGACCAAAATGACCAAAATGACCGAAATGACCAAAATGACCAAAATGACCAAAATGACCAAAATGACCAAAATGACCAAAATATCCAAAATGATCAAAATGACCAAAATAACCAAAATGATCAAAATTACCAAAATGACCAAAATGACCCAAATGACCAAAATGACCAAAATGACCAAAATGACCAAAATGACCAAAATGATCAAAATGACAAAAAGACAAAAAGACCAAAATTACCTAAATGACCTAAATGACCTAAAAGACCCAAATGACCAAAATGACCAAAATGACCAAAATAACTAAAATTATTGAAATGATCTAAATGTCCGGAGTTACTTAAATTACCTAAATGACTAAGATTTGTGAAGGAAAAAAAAAGTTAAAAAAAAAGTTTTTCGTTGACATTTAATTATTCAAATGTTTTTTTTTCATTAAATGAAATTAATAGAAAATATTAAAAATAATAGAAAATAATGGTTATCCAAGAAATCCCTTCGTTTTTGTAAGTCTCATTTGTCTTTTTCTCGTTTTATTTGTTCATTTAAGGGTTAGCACCAGTTCCACCACCTTCTCCGGAATGTTCCACACAACTCACGTGAGATTTTTTTTTCCGGTGAGTGATCTTTTCTCCCCCATCCCTCCCCCCTTTCAAAGTCAACCCAAAATCAATTTGAATTTGATTGGCCTGACAATATGAGCTTCGCGTGCGTCGTTACACCGCGATTTGCTACTTAAGGCCTTTCTCCCTTAAGGCATGGCTTCGGTGATTGATGGTATCTGCTCAGTGCTTACAAATCGGGGGAAAAAGAGGGGGGCTCTCCAAAAAGTGATTTTATCGTTACATTTTTTGAGATCTAGGCGTTAATGGAATGTTCTTCCAAGAAAATCCCCCCATCTTTAAAGCTTGGCAACGTAACAATCGGCGGAGAAAAAGACGTCTGGGAATGTTACAATTTCAAAGTCCTTCTGGAGATGGGGTTTTAACTCACACTTTGAACTGGTGTGACACCTTGATTTACAGCCGGTTGATAAAAACGGTTTGTACATTTAAAATGTACATACAAAACGACGCCAAACGCGTCGTCCAGCAAATTTCCGTTGACAAAGTCTCGTGGTGGAGGGAAAAGTTGGCTGGAAAAACGACTACTAAACTGTGTTTGTGCAGAGTGAACGTGTTGGTCGTTTTCTGGTAATTTTAGATTTTAAGGTACAGTTCCGATTATGAGTTTTTAAATTTTCTTTGATTAAATTATTATAAATAATTCAAACTGATAAAAATTAATCACAAAATCATTTTTTCAAATTTTAAATTTAATTATGACCAAGTACCTTATAATTCCCAGAATCATGTTTACTACAAAGAGGCGTTTCTCGCTGTCACCCGGAGAGGAAAAAGTCGCACTGCTTAACTTTCGCAAAAGGGGAAACAGTAAATGAAAACAAAATGTACAACCAGTTACACAGAACCATTCCCGAAAATACCCATTCTCCCCCAAAAAAACCAAACATGAAACAACTTCTAGTTGCCAGTGCCAATGTTATAGTTACTCTAGCCAGAAAAAGAGCATAAATTTTAAGTACCCGGCGACGAGTACATATTTTGCCAAAAAAACGAAGAAGGGACAAAACTGCAGCTCATGAAATTGCGATGGGCAGCAGTTTTTGCTTTATTGCGCGTTTGGCTAAATGTATGCTGGAACTGCTTTTATGGTGTCGCCCCCTTTTGTGGATGGACTGCTGGACACCCTCTTCTAAGCCTTTGAAATGGTCCGCCGTGTGTGACTGAAATGCTTGCAAAAGTCCATAAAGTAGCTGAAATTGTTTTAAATGAGGAGTCGTTTTTTTTTTTGCAAATGAGCAACTTATGATTAATGGATATAATTTATATGAGCCCACATGAAATTATAAAAAAATCAGTATAATTCATAATAGTCATTCAAATTAATAAATTATTTCATTAACTATAATTCTACCATTTCTGAATTCAAGACATGAAAAAAAAAATACAATTATTATCTCCCTACAATATCAGGCCAGAAAATTTTGGGCATTATTTTAAATTTCAAATTATAATTATAGTAGACATGGAATGAACTTAATGCTTTGATTTTTTGTTAAATTCCATGAAACGGTGCGGTAATTGAAATAATAATCGAATTAAACTATTTTTTTAAGTTATGATTGAAAGACATCTGCAATTAGTGTCAAGGCTTGTTATTGAAATTTGTGTGTGTGTGTGTGTGTGTGTGTGTGTGTGTGTGTGTGTGTGTGTGTGTGTGTGTGTGTGTGTGTGTGTGTGTGTAAATATTTATCAAGCAATTTTAAGATATTTCGGTGTATTCAATATTTACTTTATAAATGAAGTAGATATAAAAATGAATTTCAAGCGGTTTTAGAAAAGTCACTGAAATTCTTAATTTATAAAAGTCTTGCAATCTAAATTCTTAATATAAGAATTCTTATAAAAATGATTCGTTACAGTGCAAACATTGGCCCTTTGTCTGAATTATTTTTGTGCTTACCTCCATTCATTTGTGATTTCCATCAAAATCATTTGATTTAAATAGAACATTAAATTTGTTTTAGACATCATTCCCACCATTCTGTAAAAGATTTAAGAAATTACTTTTTTTTTTTGCAAAAACTGTAGATTTTTCTCGTTTATATTTTTGTCAACGTTATTTTTTTTTTTGTCAAAAGGCAAGAATTTTTGAGGGATCAGTGTCTAAACATTAAAAAAAAAAATTGTCTAATCGTGTTATAGCTCAAAAAACCTTAACATTAAAATAAACATAATATTACAAAGTCACAATTATTCAAGATTAATTTTGCTTAAACAAAATTAGCGGTAAAATATGTTTTAAAACTTTAATTTCACATGCCAATATTGTTTTATTTTTCAAGTTTTTATTACAAAGTTATGCCTCTGTGATTAAGGGGTTACATACATGTAGAAACTCATAAAATTTAATATTTCTGAAAATTTATTAAATCCACTTAAAAGATGATTTTCAAGCACTCCTGAAAGTTTCATGAAGATATTTCATGATTAAGCTGAGTAAGAAACGATTTACGCTCAAAATTTTGCCATGCGCAAAGCGAACTGTCAAACTTATTGAGCGTTTTTCTCTGAACACCGAGTTGATTTACGGGTGCCACGATATTTCAAGATGGGATGGACCAAATTGGCTGAAATTTTAGGTAAAGACTTCCAAGATATTTCCCGTGTGCATGACGAAGCCCGATTTTGAAATTTTGCATTTAAAAAAAAATAAAAAAATCAAAAACTGGCGATTTTTTACATGAAAAACATACAAATATTTTTATCTTTTTTTCAAATAAACTTTTTGAAAATCGGGTTTCGTTATGCACATAAAACCGGTTTAACGAGGCTTCACCAAAATTTTGAGCCGATTTGGTCAAAGCAGTATGGAGATATCGTGGCACCCTTTTTTTGAAACTGCTAACTTAAAATACAGCAATTCCATTTGAAAAGAGCCTAAACCGAAAAAAAAGTTCTCCGATCGGGCTCAAAATTTTTCTGGGGGTTCCTTGGCCAAAATAATTAGACCCGTATTTTTTTGTTTGGCCATTAGGGTGACCTACATCGTGCTAGGGTGGTTCGAAAAATGGCAATTTTCGTCATTTTTCGCAAAAACCACTTTTTTCGAAAAATCATATCTCCGCGCCATTTCATCCGATTTTAGCTGTCTTAGACACAAAAGAAAGGTTATGAGTTTGGCTATTTGGGAAAAATAGTAAGAAGTTCCAAAAATCTAGCTTAACTATTGAAAAAGTCGTATGAAAACTTAAAATGGCGTTTTGCCCGTGTCTGGACCAAAGAGCCTATGTCTGAAAATATTTTTATCGGATTCCTCGGAAAATTTTACATTTTATACAAAAAATTGGCGATGTCGAACCGTACGTTTCGGAGATATGATTTTTTGAAAATAAAAACTGAGTTTTTCGACGCGCCACGCGCAAAAACAGGAAAATGAGGAAATCGGCAAAAAATCAACTTTTTTCACTAAAACTGCGAAAACATTAAAATTTCAGCGATGACCTATAGATGTTTGGGTATCAAAATTTTTATAATTGAAAGACGCAACTTTTGGTACCATAACATCTATAAGTCATCGCTGAAATTTTAAAGTTATCGCAGTTTTAGTGAAAAAAGTTGATTTTTTGCCGATTTCCTCATTTTCCTGTTTTTGCGCGTGGCGCGTCGAAAAACTCAGTTTTTATTTTCAAAAAATCATATCTCCGAAACATACGGTTCGACATCACCAATTTTTTAATATGTTATGTAAAATTTTCCGAGGAATCCGATAAAAATATTTTCAGACATAGGCTTTTTGGTCCAGACACGGGCAAAACGTCATTTTAAGTTTTCATACGACTTTTTCAATAGTTAAGCTAGATTTTTGGAACTTCTTACTATTTTTCCCAAATAGCCAAACTCATCACCTTTCTTTTGCGTCTATGACAGCTAAAATCGGATGAAATGGCGCGGAGATATGGTTTTTCGAAAAAAGTGGTTTTTGCGAAAAATGACGAAAATTGCCATTTTTTGAACCACCCTAGCACGATGTAGGTCACCCTAATGGCCAAACAAAAAAATACGGGTCTAATTATTTTGGCCAAGGAACCCCCAGAAAAAATTTGAGCCCGATCAGAGAACTTTTTTTTTGGTTTAGGCTCTTTTGAAATGGAATTGCTGAATAGCTATATCTTGGCAATTATACAACCAAATGTCTTCAAATTTATTTTGATAATAGTTGAAAATATATATATTTACATGCCCTGAAAACAGATTTAAAAAAAGTTTAAGTGTGTGCTCAAACCAACCTGTTACATTTTTGCCGATTTACACGTATGTAACTCCTTAAGAAAAGTAAATTGATGAGTTGATTAAAATGTCTTAAAAGTAAAAAAAATATATTAATTCAAATTGCAGTAAAAAGCTTATTTCAATGGGCATTTTAAAACGACTGGAAAACTCAAAATAAAAAAAAATATTCCTTAAACATTCAGGAACAAAAAAAAAAGATTTTCAAACTCAGTTATTTTTTTGAATGACTTTTAAAAATATAATATCTATAACGTTTCGGTGTAGATTCATTAATTTCAAATGAATTTCAGCATTTATTTAAAAAATGTGTTTTGTTCAATCTCAAAATGAAAGCTTTGTTGAAAAAAGGAGATTTTTTAAATATTTAATAACTACTTTCACTTTTGTGATTACAAGTAAAAAGATTTTTGATACATTTAACATAGAATAATCTCATTAACTAAACATTTATCACCCAATTTCGCCTTTAGATGATCTTCGATTAAAATGTTCACTTAAATCAAATTTTTGAAAAGTATTAGAAAAAAGCACAAAATGTTTTTTAATGTTTCAATGTCTAAAAATTAAAAAATATTTTTATAAGGAAATAACTTTTGTCGTTTTTTTGGACTTATTCCAATATTTTTCAGTCAAAATAAGAATGCAATATTTTTTTGAATCTCCCACACTTTGCCTTAAAAATGCTTTTTGCTACTTAAATGCTAATGATTTGATTGTTTAGCAAAAAATGTGAAAACAATTAAAAAAATTACAAAATTTGCAATACAAAATACAACATAATTTTAGTTTGATCAAAATCTAAGGAATAAACCAAAAACCAAATATGAAAAATTAACTCAATCGAAAACTAAACATAAAAAATAAATATCAAAAACTAGAAAAATGAGAACATTTATCAAGCAAATTTAAGTTTTTCGTAGAACAAACATTGCTCAAAATGGCACGATTGACACTGGAACAATAACATTTTCAAAAAAAGAAGTATTATCGGGGTGTGTTTGAAATTATGTAAAAAATATGAATATTGAAATAAAAATCCATAGTTTCAACATTTGCTTGGAATAAGTGTTCTTAAATTCATTTTACACTAGTTCAGATATTTTGCAATCATTAGTTTTCAGAAAATGTAAGATTTGACGAAAACAAACATTTAAGCGAAAAAAAACTTTTAGCGATAACAAACATCGAAAATTTTCAAAAATTTAAGAGATTTTTAAATCAACCCAAACATGCTACAAATGATTCTAAACGCAGGAGAGTGTATTTTAAATTGATTTCAGCAAACATATTTTTTTTGTCCCCTGATTTTTCGGGCCAACTTTGAAGGGGGGGAAACAAAAACTTGAAATAAAATTTGTACCAGCCTTAGATAAATCTATACAAAAATCAGAGTGTTAATTTTAATAAAAAAAAATTATAAGTAAACGATTGTTTTTGCGCTATCTTCATTTGTAAGCAAGTCCTCATTTGAATGATCAAAAAAACTCCCAAGCTCGAGAAAAAGGGGAAATTTGTAAGGAAATTCCCCCTTTTCCTCGAGCTTGGGAGTTAAGGTGATAGTTATGGTTAAAAAAAACCATTGCATAAAATTTGCTAAAAAAAAACCTCCCAAATGCTTTCAAAATCCTCTCAAAAAACTAATAAAAGCCTCGTTAAACAACTGGCGATTTCCGGGCGAACTGCCGCCAATTCCAATCAAGCCGGCAAAATGATAATGGCTTTCGCGGCAGTTCATAAATATTTCCCGCTGAACCGTGAAGTTTTCTAATAGAAATTCGCATCCAAGAATCGGGTTTGGTCTCAAAAGCGAGGCCCCATTAATACTTTAGGCGTGTGAGGCGCGCCCGCGGAGTGACTTCATAAATTTTAATAAAGCCTTATTTACGCGCTAGGAACATTAACTTTTTTACACTCCCACACACACACACACATCCCGGGCGTTAAAAGGGGGCTAAAGCGCGTTCAATCCATCCCGCATTGGGGTAGGATCCAGCAGGGTGCATGGGAAGGATCGTGCATTAGGGTGATTGACCCACAACTTGGCATAAAATTCCAAGTTTTTCAATGTCAAAAGCAGCTTTTCACAAACATCACCCTAACCCCACCAAGCTCACCTAAAGGATGCGTGCCCCGCACTTGGGTGAGCAAAGTTATTGCGGCTTTTAAATCCTGCGAAATGAAGCATATCGCGCCAAAGGAGCGCGACGCAAACCGGGTTCCACCGGGGTTGATCCTGATGAATAAAAAAATCTTTTTTCGCTTTTCTCATGTAAGGATAACTGACTTCGGCCACCCATATCCGCCCACGAAACTCGTAAACTATGCACTGCGGTGGTGATAAACTAGAAAAGCCCACCGCGGAAACAGCTTCCGGAGCTGATTTGGAGGATATCCGGTGGAATTTTTAACCAGCATTTTCCTGATAGGGAGAAACAATTTCGAAAGTATTTAGCGAGTATTTGCGTTGAGCTCTTTGAAGATGTAAGTTTATTTCAAGCAGCATCAAAGCTTATTTTGTTCTAAATTGATCTCTTTAGTGTAAATGAATTTGCTAACAATTTCAATATAGAGTCAATTTCAATAAAGATTTTTTTTGGTTTAAATTTGCTTAGGGCAATTTAGCAAATATTGTAGAAATTACTTAACTTTTTTTTATTTGACTCTACCATGTGTTTGAAGAATGTTTTTTTCTAATGTTGATTTTTCCCAAAAATTTCTAGTTTACAAAAGAAATAATTGAAATAGTTTCCGAATCAGCTTATTTTCCATTTTTTTTATAAATCCTGACATTTCAAAAGGGCCACAAACTAAGGTTAAAATTTTACAAAATGTTTTATACATTGTATTAGTCATGCTAATGTTATATATTTTCAAAATATTCATAAACTCTGGAGAAATTATTTTTCTTACACTGTTGCGTCTATTTTTTCAATTTTAAAACCCTGATCTCACTCTTTTTGATGAAAAATAAATCAATAAATGCATTATTAATTGTATCCGAAATACTTTATAGTCGATTTAAGATGTTTTTACTTAAATTGTGAACTATCAGCAGTTTTATTGATCCCACAATATTTGGGAAAACTTGAAACAAAATTTGCAATCGTCAATAATAAAATAAAAACACAGAGACGAGTTGTTCCTTTTAATTCCGCTATATATTTTTAATATCTTGACAGATACGTATTTCGTCTACTACTTGCAGACTTCATCAGTGTTCTGTTCTCGAGTCGAGAACAGAACACTAATGAAGTCTGCAAGTAGTAGACGAAATACGTATCTGTCAAGATATTAAAAATATATAGCGGAATTAAAAGGAACAACTCGTCTCTTTGTATTCACAGTAATGCATTCTGCTAAAACGCTCAACCAAACCACAAAAATAAAAACGTTTCTTAATCCACCATTAGGTGGTTGGTGCCTTCCTCACATTTACAAAGTAATTATGAAAATAAGTTTAAGAACAAATATATACCTGATACAGACTTTTCCAGAAAACATGCAGACTCTCATTTGAAGCAATGTGGCAACCGGGCGTTTCGCACCTGTCGCGAGTCTCGCAAGTAAACAAAAAGACCCGGCCTTTTGAGGTTATGCAAAAAATCACCCTTTTTTGAAGATAGAAAAATCTTTTTCTTAGCATAACTTTTTAAATACTTTACTAAACAGCTTAAATTTTAATAGGGTCTTATGGGAGCCCAAAACAAATCGAATAAGGCTGACCCGGCCGTGAAGGTATATCTAGAAGGTATATTTAAGAAGTTAAATTTTCGAGTGATTTTATAGCCTTGTCTGAGTGATGTGAGGAAGGCAAAAATACAACAGTTTTTGAAAATCATGAATGAGTCAAAAAATAGCCAAAAAAGAGAACTTTCAAAAATATCTTAATTGTGCATTTTTTGTGGGTGTAAAAAGTCAAATTAAAGCATGATTAATTTTAAAGAATTTTTTTATTTCTTTTCAGAAAAGTTCTAAGCCAAGGTTGTTGATCGATAAATTAATCGTCGATAATACTGGCGTCTAACGATAACGGTAATGGATAATCTATTGTTATAGTTTTTTCGATAATCTTTTCGGCTATAATCTTATCGACGATAACGGGCGATAGATTATTTTTTAAATCTTTATGAAATGTACGCAATGTGATGTGGCTGTATTGTGTTAAGTTTTCAATGCTTTCACTAAGAATATATTTGTTGATGATATATCAAGTTCCATGTTTCAATGTATGAATACTCAAAATTATTAACAATAAATAGTATTTTTTCTAAAGTACTGAAATTTTCATAATTCGTAGGATAGGCATCAAACGAAGCAAAATTTGGTTTGCTTTTTCTCATTTATTTTAGTTTGCTTTATAATATACTAAAATTTTCACAAAATACAGTATTTTTTTGAAAATACATAAATTTTATCAAATTTTCTATATTGTTATCAAACTGTGAAAAATTGTGTTTACATTTCACTTCATTAGAATTTTTTCTTATTTATTTTTTTGGTAAAATACTGAAATTTTCATTTTTCGAAAATATTGATTTTTTTATAATTCGCAATATGGGCTGTTTCATCCAAACAAAAAAGTTCTCAGAATCAGGCAAACCGAGGTTCCCCTAGTAGAGGATACCCATAGGGACTCTCATGCCAAATATCAGCCCATTTGGTTGAGAATTGGCCTGTCCCCAGCGGTTCAAAGTTTACATGTAAATTACTATGGGATTTTTATGCTTTTCGTTCAATCGTTCCTACAGGTCTGGGGACAACATGGATTCACTCGGAATACAGATAGATGTGTAGGGTATGGTCCAATGAACAAATTCCAGAAGGAATTAGGGTTGTCCATTCTGTCCCCAAGGTGCGCATTGGATCGACGTCTGGTGTCTCCAGAATCAACGATTCACCCTTCATTTTTGTACGCATTGTCCTTAGTATGCTATGACGGCTAGGTGAAAACCACGACGCCCCATGTCAGACGGTGAACACGCGGCAGAGCATTCACTCAAGTTTTGGCTAAGGAACATTCTTTAAAGTAATAAAATTATAATTTTTGATGTTCCTGCAACAATTTTAACTATTCCAAATAACGTAACATGACGATTTTGTAATAATAATGCAATCGATGCTTCTCCACGTGTTCACCGTCTGACGTGGGGCGTTGTAATTTTCAGCTAGCCGTCATAGCATACTAAGGACAATGCATACATTTGAAGGGTGAATCGTTGATTCTGGAGACACCAGACGTCGATCCAATGCGCACCTTGGGGACAGAATGGACAACCCTAATTCCTTCTGGAATTTGTTCATTGGACCATCCCCTACACACCTGTCTTTATTCCGAGTGAATCCATGTTGTCCCCAGACCTGTAGGATCGATTGAACGAAAAGCGCAAAAATCCCATAGTAATTTACATGTAAACTTTGAACCGCTGGGGACAGGCCAATTCTCAACCAAATGGGCTTATATTTGGCATGAGAGTCCCTATGGGTATCCTCTACTAGGGGAACCTCGGTTTGCCTGATTCTGAGAACTTTTTTGTTTGGATGAAACACCCTAATGGGCATCAAACGAAACGAAATTTAGTATGCTTTTTCAATTTTTTTCTGTATTTTTGTTACATACTTAAATTTTCACCAAATTTCGTATTTTTTTCGGAAATGCTAAAAAATTATGAAAATATGCATTATGGATATCAAACGATGCGAAATTTTGTATGCATTATCACTATGTCAGGGTTTTTTTATGCAAAATATTAAAATTTTCACAAAATACCGTATTTTTTCGAAAAAATTGAAATTTTCATAACTTGTAATATGGGTACCAAACGGAGTGAAATTTTGTATTGCCATACACTTGGTCAAAATTCATTATTTCCAATTTTATTTTATTTTTCTAAAAAATATTTTTTTTGGTAAATAATGAAGAAAAAGCCGAAAAAGTTAGAAACTTGACTACCTCCAAATAATTAAAAAAATCCAATAAATTTGCTAATTTTTTTTGAGAATTTACTATTCGAACGTTTACCGCATAGTAAAATCAAATCTTCAATATAATTGACTTGAACCTTAAAATATTTCAAATGCATAGATAGGATGGATTAAATCAGAAAAAAGTAGTTGATACAAGTTTTCGCTCCAATTGAAATATGGATTTATTAATTTTTTCTTTGCAAATTGATTTGAATTACTTACAATAACATAAAATAACATTGTGAAAATATTTGTTTTATTTTCGATATAAGCGCATTCTGTTAAATTCAAACAAACGAAAAAAAAAAAAACGAAAATTCAAACAAACATAATTTTTAAATTTGCGTTAACTTCAATTTAATTCCTCCTGACAGCCGTGCACAAATATCCCATCTTTCCTTCCCAAAAATGCATTCAACCAGAACGATCTTATCTCTGTTTCTGGTCCATTACACGGCTCAGTGGGTTCTTTTGCTCAATTTTCTCCGGTCCGGGGAGGATATCACCAGCCAGGTATCCAAGGGAAAATTTTCCCCAAACTCCCCGAGGGAAGGTTCCGGAGCGAAAAATGAAAAGTTATTAGAGGCAAAAGTGTCCTCTCTCTATCCTCACATTATCGCAAACATTCTTCTCTTCATTATCGCCGTAAGTTCTGCTGCTGCTTTCAGGAAGTGAACCATTTCTTGCTGGAAAATGTCAAACCATGGTGACAAAGTTGCTCCTCCGGCCACCGTTTTTTAAGTTTCCTCCGGGGAGGGAGAGCCTTCGATAAATCTACGAATTCGATTCGGATGGAAGGAATTTTAATTGAAATTAAATAACTCGAATATAGTGAAAATTAATTTCTCGACTTTCGACATTCCCAGGATGGGAAGAGGGTGTGCTGCTGGGAGCACAATTTTCCTATACATGAGTCTCGGGGAAAACTGTGAGTTTGAATTAATGAGACCAAACGAGTCAGTGGGAGGGGAAAGTTGGGGGTCGGGGGTAGGGGTGGATAATTAATAGAAACTGAACCGGGAAAGTTGTTCTTGTATCTCATCCTCCCTCCAACGCAAAACTTACACCCCAGGGGAGCATAACAAGCAATTGCCATCAATTTTTGGGGTACGTTGAAGTCGGTGTGGGGTGAGGAAGGGGGAAGGGGAGCTTCGGAAGAGCTTTTGTGTGTTTGGATCAATTACCACCCTCCGATTGGAATTTATTCGTTAAATATGTACTTTTACTTTCCGGCTCATTAAACAGACAGTATGCTTCGAAGGGAGCTCACAAATTGTTGTTCCTTCTTAAGCGAAGCGATAATTGAGTCGGGAGGGGGGAGGAGCTTTTCTAATGGAATAATGAGCGTTTTTCCACCAGAGGAATGCGAGTTTTGTTAATGATCCAAATTGAATTAAATTTATTGATTCGACACTTTCAATTTTGAATTGACTTTGAGCCAGCAAAACTGCCCATGTTCGCATAAATGTCCCATATGCAAAAACAGCAAGCTGAGAAAAACGCATTTGAAGTTTGTCCCACGCATAAGGTTACGTGTTAAGTTTTCACAAAAAAAAGGATTTACTCCTGATTTCTAGAACAAAGTACTGGATGTTATAGGCTCTTTTGAAAGAGCACACGATTTTGAACAAAACTGCATCAATAACTCAAAAGTGATGAAAATGCATATGGGACATTTATGCGATCATGGGCAGAAAATTAGTTGAAAATTGAGAATTAAGTAGAAATTTAAAATTTTGAAATATTAAAAATCATACAATCTTGGTAGCTTTTTCGACCATTCGTTGTTTACAAGAATAACGATTAAATAAAAAATTTATAAGGCTTCTATTATTCTAGTTATTTTGGAAATTGTAGATTTTCTCTTGTTTGAAGCAATTTTGCAAACAGAATTAAAAAGTCATGATTCAAATTTAACTTATCATCAATATTACTCTTCATTGCGCAACACCACCCTCCTTTCCACCATAAATCCAATTACTCAAGTCAACTTTTAAACTTTTGATACATTGCCCTCCCATTCCAGACAGCAAAACATCAAACGGTTACATCAATTAAATTACCTCACCCAGAAAACGCAAATTTCACCAACTTTCTCCCATAAATCTCGCACTCTCCCTGCAATGAAAAGTGTTGCACACCCCAGGGCAGCATCCCAAGTGCCACAGCAAGTGTGACTAAATTGCTCATCCGACCCTGAAATAGTTTCCTTCCTGCGAAAAAAGACCCCAGGAACAAATATAGACTCTTTTGGCAAAGGGCTGTCCAAGCTAAAACGATTCAATAAAAATTTAAATTAAACTTTTCCCATTTCTTGTGACGCCCCCTTTATAAGGAAGGGAAAGTACAGTTTAAAAATTTCGGTGTTCTCAAAAACCACCCTTCACAGGGGTTCAAATCACATTTTCACCCCCTTCTTTTTTTGCTACGCTCGACTTGGGTCTAGAGAGATTTGCCAAACCTGTTTCCCATTTGACTATGTTTTCCCCTCGCTCCTCGCTGGTGAAACTTTCTCCCATTTGTATTCATTTTCTTGGTTTGTCAAATCGCCAAAAAGTTCAATTTCTTCGCTTCATTTCATTTAACGGAACCATTAATCACCACGTGGGGAGTCCACGTGGGTTTTTTGGGATCTTTTCGCAATCTCATTGCGAGGGGTAAATAAAATCCTTGGTTTTCCTTTTTGGGACGGTTTCTGCCAGCAGATGGCGTGAGGAAAAACCAGCACCAGCTCATAATAGAATTATGAATCTGACTGGCACTTTTGACAGCTTCACCCAACCTAAGTTGGTGTCCACCGTGCTGCTGAATGAAATGAAATATTGTTTGAGGACCATATTTACAACGAAATCATGGCTAAAAATACATGCTAGTTTATGGGTTTTGGAGAAAAGACGGAGAAAATGTGCAGACCCCTCAATTTGTCAAACAACGACACTTTTGGTCAACTGCATATGTTTGACGGGGTTGTCTTCTTCAATATATTTTATTTTTAGGGCAACCAGATTGATATTTGATTTCAATCAAAATAGAATGAAAATACAAAAATATTAAAATACAAAAATACAAAAATACAAAAATACAAAAATACAAAAATACAAAAATACAAAAATACAAAAATAAAAAAATACAAAAATACAAAAATACAAAAATACAAAAATACAAAAATACAAAAATACAAAAATACAAAAATACAAAAATACAAAAATACAAAAATACAAAAATACAAAAATACAAAACAAACAAAAATACAAAAAAAAACAAAAATACAAAAATACAAAAATACAAAAATACAAAAATACAAAAATACAAAAATACAAAAATACAAAAATACAAAAATACAAAAATACAAAAATACAAAAATACAAAAATACAAAAATACAAAAATACAAAACAAACAAAAATACAAAAATACAAAAATACAAAAATACAAAAATACAAAAATACAAAAATACAAAAATACAAAAATACAAAAATACAAAAATACAAAAATACAAAAATACAAAACAAACAAATATACAAAAATACAAAAAAAAAATACAAAAATACAAAAATACAAAAATACAAAAATACAAAAATACAAAAATACAAAAATACAAAAATACAAAAATACAAAAATACAAAAATACAAAAATACAAAAATACAAAAATACAAAAATACAAAAATACAAAAATACAAAATACAAAAATACAAAAATACAAAAATACAAAAATACAAAAATACAAAAATACAAAAATACAAAAATACAAAAATACAAAAATACAAAAATACAAAAATACAAAAATACAAAAATACAAAAATACAAAAATACAAAAATACAAAAATACAAAAATACAAAAATACAAAAATACAAAAATACAAAAATACAAAAATACAAAAATACAAAAATACAAAAATACAAAAATACAAAAATACAAAAATACAAAAATACAAAAATACAAAAATACAAAAATACAAAAATACAAAAATACAAAAATACAAAAATACAAAAATACAAAAATACAAAAATACAAAAATACAAAAATACAAAAATACAAAAATACAAAAATACAAAAATACAAAAATACAAAAATACAAAAATACAAAAATACAAAAATACAAAAATACAAAAATACAAAAATACAAAAATACAAAAATACAAAAATACAAAAATACAAAAATACAAAAATACAAAAATACAAAAATACAAAAATACAAAAATACAAAAATACAAAAATACAAAAATACAAAACAAACAAAAATACAAAAAAAAACAAAAATACAAAAATACAAAAATACAAAAATACAAAAATACAAAAATACAAAAATACAAAAATACAAAAATACAAAAATACAAAAATACAAAAATACAAAAATACAAAAATACAAAAATACAAAAATACAAAAATACAAAAATACAAAAATACAAAAATACAAAATACAAAAATACAAAAATACAAAAATACAAAAATACAAAAATACAAAAATACAAAATACAAAAATACAAAAATACAAAAATACAAAAATACAAAAATACAAAAATACAAAAATACAAAAATACAAAAATACAAAAATACAAAAATACAAAAATACAAAAATACAAAAATACAAAAATACAAAAATACAAAAATACAAAAATACAAAAATACAAAAATACAAAAATACAAAAATACAAAAATACAAAAATACAAAAATACAAAAATACAAAAATACAAAAATACAAAATACAAAAATACAAAAATACAAAAATACAAAAATACAAAAATACAAAAATACAAAAATACAAAAATACAAAAATACAAAAATACAAAAATACAAAAATACAAAAATACAAAAATACAAAAATACAAAAATACAAAAATACAAAAATACAAAAATACAAAAATACAAAAATACAAAAATACAAAAATACAAAATACAAAAATACAAAAATACAAAAATACAAAAATACAAAAATACAAAAATACAAAAATACAAAAATACAAAAATACAAAAATACAAAAATACAAAAATACAAAAATACAAAATACAAAATACAAAAATACAAAAATACAAAAATACAAAAATACAAAAATACAAAAATACAAAAATACAAAAATACAAAAATACAAAAATACAAAAATACAAAAATACAAAAATACAAAAATACAAAAATACAAAACAAAAATACAAAAATACAAAAATACAAAAATACAAAAATACAAAAATACAAAAATACAAAAATACAAAAATACAAAAATACAAAAATACAAAAATACAAAAATACAAAAATACAAAAATACAAAAATACAAAAATACAAAAATACAAAAATACAAAAATACAAAAATACAAAAATACAAAAATACAAAAATACAAAAATACAAAAATACAAAAATACAAAAATACAAAAATACAAAAATACAAAAATACAAAAATACAAAATACAAAAATACAAAAATACAAAAATACAAAAATACAAAAATACAAAAATACAAAAATACAAAAATACAAAAATACAAAAATACAAAAATACAAAAATACAAAAATACAAAAATACAAAAATACAAAAATACAAAAATACAAAAATACAAAAATACAAAAATACAAAAATACAAAAATACAAAAATACAAAAATACAAAAATACAAAAATACAAAAATACAAAATACAAAAATACAAAAATACAAAAATACAAAAATACAAAAATACAAAAATACAAAAATACAAAAATACAAAAATACAAAAATACAAAAATACAAAAATACAAAAATACAAAAATACAAAAATACAAAAATACAAAAATACAAAAATACAAAAATACAAAAATACAAAAATACAAAAATACAAAAATACAAAAATACAAAAATACAAAAATACAAAAATACAAAAATACAAAAATACAAAAATACAAAAATACAAAAATACAAAAATACAAAAATACAAAAATACAAAAATACAAAAATACAAAAATACAAAAATACAAAAATACAAAAATACAAAAATACAAAAATACAAAAATACAAAAATACAAAAATACAAAAATACAAAAATACAAAAATACAAAAATACAAAAATACAAAAATACAAAAATACAAAAATACAAAAATACAAAAATACAAAAATACAAAAATACAAAAATACAAAAATACAAAAATACAAAAATACAAAAATACAAAACTACAAAAATACAAAAATACAAAAATACAAAAATTTTTGTAAATACAAAAATACAAAAATACAAAAATACAAAAATACAAAAATACAAAAATACAAAAATACAAAAATACAAAAATACAAAAATACAAAAATACAAAAATACAAAAATACAAAAATACAAAAATACAAAAATACAAAAATACAAAAATACAAAAATACAAAAATACAAAAATACAAAAATACAAAAATACAAAAATACAAAAATACAAAAATACAAAAATACAAAAATACAAAAATACAAAAATACAAAAATACAAAAATACAAAAATACAAAAATACAAAAATACAAAAATACAAAAATACAAAAATACAAAAATACAAAAATACAAAAATACAAAAATACAAAAATACAAAAATACAAAAATACAAAAATACAAAAATACAAAAATACAAAAAAAACTCTACTGGAAACCCTACTCTCTTAGTAGAACGTCCGTGACAGGTTCCGAGCTCGTTGAAGTGCCCCACCTTCCATGACCATTACGCTACAGCCAGCCAAGTGTGTGTTTACTCGAATTCTGGGGGATCTCTCTCGATGCACGGTGGTGGCCCCCCCAAACATGTAGGTTCCTGCCGCTCCAGCTGCTGCTGATGATGGCCAAACACTTAACAAGTAGTGCTCGAAAATCTGGATCTGGACGACGGCCACCACCGATGACGATGACAATTCAATGGGCAATGTTTGCGATGCATTCGAAATGGACGGGAATAAAAATATCATCATCAGTCTTTCACTTCTCTTCAGTGTCTTGTTGTGGTGGCCAGCTGAACTTGAGTTGAACTGGAGGAGGAGGAGGAGGACTTGTGGCAATAAGGTGTCACAAGATTTGGGTAGAAGGGAAGGAATCGACGGAAGTGGGACGAATGTGGCCATTGTAGTTGGCAGATGTTTCCGGTGCAAACAATCACAGTTTTTGAAAATTGTTGGCTATTGTTGGTTCGATTGGAGCTGAGGTATGACGTCGTTTTTTTTTTCGGAATTTTTAGTTTAAGTTAGTATGATACCAATCTCTAGAAATCATTTTTTTTACATCTTCAACATAACACAAATTCGAGTTTCAAAATCACGAATCAGCTGCTAACAAGTTTTCAAACTCATGACCATGTGAGGTGTTCCAGGCGAAGTAATAATAACTACCGAAACACAATTTCGATGGTAGCAACACCTCCAAAACACAACGAAATTATAGCTTCCGTTCATAACCGAACCACAACCGACGCCACCGCAGCCTGATAATGATGCTTTCGTACGCAATTAGCACATCTCACCATTCAGAACCGCCGTTGAATAACTACGAAATGATGATGATTCCCAATGGAATCACACAACTGACCAATCGCGCTGGCCCTTGGCGCCAAAAGCGCCTTTTAATTAATGCCATTCAATGGGCCAAGGCTGAACCGAAAAAGAGAGGCCCTTTTGGTCCCCGAGGAACAGTCCAACCAGAAAAAGATGGCATAATCACCATCATCAGTCGTCGTCGTCGTCGTAGGTACCCACCCAATTTGGCCATCGTCGACGCGGTCAGAAGTGTGGCCCAGAATTGCAACTCATCAATAAGCGTCACAAACGGACTAGTCAGTCGTCCATCAAACGCTGGAAGGTTGAGGAGTTTGGAGGGACTGTCAGAATGGCGCTTTTTGGCAGGTTGATGGAAGCGTTAGGGTGACCTCAAATGATCAAATTAAAATTTTCCCTAATTTCTTGTGTTTAATTAAATCTATTTTTTTGTAATAAAAGTTTGAATAAAAGTCTGGTAACCCTACCTGTCAAAATCAGCTGCCAAAAACTCGAAACAACACATGTTTGTTGATCCGGGAATGGAATCAATCATGTTGCAATTTGGAAGGTGCTAATATCCGAGAGATAAATGATCCCCACATCCGGAGAACCATTTGCTCTGCGAATCCTCCCAAGCCAACGAGATCCCAATTTGATCCTTCGCATCATCCCATCCGTATGGAAAGGTGTTCACTCCAGGTCTATAATTTTCGCTCATCATCACACCATTTCTTTTTAGAACGTGAAGCTTTTCGAGTTGAATATGAGAAACAAAAAAAAAAAGTTCAAGAATTAACGAACCCACGAAAACAAGCCCGATCCGTCGGGTTGGAAAACAGCCAATCAAATTAGTAGCATCTAAATTACACCTGAATGACCAGCAACAACGAGATCCGGCCGGACGGCCTGTTTCGGGGTGTAATATGGCGGACCCTTCTGAGAGGAGAGAGGACTCAAACTTCAAATCACACCTGCCTGCAAAAGTGATGATGAGCGGTCTTGTTGGCGCTGAGCTGACTTGGCTGTTTTTTTCTGGGTTCTGGGTTGTTATCTCAACCGTTACCCACGCGCACGTGCGATAATTCCGAGCAGGACCCAGCCCGAAAGGGGATTCCAAGAGGGCGTGGTGGCGTACGGGGACAGTGAACAGGACTGGTTACAGTAGACTTTGGGAGGGGATAGACTTAGATGGCTGATAAAATAAGCAAATATTTGTCTAGAAAGCACAGAATTTATTAAATATCACAAATTAGAGGTTTGTTTTGAAACTTCATCTGATAATTCATGAAAAATGATTTGACCACTTTTTTGAAACGATTCTTTTATTCGAAAACTGTAGTATTTTTTGCTTCTATAGACAAATAACTTAAAAAGAGTCAAAATGAATTAAAGATTTATTAAAGGCTCATAACCGATTTAATTTGCAATGTGATGATTTTTCTTTCATGTTCCGGAATTCGGTAGGCATTCATTTATACAGTGCGTGGCCGAATGGTTACGCTGTCCGCTTTGTAAGCGGATGATTCTGGGTTCGATTCCCATCTGCTCCAACCTTCCATCGGATGAGGAAGTAAAATGTCCTTAAAAGTCCTTAAAAAAATGTGTTAATCTCTTGTTATAAAATATTTTATTGATTTTCTTCGAATATTTTTTTAATAAAATAATTTTAAATCAAAAAATTTATGATTTTTTGTAACATAGTTATCTTTTAACTTTTTTCTTCTACTAGCATATTTTAAAAGCCATTCTTCGCCAATCCCTCTTCGATTTTCATTAAACTTAGCTCTAATATGTTATTTCGATCCCTGATCATGAACAATATTTTTTTCATTTCAAATTACGTTGTTTTTATATATTTGCAAAGTTACTTTTGAGAAAGTACCAATGTTCTTAAAAATGTATAGCAGGCATATACAAAAAAAGTTTGCATTTATTAACTCGAGTTATCAGAATTTTACGAAAAAATATTTTTTTGAAAAGGTGATTGTTTTGTATATTTTTGACCAGTGTTACCCTAAAACTCAATCTATGCTTTTGAAAGCATTTTTTTTTTTTTCAAATAGTTCTGCAGATTTTATGAAAGAATGAATTTTGAACGTTTGATGTGATTTGCTCACAATCAAAATTGCATAAAATTTTAAATTTTAAAGACGTTTTCAATGTTATTAAATTAAAAGGTAACAAAGTTTTCTATGTTTGGTTCAAGGTAATTTTCCAAGGTATCTTATGAAAACAATTTTTGAAATATTTTTTTTACAAAAGAGTTTCAAGGAAATATGACATTTAATCCACCATTAATATTTTAAGAAAAAATAGTAAATTTAAGCTTAAAAATAATTTTATTTTGAGTGATTAAGCCACTGAACTTTTTTAAGTTTATGCCACTGATCCAGAAAAAATAATACAAATTTAAATTGTAAGCCATGGAACCAACATTTAAGTGAAAAAACGTCATTAAGTTTAAGCCATTTTTAGGTAATTTTTTTGAAAATAGTCACAGTTTTTAATTTTTTTAAATTAGTTCACATGTTTGCCCACTTTTGAAAAAACTATTTTGGACCATGTTTTTTTTTATTTTTTTTCAAATTTTATTTTAATTTTAGAATTAACAGACAGTAAAACCACCTTTTCAGGCATAGAGAAGTTTATGTAAAAAATATGATACGGAATTTAACAGAAATAATGATTTAAATAAAACGAATTCCTGAAAAAATCAAAACACATAGTTATGTGAACCCTAAATTCAAATGTCGAAAATCGAAAACTTTACCAATTTTTCAATTTTGAAAAAGTACCATCGAGTGCCCATTTGCATCTTCTAAAAAATATATCAAAGTGCAACACAAATTTCTAATAAATTAGTCTAAGAAACATTGAAGACTGGTATTTGGTAATTGCTGTAACCTGTAAATATAAAGAAACAAAAAAAAAAAGATATTGCATGCCCAAACTTAATTTTTTTTAAGCTTTATACATTATTACAGGTAAGCTGCTACTGAAAATCAGTAAAATATCAATGAATCTATGTACATATTTTTTCCTAATGTTTTCCGACATTTTCCTATCCGTGGTCCAAAAATTCAAAATTTGCGAAAAGATTCAAATTGACTTTTTTATCAATAATACAAAAATAAACAACGAACAATGTTTTGAAATTACAACTTTGTCTATTAGAAAAATCTTTCCAAAGAAAAGAATTTTGAATATTTTAATACCATTTTAGCATGTTAATTATGTAGAGTAAAACAACTATTTAAAATGGCCTTTTTGGTCATAAGGAAGTGTTATGGTATGTGCCAATTTTGTGGAGATTTTCTCAAATACAAACTTAAGTTATGGTACTTTTGAGGCATCAATTCAAATTGCAAAATGAGCCATATCAAAAGATTGTGACGTTCATGCAATAATTTGAAATTTTTGTTTCAGGTAACTGTTAAAATTTACATGAATTAAAATTGTAAGGATAGGTTTGATATTCGATTTTCTTGGGGTATTCAAAACACTGGTTTGATCTCTTCATTTGACGTTTTGGTCCGTTTTAGAATTCATCAGATCAATCAAGTCTGTATATGTATTAAAAAAATATTCATGCAGTTTATTTTCTAAAAAAAAGAATTGTTTTGAAATATGTGATGTAAAATTTTGAAAACATGAGCTTTCTTCGTAATTTGCGTTGATACCATTTTTACAAGAACGGTAACAAAAAAACAAGCTCCATCCCTAACCCTATAATCAGGAAGAACCCGTCCAACGCTGCGTTAAGCAACGAACCTGAGAAGGTGTGAAAAGTTGCATAAAATCCAAAGCCCATCAACCAGCAAAAAAAAAGCCCAAAAAAAAGTGGAAAAGACAAAGCCCATTTGTTTGCTGTTCGTCGTAGCTGAAGGCCAAGATTAATCATCAACACCTTTCGTTTTTTTGTTTTTTTTTTTGTTGGATGCGCCGACCGTGAGGGGAAATGACTTTTCACTTTCGGAAGGGTGTGGAGGATATTAGACACACACGTGTGACGGACGGGGCTACAACAGAATGCACTTTTTAGCTCGCTCGTTGGTCCCGATTTAATTAAGTGATAAAAAGATAATTAGAAGGTGGAAAAATTTGGAGGAAGAAAGGTGTGAGCGCTGGTTCTGTTAGAACTGGTTCTTTCTTTTGCGTAACACGAGCTATGGGTGCTTTCTGATGTGTCATTGGGATAGTTACGGGTCGTAATTTAGAGTGAAATGCAACCTTGCTTTGACGGTTGAAATGGGGGTGATACTTTCGATAGGGGAGAGACTATGGTGGCCTTTTCGATAACCAATAGGCTAGGACTTTTCAATAATCATTTACAACCAAAATAAAATGCTCCGGAAATTTTTTTTCATTAAACATAAAAAAACTAAACAATTTTTATAGTCCAGAGTGGCCTTTAATTCTTTCTAACTCAGAATCAATCATATAGGCATAGAAGGCTATCAGGACGTTTTGAAAATAATGTAATAATTAATCTTAAAAACTCAAAATTTATAAACTATATTGACAAGATTACGGCATTTATGAAAGTTATATTTTTGATTAGTCCTAGCTTTGGGATTCCCAAGTTTTGAAGGACCTTTTAAAATAAGATTCTAAAAATACTCTTCAATATTTAAGCCACTTTCTTAAAAAAAATATACAAAAAACTCACATAAATTTAAGAAGAGCGATGATTCTTTTTTGATTTTTGAATTTTAACTGGTTGAAATTAGTGAGTGCTTTTTCTTTGATAACAAAAAACTCATTGTGCATTATAAGGTCGACCGTAGATTTCTACATACAATTTTGGCAGCTCATTATAAAAAAATGCTTTAAAAATGTTCAAAAATCGATATTGCCCCAGTGATAACATTGGACTTGGGAAGTGATGTTGGATTTTACAAATATGCTGAAATTTATAGGACCTAATCGACTCCCTTGCTGACGGTACCAGGAAGAAAAAAAATATCTGATTAATTCTGTATTTATAGCATAATTTTAAGTGTTGATGGATGATAAAAAAACTTTTATTTTCAACTTATACACGAAAAAGGGTTGCGCAAAGTAGTCATTTATGGATGGTTTAATTATTTTATAAAGTAATCCTTCGAGTTATAACACTTTTACGGTGAAAATCATCATTTCAATATTTTGTACAAATCTTAATTTCCCGAATAAGTATAAAATAAATACCAACGCGTATATAGATATACCAACCGAGAAAACTAATAATTAAAAATTATAATATATCCTATTAATTAGTTTTTTTAATACTTTTGACTCGAACGACTGTATTGATGTTATTTTTTAATGAAAATAAATTAAAAAGGGTCGACACTTTTTTGTACAATTGAACTGTTGAAAATTTCTTAGCAACTATTTCTTAATATCTTAAAAACCAATTGTTTCAGTCATTTAGTAACAAAACAAACTAAAATCCGATTGATTTTCAAAAAAAAATTTGTTGATTTTTCTCAAGGATTCATTTATAAAAAAAATATCGAAATTTTTCTTAGTTATTTTTCGGAAAAAAATAAAGAAAATATAACAAAAAAAATTATTATAAATTAAACTAAATGTTTCACATTAACAATAGTGAATATTATAAAATTATTTTCAAAAAAACATTGAAATACATACAATAACAAAAATAAACAAGGAAGAATTCATTCAATTGATATTTGTGATTTATGAATTCTAGAAAGTTAATCATGGCTGTTTATTTTTCTTTAATTTGATCTATACTTATGGTATACAAATTTGATATTTTATTGAAAATTTATAATATTTTTTGAAAGCAAGTTCGCCATAGATATAAATATCATGGGTTAAAAAATCAAATGCCAAGTAGCACGACGTCAAACATAGTTTTCCAGAAACATTCATTAAAAATAATTAGAATAATATCCTTATAGTAAAAAAATGTTGAACACTTTTTTGAATTTTAACTTAACTTATAAAATTTTCCCGGTTTGTTAGTCTTTAGTCCAACTTTAATGCAATGCAATAGTTTAATGCATTTGATGATTTTTAATTAAATAAAATTTATGATTTCTTGCAATAAATTAAATGATATTCATAATTGACTGATTATAAAGATCAGCAAAGCATCATTTTTTAAATGTAATTCAAAAGTTTTTTTTTTATTCTGCAATCATTTAACTTCAGGCTTGATTTCATCATTATTTTTATAGATAAATATTGTTTTCATAGAATTTCGTTGAAGATAGACATAGATTGAATGAATACATAAACTTACAATAAACAAACCTTAAAAATATTTATCTCTATTTCTTTTAAAAATTCTCTAAATTTATCACAAGTCAGGGATTTTGATGGTTTTTATAAACTTTTTTAAAATGTTGTTGAACTGCGTGTTTTTGAATTTTCTATCAAAAGCTCTTTTCCTTCATCTCTTTCTTCAAATACGATTCAAATTTTCATGTGAAATTCAAATATTTTTAATTTATTTGAATTTACCACAAAAAAAAATGAAAAAAAAAAACGCTTCAATAAATATTAATAATATTCTATATCTACTTCTAAAATATACCAATAAACTGTATATATCGAGAAGAATGTTTAAACAAATAACTTCCAATTGATTGAAACGTTTTTAAAGAATAGAATCTATTACATAAAATACAACCAAGCTCAAAATAAACTTTGGTCAAGAATGTAAATATGCACAACTATAAAAGTTATACAAAAATCTTAAAGTAGAAAAACTGAACTGAACTGAAGTTAAAGTTGAAAATAACTCTTCAAAATTAAAGTTCGCAATTCATTAAATTATTATTTTCGTTCAATAGATTCCCTAAGTTCCAAAGAATGCATAAAGTTTCAAAATATGATATTTGATACAAATTAGCATATAAAAATAATTGTGAAAACATACATCACATAAAAAGCCATTCATTTTCCCTAAAAGAGCACTCAGCTAGCAAAATCTAAACGTAGAAATATGTACCCTCCCTGCAAAGGTTTATGAATTGATCTCAGTTGAAAGGTTCTCCAAATCTCTGAATTGCAAATGTAACATCCTGGAACGCAACTGCTAAATTCTAATGAAAACACAAATTGAATTGTATTGAATATAAAAAGCCAATATATCAAACAATTTATGCCATATCATGTCATATAACGTTGTTATTATTTGAATCAAAATTATAAACAAATCTGAATGAAAATTTTTAATGCTGAAAACTTTAAAAAGATTAAGATTGCAATGTTTGATTTTTTTTTATTATGAAAAATGTTTTAAAATGGCTTTATTTTTTTCCCTTCGACATTTTTCTACTATTTATTTATTGATCAACAAATGAAAGCAATAAAAATTAAATATTTGTATAATTCTACTTCAGTAAAGTTACTTTTTTCCCACAGCACTCTGAACCCAACTCAACCCAAACAGCTCACCTCCCGCGTTCAAATTCACACCACCCACCCAGCACTCCCAGCGCGCAACCCTTGGACCACCTTCGGTGTGCAACCTCCGGGGTCATCTCAATTAGCCAGTCCAGAGGTCAGATTCGTGCAGGAATCCCAGCTAGGCATTCTGTCCATCTAGCAAAACAAACTTCTCTCGAAAAAGAGAAAAAAAAAGTGTCAATTGTTCGTTCGTCCAAGTGTGCACACAAAACTCAATTAGATGATTAATGATGGTTTGGACTGAAGCCTAGCTCGGACCAAGTTTGGGCTGAATGTCTCCCTGGAAGCAATTCATCTTCTGTTTGGCGAGCCAGAATGTCTTGATTTGTTCTGTGCAGAGCACAAATGAGCATTTGGAGAAAAGCGTACGTAAATTTATTACCAGAACAAATATTATTTATTTACATTTCCCCATTTCTCTCTCGATTTACTCGAGGAAACTCATTGTGGTTTGCCAGAGCTCTGAAACTGCTGAAGATGTTTTTGTCTGCTACTTCCGGACCTTCCGATTGAACAATAATCAATTCAATTAGGAAGAAAGGAACAGTGACAGTGTGCCAACTTAAGGATTGTCATTTCTTCGTTCCAGCTTTTTTTCTGTAAAGACTTGTGCTCGAAAATGTCCACTTTGCCCTTCCCTTGCAGCAGCAGCAGTGACTGATGGGAAAATCTTTTCCTTCACTTCCTCCAGGAATAGTTCCTTTCAGTGCTTAAAGATCCTAAAACCGAGACAATAACAAAACACTATGCTCTTCATGCCATCGTCCTACTCTTTCTCCTGGCCAGTCCTGTTTACAATCACTCCAAACTATTGGAAGAGATTTTCCGTCCGTTTTCCGTCCATATTTTGATTGAGACCACACCACCTCTCTCCAATTCTGCGCTACTTCCTGTACCCATCATTGTGTGACACACTCTTACAGTTTCCATACGTTTTTCTTTTTTTTTTTTTGATTGTTTGAGAGGACGAGAGAAAACAATATCGTTTGTTATGGTTGAGGTCCTTCTCGGGAGAGAGCGTTTTTATTGAATTGATGGTCCAGACACGTAGAAATTCGGACGACGATGGCGACGACTGGAAATGGCAAGGTAAACAAAGGGGGTTTGCTTTTGCAGATGAAATTACATTTTGCTACACTGTAAATAGGGGACATTTTACAATTGGAAGGATTTAATTAAATTGCTGCTCTCTTTCGGGGTTGGGGGGGGGGGGGGGAAAGAGAAGAGCATTAAGCTTTCTTTAAAAGACAAAAAAGTATATGGAATATTAAAAAAAAACGTATGTATTTAAATTACTATTCCATTTGGTACTGACAAAAATTAACATCTTTCTTTTTGAAAGAAAAGTGCAAGATTAACAACACAAATTTGGTGACAAAATTATCAGCAGTATTAGTTTCTTTTTTCTTTTTAAATCAGCAAAAACCTTTTTTTTCAAAAGGTCTAATAAACAAAATTTTATTTATTTGCTTTTTGGGAGTTTTTTTTTAAAGCACCCAGGTCAGAATATTCTAAAAAAACACTAAAAATCGAGTTTGAAACTTATGGTGTTCAATTCGTACGAAAATGCAATGGAGCAATTCTTTGAGATTTCAGTCATTTGATATTTTTTTTGTATTTTTTAATTCGGCTGAAACTTTTCTGGTGCCTTCGGTATGCCCAAAAAAGCCATTTTGCATCATTAGTTTGTCCATAAAATTTTCCATGCAAATTTGGTAGCTGTCCATACAAAATGATGTATAACATTTCTAAAATCTGTATCTTTTGAAGGAATTTTTTGATCGATTTGGTGTCTTCGGTAAAGTTGTAGATATGGATAAAGACTACACTGAAAAAAAAGATACACGGTATTTTTTTTTGTGATTTTTTATCTCACTTTTTGTCACTAAAACTTGATTTGCAAAAATACACTATTTTTATCTTTATTTTTTTTTTCTGATATGTCTCCTTAGACATCAAAAGCCAACTTTTCAGAAATTTCCCGAACCAAGTTATGATTTTTTGAATTAATACTGTTTTTTTTTTCCAAAAATTGAAAAAACATCAACTACATTTTTCGATGTAAAATTGAAAAAAAATACTTTAGTGAAATTTTGATGAAGTGCACTGTTATCAAGTCAATGCTATTTTTAAATAACTTTTTTGAAAACAGTCGCAGTTATTTTTTTTTAAATTAGTGCCCATGTTTGCCCCCTTTTGAAAAAAATATTTTTGAATAGCTGAAAAAATTCTATTTTATTTTCGTCGACTGGGTTTGTCTGTTTTGCTTCTGAAATCTTCGAAGTTCTAAAAAGCAAAATATAAAGAATTTTCTAAGCATTTCAAAAATATTTTTTTCAGAAGAGGGCAAACTTGGGCCACCGAATCGATCAAAAAATTTCTTCAAAAGATACAGATTTTTGAATTTTTATATATTATTTTTGTATGGGCAGCTGCCAAATTTGTATGGAAAATTATATGGAATTAATGATGCAAAATGGCTTATTTGGGCATACCGTAGGCACCAAAAAAGTTTCAGTGGGATTAAAAAATACAAAAATTCGAATTAAGAATAAAAAGACCGATTTAGTAATGAATTGCTCTACTAGCAACAGTAGCCGACAGCTATACTGCCCATGTTCGCATAAATGTCCCATATGCAAAAACAGCAAGCTGAGAAAAACGCAAAACAAGTTTGTCCCACACATAAGGCTACGTGTTAAGTTTTCACGAAAAAACTGGATTTCCTCCTGATTTCCAGAACAAAGTACTGGATGTTATAGGCTCTTTTGAAAGAGCACACGATTTTGAACCAAACTGCATCAATAACTCAAAAGTGACAAAAATGCATATGGGACATTTATGCGATCATGGGCAGTATAAGGCCGTTGCAAATATTTTTTGAAGTTTATGTCCCTCGTTTCTGACCAAGGTCGAGGCCCCCCTCCACCCCAAAAAAAATAAAATAAAAAAGTTTAAACATTGAATTTACGAGCCATGGTTTCAACATTTGAATGAACAAAGTGTTTAAAATTGCATTTTACACCTGCCTAGTTGTTTTGCAATCATTAGTTTCCAAAATACCTAAGTATTGACGAAAATTTATTTTTTTTGCGCAAAAAAAGGTTTTTGCGGTGCTGTACATTGGAATTTCATTAAAATTCAAAATACTTTTAATCCAGCCCAAACATGCTAAATATGATTATAAATGCAGAAAAATGCGTTTTAGATTGTTTTAAGTTGATTTGACTTCTATTTTCATTAAAATTTTGAAGATTTTTGAAAAAATATTTTTTTTGCCCCCTGATTTTTCGGACTAATTTTGAAGGGGGGCGACATAAACTTTGAATAAAATTTGCAACGGTTTCCTTGAACAAACATAAGATAAAAAAAAAATCGGCAGGGTGATATTTGGCACCATGAAAGAAGGACTCTTTTCCTACATTTTACGGGGTATACCGAAATATTGCCTCGCGGTGTGTAGAGCAACTTTGTTTTAGAAAAATCGATTTTATAGAACATTTTTTCAGAAAGTCGCTGAAAATCGATGGATTCATGTTGATATCCAAGCTGAAAATAATCGTTACCCACATTATCGAGAGCAATCAATACAGCTTGCCAAGAACCTCTTCCGATTTCCACCACCTCCTCCGGGAGGTAACCCCTCAGAAGAATTCCACCACCTCCCAGAAACAATCATAGCCCTTAACTTACTTTAATACCCTGAAGAAGTGGGAAGGGTAAGAGCAAATACTTTCGTCTAAATTCAATTTCACGACAAATATCCACCCGATGGAGCGTTTCAATCACTTCCTTTGCCGGGCTCGGTCTTAATTGTTTGTTTAGGAGCCCAGCGAAATAAGTGAGTATTAATAACCTCTTCGTCTTCTTCTTCATCCCGGAGTCCGCTCCGTTCCGGAATGTTGCCGTCCTGGGTGAACTGGCCAAGAACCAGCAGGGCCACCACCCTTCTTGGACCCTTCTCGACGATATTTGTCTTTTGTTTTGTGTTAATTTCGAAAGAATTTCTTCCTCTATTTACCTTTATTTGTTTTTCGGCACTCTCTCTCTTCTCCCGAAGAGCTTCCGACGGAGCTTCTGGAATCGACGACGAAAACACGATGAAGTTGGCTTTTGTTTGAGTTTGCCTGACCAGGTGGAGGTGGCACGGCCCTGCCAACCTGGAACAACAAAGGGTGAGGGAACCTGTTTATGTGCTGATGATATTCTGAACGAATGTAAAACAGTTAGGTCGAAAATACGTCCATCATACCTTTGTCAACTGCTACCGGATTGCCCAGGTAAGTCCCGGGCTTGGTCTTGGGCCGAGCATTTGGTAAACAATTTGTCGTCGAGGAAATCTCATTAGGTCATAGGAGGAGCGTCAAGGAAAGGTCAAAGAAGACGAAGATGCCGGGCAATGCAACTGGTCTTTACTTTGTGAGTATGTTTGGCTACACGCGGGCAGAATGCGAAAGGTGAAAGTAAACAGAAACAACAGGACAGGACAGAAGCCGATCGGGTTCAGCTGAAAACCGGGACAAAGACGACGATGTTTGGTGAAGGTCGTGTGTGTGAGGCAATTATAGTGTTGAAGGGCATAAGGTTTGAATTGTTTCGTTTTTTGATTTCAAAGAATGTTTTAATTAAACTTTTAAGACCAACTTTTTCAAAACTTTTTTTCGTTAAATCGCAATAACTCTTGATGATTACAAGAACCCCCCTTATGTTATAAAACTTTTTTTTAAATGGTCTTCTCTATAACTTTGTAAAACATTGATACACTTTAAAAAATAACCCTGCAAAGTTACAAAAAACACGAAATTCTAAAATGAAAAAAAAAAATGTTCTGAAAATGACCCTTCTAGGTTAATGTAGATTCGAAAAGTACATTAAATTTCCCATAAAATGGCATGTTCCAAATTTTTACATTCGAGTAACGGAACCTTTTTTTTAACTTTTTCGATGAAAAATATGTTTTTTATTAATTCTGAGTACGCCATCTAATCGGGCGTCCAATTTACATAAAAGTCCCTTTAACAATAAATTTCTATCTCATCACCGTTTCAGGCTGCAAATGATTAAAAAACACCTCTTTTTTCGCATGTTCAAAAATGAAAGGGGTCGTACCACCCCTCCGTCACGAGATATCAAAAAACGGACCTCAGATTCGTTATCAGGGACAAAAGTTACCCCTTAGAACATAGTTTCACGAAAATTGAAGAGGGTAGTTTTGCAATCATCAATAGCTCAAACAAGTACTTTTTCACTATCGTTTTTTTATCATTTTAAAATTAGGCCGTTGCAAATATTTTTTGAAGTTTATGTCCCTCGCCTCTGACTAGAGTTGAGGGGGAGGGAGGGGCAAAAAAAATAAAAAGTTAAAAATTTAATTTACGAGCCATGGTTTTAACATTTGAATGAAAAAAAGTGTTTTAAAATGCATTAAACACCTGTCCGGTTGTTTTGCAATCATTAGTTTCCAAAATATCTAAGTATTGACGAAAATTTTATATTTTTCGAAAAAAAAGTTTCAGCGGTGCTGTGCATTGGAATTTCATATAAAATCAAAATATTTTTAATCCAGCCCAAATATGATTATTAGAATGCAGAAAAATGCATGTTAGATTGTTTTCAGTTCTTTTAACTTCTATTTTCATTAACATTTTGAAGTTTTTTGAGAAATAATGTTTTGCCCCCTGATTTTTCAGACCAGTTTTGAAGGGGGAAGGGCGTCATAAACTTTGAAAAATATTTGCAACGGCCTTACGGTACAATGTTGTAGAGTAAACAAAAATAAAACAAAAAAATATAAATTAACATAAATAAGAGGTAAGCATATTTTGTTTATCAAATTATCCGAATTGGAAGAAAAATAAAGTTTTTTTGAGTATTAATTATTGACCATTTTCCAACTCTTTTATCGACGTTTCTATCACAAAAACTAAATTGTGTGCTACCGTAATTTTTTTTTTTCGAAATTTCAGGAAATTTGACACATGTTTGAAACTTTGGACGTTTTTCGTGACTATTCTTTGGTTTTCTTTGGAAAGTTAAGACGTTTTAAGCGGTAATTTGTTATAAAACATTGTTATTATTAATTATAACAAAATCACTCGAAAACTTTTCTACTCCAACTATGTGTGTGTGTCTATAAAATGAAAGTAGCAGATTTTCCACTCATTCAAATAAATATGGTACCAAAAAAATTGTAGGGTGTATTTATCCAGATTTTCCAGGAAATTTTGATTTTTGGTTGTTTTTGCTTGAAACAAATGTTTAGGATTTAATATAATATTCTCATTCAAAAGAGCGCATTACTTGGCTTTTTTAATTTTCTTTCATGAGATTTTTTTTAATTTTTTCGATGAAATCACACATAATTATAAATAAAAATTTTGCAATAATTCGAATGCACCGGTGATCAAACAAATTGAGTACATGAAGTTGTTGATTTGAGGTGGACAAACGATCCAGAAAGTTTTATTTAGATTGGAAATGGTCCGGATTTTGAGTGGTCGATTTGACATGGAAACCATACATTGAAGATTCGAGAAGCACATTAAATTTCACACATTTTCCCTAAAATGACATATTTTTTTAACTTTTTGATGAAAACGCTTTTTCAAAATTTTAAAAACACCATTGTTGTGATTTGAGGTTAGGAAAACACGCGTTAGACTTTGTTACACCACTTTATTTAAGACCGACTATCGACGTCTGTTCAGGACGACGATCGGAAGACGAAAGGGAACGACAATTATTCAACTGTGTGCACCTAGACTGATGCCATAATTTACAAAATAATGCTACCTTTTTAATTGAGACTGGCAATACTTTTATACCATCCGAGGGACACTACAACCATCAAATCTCTTCACGGTTTCGAGCTGGAAATCATTTAAAAAAGTGGCCTAGTAAAAATCCAGAAAAATTAAAAGAGTTCGTACCCCACCGTCACGAAATATTGAAAAAATGTCCTAGGATTCATGATTACCTCTTAGAGCATAGATTCACGGATATCGAAGAGGGGTCGGGGAATTCATGTGTGAATTGGCGATGAATTACTATTTTTTTTTGCAAATAATCTTTAGCCTACCAATATTACTCAGTTCCATACTTCAACATATTCGTCTAAGAAGGTATCTTACACACCGCTACTTGAATTGATCTTTTTGTGCTGGTTGTTGCTATTTACCGATCCTTCCTTAATAAAGAAAGACCCATAGCCACCATTGTACATCGATCCAAGTCCTCTGGCTAGATATAATCAATTTACTCTTCCTTTATCATCTGCACCATCATCGATATAGTGGCTTTAAGGCTCCTCTCTCCACCCACCGAAGCCGGAAGGATCGCAACTCCAGAGGGTGGACAAATATTTGCCCACAGGAACTGGGAAGCTTCTTCACAACAACGCCAAAGCAGGAAAAATCCAATAACCGTTCGCGGAGATTCGACGTGTGTTGATTCCGCCCAAGTCTCAAGTCTCTCGGTGTGCCTAATATGTTTGATTTGGCTTCGAGTGATTATTGTCTCCGGATTTTACTGCCTGGGACTCGAGTGGCAGCAGCAGCTGCCCGGGGAGGTCCTCCGGAAGGACGAAAAGGATTTCGTTATTATTGAAGACAAATTTCAAGATTTAATTTAGCAGAAAACGACGACGACGCCGGTGTTTGCACACCGGTCTTCGCCGGGAAGCTCTCAAGTGATCCGCCTAATTGCCGGAAAGGTGTGTTTACTTTCGATGTTTTGTTTTGGCAAACTTTTTCTGCTGCTGCTGCCTCCAGGAGGTAGAGCAAGGGAACCGTTTCGGCTGGGTTCATCGAAAAGGGATTATGTTTCACGTATGAAGCAAGAAGCGAGCACCTATGGGAAGTTTTTCGCCAAAGTTGACCCAAGTTAACTCGGGTTTCAAATTTCACTACCTCCAAGAATCCGCACGGGGGACCCATTTTCCAACTGACTGAATTGATGTCAAACTATCGTGGCCAAGTTATCATGACTTTTATTACAGCCTTCCCGTCCTTCCCCATTTTCCAAAGTGCCGTGCAATAATGTACGTGACACCAGTGCCACCATTCTGTAATTATTATGTGGAGCAGGCGAGCAAGAATCGTTCGCTTCCTGAAGCTTCACCTTGATTTAGAAATGATATCCCCCTCAACCCACTCTCCTTTTTCTCATTGAAACTTTTGCACGTAAAAAATAATCATAATCATAACCATTATCGCGAAAGGCTGTGCATTGTAATCAGAATTGAGGCAGAAATAAAAAAAGAGAGGAATGGAATGGAGGGCATTCCGAGGAAAGTGCGCTCATTTTCCAATCTTTGCGCGGAACCATTTCGATGCAATCCGGAGCAGCGGCGGGTCAGAGCGGGGGAGCATACATCACACCCCTGCTGCAGGATGGCTGGGCCACGTGTAGATAGTGCACGTGGAAGGTATCGCGATTCGCGTGATTATGGGAGGGCAGGGGTTTTCAGGATTTCACGAATTTTGGTGTTATTATCAGAAATGTCATGACTTCAAATTTAATGGTTTTTTTTTGGAACCCAAGCTAAAATTATTTCAATTTAAGAAAAACAATACTGACTAACTTAACACATAAATTTGCCAATTTCAAGCAAGTTACCATAGGACTTGAGAAATGAAAAGTTGAATTACATTAACTCAAAATTCAGTTAATTCTTGAAATAAAATTTAAAAAGAGTGGTTTTCGATCTAAATATTGCTCCATCCATTGATAATTTCTTCAGTTCCTTATAACTGCATACTTTGATGCTTCTTTTCCTGGATGTACACTGTTGCTTGAAGAATACTTTCCTCGATAGTCAATAGTCTTAGGATTTCACTCACCATTTTCTTATGTCGATATCTCAGCAACTAATGGTCTGATTTACAATGTGAAATTTTCCGAACTTTTCGAAGTTGAAGTTGAAAAATTTTTGCGACCAATATTTCGATTTTTTGACAAAATTAGTATTGATTAAAAAATTCATAACTCAGTCAAAAATTTTTTGCACAGCCTGGAAATTTCTGAAAAGTTGGCATTTTATGTCCCCTAGAACATATCAAAAAATAAAAATTAAAGAAAGTGTTTTTTTGCAAATCAAGTTTTTGTAACAAAAAGTTAAATAAAAAATCACCAATTTTTTTAACCGTGTATCATTTTTTTCAGTGTAGTCCATATCCATACCTACAACTTTGCCGAAGACACCAAATCGATCAAAAAATTCCTTCAAAAGATACAGATGTTTGAATTTTCATACATCATTTTTGTATGGACAGCTGCAAAATTTGTATGGAAAATTATATGGACAAACTAATGATGCAAAATGGCTTCTTTGGGCATACCGAAAGCACCAGAAAAGTTTCAGCCGGATTAAAAAATACACAAATTATATGTATGATGTAAATGTTAAAAAACAGCTTACACTGTTTTTGATATTTTTTATTTGAATGAAATTTTGTGTTTACTTGCTTTATTGAAAAGTAGTAGGTATTGTTTAGGACATTGATTGTTGACACAAAAAAAAATTGAGCAAAATAACCATTTTCGGTGATTTCATTTTTGCAATCTCGTCGTGAAACAACATACTTTTCCTGTTATTCTCGAACGACAAAATGGCCTACTTTTTTCAATTCAATTCGGTTTTATTTGTGAATAATCAAGTTACAATGAGTTCATTTAGGTGCACAACAGAGTTTTGGTGTTCCTTTCAGCTGTGTTTTAATCGTTATTCAATCGAAAAATTATTACTTATAACTATGGAATAGACAAGAGTAAGAAAAAGTTTTCAAAAAACTTACAGAAAGAAATGGCCTACTTATTGTGGAAAATTGATACGTTGTTGTACTTGTAAGCACTAGTAAATTATCAATATTCAATAATTTTTTTTTTTTAATTCGAATGGTAAGTTTACTAACATATGGATGTTTGACATAAAATTCCATTCAAAAAGATGTTTTTTTTTTAATTCTCAAAAAAATAAGAAGCTTGTTGCAATACTTGATTAAGCACTTATCGTATTTATCCAATCCGGTAAACCTCAATGGATAAATGTACGACTCTTGCTGAACAATTTTTTTGCAACTTGTTGCAGTAACTACTATTTTGGATATGTTTAAGATGACAAAAATAGCATCTTTTGAGCTATGGCACAAGTTGGCAAATAGTTGTTTAAGCAACAAGTTGCAAAAAGAAAAAAATCATGTTTTGCAACGAGCAAACGCTTCTTGAATGGAATTTCATGTCAAACATCCATGTTTTTAGTAAATTCACCGTTCAAAACAAAAAAAAATATTCAAAAATGTTGATTTCCGATACTAGTGTTGAAAAGTTCAACTTTTCAGTACCCATTTCAATGCTGAATAGTAGAATTTTTCAGCGCTGGTATTGTAAGGTATTAATTTTCCATTCTGTTATTTTTGGTAGGGAAAAGTAGGTCGTTTTGTTCCTCCAGAAGGACAGGAAAAGTTGACAGTTTCACAGTGGAATTGCAAAAAAAAATCATTTGGCAGTGTTGCCAATTTCATGAAAATATCATGATTTTTTCAAGATAATTCATTACTTTTTCCGGTAAAAAACATGTATTTATAAAGAATAATATTATTTTAGTGAATAAATTTAAACGATTATTTTAAATTTAAAAATAAAGTCAAACTTATTTATGCGACATTTTTTCACATTTTTCGAAAACCATATTTTTTTCGAAAAAATGGCTTGTTCAACTCATGGTATTTTTAAGTATTTTATATGGACTGCTTTCATTTTTATGGTGTCTTGTGTAGAAAAATTATTTGTCACATTGTCTATTTCGAACACAAAAAAAAATCACATAAAGCTGAAAAATCAAAGATATAAAATATTTTAATTCAAATAACTGAACAGTTGCAACATAATTGGTAGGGTAAGCGAATGATGACTTTTTTCATGCTAGGGCCAAGGGTTATACATTTTCAAAAATATTTAGATCGACCTGTAATAAATTTTTAGAAATTCTTAGAAATTTTTGATAAATTAAGAGTTTTTAACAAAGATTTTAACATTTTAACACAAAAATAATCTTCAAATTCATAAAAGCCATATTTTTTTTTATTTGGCTGAAACATCTTCAAATTTGCATATAAACAAAACAAATTGTCTTGTTTTGCAGTATCGCACAAAAAAAAAACAAATTTTGCAAAATAATTATTGAAAAAAAAAATCATTTCTCGATACGGTTTAGATGACCGAAAGGCAATTTGGACTCAAAATTTACAGAAACAATATTTTTGATTTCTGTTGAAAACATCTTGTAGATCAAGATTTGCTTGAAAATGAGACTTTTCATATTTTCGGTACGATTATTCTAAAAGATTTTCCAGCTTGTTTCCAAAAAAACCTCCTTGCACAGTTGCACAGTTCAATAAATTTATCCTGATCGCTTAAATACAATTTCAAGGTTAAAAAACATTTTGATCTTTCACATGTTTTTTTTTAAATTTTCAATTTGGATAAAATTTCAAACAAAAAAAACATAAAATTTGCCTGAAAAACAAAGTTTTTTATAAGAAACAAGCCTTACCCGACAAACTTCATTCTGCCTTTTTTCGTTTGTTGACGTTTTTTGATTTTTTGCTTATTCAGCCTCCTGTGATAGAAGTATGATTTTACGTAACTTTCTTCATACAATTTTCCGATGCTCCGGAATCGGTTCCAGAGTGGCCAAAGTGTCATTTAGTAAGCGTATAAACCTTTCTTGGGCTTATACGAACCCAACGCAACAAAGAACACCTCGATCCGACGCTCCGTATTGAACTGATACGCGTTCGAACAAAACCGTCGAAATTTTTTATATATGGGTAATTCTCCGCCAACTCACACAGCAGTTGCCCCGACCCCTCTTCGATTTGCGTGAAACTTTGTCCTTAGGGGTAACTTTTGTCCCTGATCACGAATCCGAGGTCCGTTTTTTGATATCTCGTAACGGAGGGGCGGTACGACCCCTTCCATTTTTGAACATGCGAAAAAAGAGGTGTTTTTCAATAACTTGCAGCCTGCAACGGTGATGAGATAGAAATTTGGTGTCAAAGGGACTTTTATGTAAAATTAGACGCCCGATTTAATGGCGTACTCAGAGTTCCGAAAAAAACGTATTTTTCATCGAAAAAACACTAAAAAAGTTTTAAAAAACTCTGCCATTTTCCGTTACTCGACTGTACAAATTTTTGGAACATGTAATTTTATGGGAAATTTTCATTTCATCGAAAAAACACTAAAAAAGTTTTAAAAAACTCTGCCATTTTCCGTTACTCGACTGTACAAATTTTTGGAACATGTAATTTTATGGGAAATTTAATGTACTTTTCGAATCTTAATTGACCCAGAAGAGTAATTTTTTCATTGAGAACAAAATATTTCATTTTAAAATTTTGTGTTTTTTCTAACTTTGCAGGGTTAATTTTTAGAGTGTAACAATGTTGTACAAAGTTGTAGAGCAGACAATTACAAAAATTTTGATATATGGACATAAGGGGTTTGGCGGATGATTCTGGGTTCGATTCACATCTGCTCCAACCTTCCATCGGATGAGGAAGAAAAATGTCGGTCCCGGCCTTAGTTGTTGTTAGGCCGTTAAGTCATTCCAGGTGTAGGAGTCGTCTCCATGCCATAAGTACAAACAACACAACAAACCAAGCCTACTCCGGTGGAATCGCTGGCGGCGGTTGGACTCGCAATCCAAAGGTCGTCAGTCCAAACACTGTGGTGGAAGGTTCCTTGGAGTAGAAAGAGGTTTGGGTGCCCTCCCCATTCAAGCCTTCGGACTCCTAGGTTCGAGCAGAAACTTGCAAAAGAGACCACAAAAGACCCGGGGGTCGTTAATGTGGATATTTTTTTTTTTTTGGGTTTGCTTATAAACATCACGAGTTATCGCGATTTTACGAAAAAAAAAAGTTTTGGAAATGTTGGTCGTCGTTGATCATGGCCGTTCATGGTCACCCGCGACAGACACGGACGACGAAGCAAAGAGAAACGCAAAAAGTAACTTTTTCAAAACTTATTAGAAAAAAAAAACCTTTTCGCAGAATGGCTGGCAAAAACATCGTTTCTATTGTTCCTGGTTTCCAAGCACATCCTGATCTACAAGATAATTTCAATAAAATTAAAAAATATTGTTTCGGGTAATTTTGAGAAGCATATTTGTGTGTCGTGCTACTTTTCGATACAATCCTTATTTTGAATATCATAAGGCAGTCGATTTTTTTTTTATTTTGTCCATTAAAAAAATCAGGTATTTCAAAAGAGCTGAAAAAAGTAAGCATGAAACGTATTTTTATTTAACATATAGAAGTCATGTCAAAGTTATCGACAATCTTTTAAAGTAACAAGTTAAGATTCCGCATTGGATACCGATTTTCAATGTCATTATTATTTTGTCCATTTTTTTTAACCAACCGTAATTATTAAAAATGTCCTTAATGAGTGATTTTGGTTTTTGAAAGTGAAATGAAAAAAGAAAAAAGATTTTTGAGTGAGCAAACCTCGTAACATTTGTAGTAATAAAGTTGTTAATTTGCTCGCTTCGTTTTGCGAATAATTTCTTTTTTCGAAATAAGTTAGTGACATTTTTGAAAGGTTTACTTTATAAAAGATGATTTTATCTGTTCAAATTGTGGCATTTTACGCGAAAATCGGCTTTTAAAAATAGCTATTTCTTTTCCAGCGGCAAATGAACATTATAAATAATTATTTTTTTCAGAATATCTAAATTGACAATCATCTTTCTATATATAAAAAATTTCGACGGTTTTGTTCGAACGCGAATCAGTTCAATACGAAGAGTCGGATCAAGGTGCTTTTTGTTGCGTCAGGTTCGTATAAGCTCAAGGAAGGTTCTTACGCCAAAAAGTTACAACTTTGGCCACTCTGGAACCGATTCCGGAAAATCTGCAGATTGTATGGGAAAAGTTACATAAAATAAAATTTTGATCACAGGAGGCTGAATAAGCAAAATAGTTAAAAACGTCAACAAACGAAAAACGAAGTTTGTCGGGTAAGGCTTGTTTCAATTCAATTCGGTTTTATTGGTGAATTATCAATATACAATAAGTTCTTTTGGAATACATAACAGAGTTTTGGAGTTCCTTTCAGCTGTGTGTTACATCATAATCCATTTTGGAACAATTGTTGCTTGTAGTTAAGGGGTTACTGAAAGTAAGAAAAAGATAAGAAAAAAAAAACTTACTAAAATTGCAAGGGAAAGGGGATAGAAATAGAGAAAGCTTAAAACTAGATCACAATTTTTTATCCTTTATAGATGTGCTTAATCATTAATTCCCCGAGGGCTAGAAATTGCTCCGCCTTGTTACGGCAGCTCCGAAACCGCGTCATCATCTCCCCCGCGAGAGCAAAGAACTCCGGCAGGGTAAAGAGATCTTCCCCGGTGACTTCTTGCTGGGCCGCATTGCCGCTACCGGCAGCGACCACGCTGGCAAACGATCGCCCCCAGCCAGGAGGGAACGCTGAATTGTCCGCTGGAACCGTTCGCTGGCCAGCTGCAGGAACGGCTGCACTCGTACTTCGCTGAGAAGGGTGGGACGCTGCTGCTTTCTTCTTCTTCTTTTCCTGCTCCTCGAGGTAGGACTTGCGCGCGACGCATCCGCGGTAATTACCGGTATGGTTACCGCCGCAGTTCGCGCACTTTACGCGCGGCTTGGTTTGTTCTGCGTTTTCCCCCAAGTCCGCCTTTCGTGGCAGTGCGCACACCTCCGAGAGGTGTGGCTCACCGCACTTCACGCAGCGGGGCCGGAGGTTGCAGTTCCGCGAGCCGTGGCCGAATTTCTGGCATCGGTGACATTGCGCTGCGTCCGTCGGATTTTTTGAGTAAAACCGCCAGTTTACCCAAAAACCGTCCAACGCCTTAGTCCGCCGCAGGTCTTGAAGTTTGACGGTGCCGCGATTGAAGTACAACAGGTACAGTGTGTGTGTACCTGTAACGGTTGTCTTCCGCGAGAGGACTTTTATGTCTCGCGGCGTTATTCCGACACCCGAGAGGTGCTCCTTGAGGACGGAGGTCGGGCGGTCTTGGTACCCCTGCAAGACGATCTTAACAGCGGTCTTCTGCACGGGGTCGAATGTGTAGAAATTGAAGTTTTTACGCTTCAATTTCTCCACAACCAGGTCGAAGTTCTTTTGGTCAAATGTGAACACTTGCACTGACGATTTACCTATTTTGAGGCAGTACACGAGGCCTTCCAGCTGCTCGTCAACATCGTCCGCCAACGTGTCCAAAACAAAAATTGGTGGTGGTCGTCGTTCCTTTGGAGTAATTACTTTTTTTGGCGAAATCACTTTCTTCCGTGCACAACCATCGTCGTCGTCGTCGTCGGTAGTGCTACCGTCGGTGTTGTTGTAGCTGCTTTCCTCGTCACTCAGCCTTGCGAACTTGTTACTGGTGGGAATGTTGGCGGATGTTGAAGCGCCATCGGTCGACGGATTGCCGGAAGTAGCTGAACGGAGCCTAATAGGGCTGCGATCCTGGACGCGGTAATTAGCGTGTAATAATTTCGGGTCAAATCCTTTGGCGCACACACTCCCAGGCGCGATGGCGGACGACGCGGCGTTGGTTTGTTTACCTTTTTGCACACGGCCGGTAGACGAACTTCGCGGGTTTTTCGAGGCCGCACTCGAACTGCCACGGCCACGGCCGGCCCTTGGCATGCTGGTGGAGCAAACTCGCGGCTAATCACGGTAAATTACGGCGAAAAATTTCGAAAAAACGATGGAGCACTGAGCACTTGACTGCTGCTTGCACTCGTGCGTACACGGAGATGTAAGGCTTGTTTATTATAAGCAAAATATCTATTTTTGATTTGGATACCATTTATTAACAATTGAGGAAACCCTGCATTCAGCAACGCATAACATGCAATCACTCCTTACACCCCGCACCACCAAAACTTTTTCACCTGTTCATCGCCCCAATGAATGCATCGCCAAGCTTAAACTCCAGCACCATTCCATGTTACGTGTTCCAATTCGTTCCGATTCCGGCGGCGGCGGCGGTGGTTGAAATCACGTTCCTTTCCCCTCCGCAACCCGGTCTTTCCTTCGGCACAATCTGGCTGAATTAGTCCTCCTTCTCCTTGAGCGACGACGACGCCGCCAAGTCAGCTCCTTCAGGTCGGTTTGAGATTTTCTTTCAAAGTGGGTGCCCCCCCGAGAAGGTGGGAAATACTTATTTTTGAATTCAATGAGTCGACCTCCTTTGCGCGATCAGCGGAAAACTCCTTCAAACCCAGCTCAGCTCGTACAATACCGACACGTGTGAAGAGCTCTTTTTTTGTTCGAAACTTCTCCAGGTAAAGTTGGTAGCAGCCTTGACTGCAATTTCCTGTTGCATTTTGCTCGCCCTTTCTAGTTTGAGAAGTCCTTGCAGTCACGATAAGACCCTATCGAAAGTTATACACCTGCCGGGATGATAAAGAAATCGCGAGTGCAAGCTGAAAGAGTGGGTGTTGAAGGTGTTTTTCTATGGAAGGAGTGAAGAAAATTGTTGAGTGCACTTTTGTTGGCTTTTATCGCTTGGTAGGTGGCAAATAATGCAGTGATTTTAGGAATGCAATCGTACAGGTGAATGATAAAGTTTAGTTTACTGGAGTTTGATTAGAATTTGATATTTTGTTCTGATTTTTTTTCAAGTTTGTAATTCTTTAACCAAATTTCTTTCAATATATGATGCTTATCCCAGACAGTTCCCACAGCAAACCCGATATCGCACACCAACTTGTCCAGGTCAAACAATGCTGCTTCCAAACTGGACCGTCCCTTGACCCCGGTTTATTGTCCCTTTAATTACATAGTACTGCTCCGACCGGAGACTCCATACAATATTCAGGTACGTCCAACTCAGCTTCTCATGAAATACCACAAAAACCGCCAATATACGCACCAAAGTCCAGTGTGTTCAGCAATGATGGACATCTCAGAGGCTCGGCACTTGCTAGCTATAGGAGAGCCTTCTGACGGTCTTCTAGACTTGTTTTTGTTTATTCCAGAAGCCTCCCTCCCGCACCTTTTCGCTCTCTCACGGAGGTTGATTGAATTTAATTATAGAGGACCGATCAGCTAGAGCCTCCCGCTGCTTTGGCAGGTAGGTTGGGCTACCTCGCATCCTTCTTGAAAGTCCCGAAGAAGTGTCCAATATCGCGTGCGTAGCTCGTCGGGGGAAGGTGCGGCCTTCTCCAATAAAGCAACAATTACTGTCAATTAAAAGTCGAACGGCGCGGGCTCTGCAGCATCCGAGATTTGAAATTTGGGACGACGTTGGGCACCTGAAAATTTGAATACGTTGAAGCACGCGGCCTTTTGATAGCCGCGTGGTTTGGGGCTGATGAGAAATGGTCGATTCTTTATCAACGTCATGCCCTGAAGGTGGCGGGGCGGCACGCGGCCAAAGAAGCTCTGCGGTTTCGTGATGAGTCCTACCGAGCTTGGGGGGGTTGGCAGTGATGGGGATTTGTGGATAATTTGATTATTCAGATAAACTAGTAGATCTAGAAGAGTCGGAAGAGCTAAAAGAGCTAGAAGAGCTAGAAGAGCTAGAAAAGCTACAAGAGCTACAAGAGCTACAAGAGCTACACTGCCCCTGGTCGCATAAATGTCCCATATGCATTTTCATCGATTTCGAGTTATTGATGCAGTTTGGTTCAAAATTGTGTGCTCTTTCAAAAGAGCCTATAACATCCAGTACTTTGTTCCAGAAATCAGGATGAATCCAGTTTTTTCGCGAAAACATAACACTTAGCCTTATGTATGGGACAAACTTCAAATGCGTTTTTCTCAGCTTGCTGTTTTTGCATATGGGACATTTATGCGAACATGGGCAGTACAAGAGCTACAAGAGCTACAAGAGCTACAATAGCTACAAGAGCTACAAGAGCTACAAGAGCTACAATAGCTACAAGAGCTACAAGAGCTACAAGAGCTACAAGAGCTAGAAGAGCTACAAGAGCTACAAGAGCTACAAGAGCTACAAGAGCTACAAGAGCTACAAGAGCTACAAGAGCTACACGAGCTACAAGAGCTACAAGAGCTACAAGAGCTACAAGAGCTAAAGAGCTATAAGAGCTAGAAGAGCTAGAAGAGCTAGAAGAGCTAGAAAAGCTAGAAGAGCTAGAAGAGCTAGAAGAGCTACAAGAGATATAAGAGCTATAAGAGCTACAAGAGCTACAAGAGCTACAAGAACTACAAGAGCTAGAAGAGCTACAAGAGCTACAAGAGCTACAAGAGCTACAAGAGCTACAAGAGCTACAAGAGCTACAAGAGCTAAAAGAGGTTTTGTTTTTGTTTTTGTTTTTGTTTTTGTTTTTGTTTTTGTTTTTGTTTTTGTTTTTGTTTTTGTTTTTGTTTTTGTTTTTGTTTTTGTTTTTGTTTTTGTTTTTGTTTTTGTTTTTGTTTTTGTTTTTGTTTTTGTTTTTGTTTTTGTTTTTGTTTTTGTTTTTGTTTTTGTTTTTGTTTTTGTTTTTGTTTTTGTTTTTGTTTTTGTTTTTGTTTTTGTTTTTGTTTTTGTTTTTGTTTTTGTTTTTGTTTTTGTTTTTGTTTTTGTTTTTGTTTTTGTTTTGTTTTTGTTTTTGTTTTTGTTTTTGTTTTTGTTTTTGTTTTTGTTTTTGTTTTTGTTTTTGTTTTTGTTTTTGTTTTTGTTTTTGTTTTTGTTTTTGTTTTTGTTTTTGTTTTTGTTTTTGTTTTTGTTTTTGTTTTTGTTTTTGTTTTTGTTTTTGTTTTTGTTTTTGTTTTTGTTTTTGTTTTTGTTTTTGTTTTTGTTTTTGTTTTTGTTTTTGTTTTTGTTTTTGTTTTTGTTTTTGTTTTTGTTTTTGTTTTTGTTTTTGTTTTTGTTTTTGTTTTTGTTTTTGTTTTTGTTTTTGTTTTTGTTTTTGTTTTTGTTTTTGTTTTTGTTTTTGTTTTTGTTTTTGTTTTTGTTTTTGTTTTTGTTTTTGTTTTTGTTTTTGTTTTTGTTTTTGTTTTTGTTTTTGTTTTTGTTTTTGTTTTTGTTTTTGTTTTTGTTTTTGTTTTTGTTTTTGTTTTTGTTTTTGTTTTTGTTTTTGTTTTTGTTTTTGTTTTTGTTTTTGTTTATTTAAAAATCCAGTCAGATTTAACCATCACTGCTCTTCTTTTCTACTTCAAACTAATGTGTGAATCCGAAAAACGATCTGTCAGTCACCTATCTCCAAGCCACATCCATCCAGCCTGGGGGCCTATTCTCAGTCTCCCCCCAGATCATCGGTGTGTCTAGCATCGATCCACCTCCACCACCGCGAACAAAATAAAATGACCAGTCAGTGCGTGTTATCCACACCCCCACTGCCACTGCTGCTCCACAAGATATCTATCTTCTCTAAAGAATCCCGCCGCACTCCAACCTGGCTGGGCCATCAATCTTTCACCATCTCTCCCCGGGGTTGGAGATCTTCACCCGACAAGGGCTTGGCTAGGCTGGCTGGACCAAGAACGACGCGCTCGTGATGGCATTTCATACGTGATTAAAAATATAATAAAAGCAGCAGAAATAAAATCAAAGTGAATCTCGCGCTCGACTTCAACTTCAGTCTGTGAATGGACGAAGCTTTTAGAATATTTGTTTCAAATTGCTGATATTAGCAAGTCTACGAGTTAATTTCATTAATCTAAATAAGCTATAATTCTAAATACAAAATTAAAAAAATCAATGAAGGTTAAACGAACCACACTAAAAAGCCCCGTTCATTTTCCACCCCTTTGAGATATCCCATTCTAACCCAGTAAAGGTTCACCGCGAAATGGACGCCAAGTTCTGCCCGCTTCTGCTGACGATGATGGACTTATTGCTCAACCGACCACGCTTTATAGGTTCCGTAGGAACAGAGGAGTGCTGGCCAAGGTGTAATTTTTCGCTTTGTCATCAGCGCTACGCTTGTCGGTTTCGCTGTTATTGTTGTCCACCTTTTCTTTGGCACGGGGAACCTTCTACGCTGGACGCGTTGGGTTCTATGCTGGGGGGTTTCTGAACATGGGGGAGACGCAACTAGGGGGATGTCAAGCCGAGACAACCGGGAAAACTGTTTTTTCTTTCTTTTTCGTTTAGTGAGATTTTACGAAGATGGATCGGTTTGGTTGGAGATGGTGTAGACAAATTGTTACATTTTTATAACATGGTTTGACTTAAGTTTGTATTGCATTGATTTGAAATTCTTGTCATTTATTGTTTTTGATACTACATGTTGTATTCCTCACTGAGAGAAGGGTTAAAATATCTCGACAGCTATGTTTGTTTACTTAGCTTGGTTTATTGCAAACATTTATTGCAGTGAAATTATTCGACCTTTGACATATACTTTCAAAAAATTCAAATTGCACGTGATTCTGGTAACTTTCTATTGCAATCGTAAAGTACTGTAATTCTAAAAACAGGAATACTTTTGCTTTTACACGATAGATGATAAATTCCTAAATGACACACGAATCCATATTTAGAAACTTTTCAAATATTATTTAGATTTGAAAAAGATTGAAATTTTTATTTGTTTTTATCATTGAGCAAACAGCCGGAGGCTTGCAAAAAAAAGCAATCCACTTTAACGACCCCCGGGTCTTTTGTGGTCTCTGTTGCAAGTTTCTGCTCATTTCTAGGCGTCCGAAGGTTATGTGTGGTGAGTCACCCAAAACCTCTTTTACGTGGAGGCTTGCTAATTGATATTAAAATATATATTGAATATATATAAATATATATTGATATATTGATATTGAAAACATTTTTTTCTGACTTATCATAGAAAGTATCGAATGTTTCATTTTTAAACATTGAAAATTTAACGAATGGTTGTCGAGCTATCGTCTTTTGAAAAATAAGATCTAAATGGATGAAACTTAAAATAATATGTAAGGCCAAAGCACATTTGTTTCTAGTTTTTGCCGTACCTCACTACCTTTTAAAAAATCCCCGAAGAGAGAGAGAGAGAGAGCGCAGAAAATCCCCAAAAAATTAGAGCGCAAAAAATTCTTGATTAAATTAAGAATAATTCTTTGGAAAATCATGTGCAATAGAAGGTAAACTATGTAGGATATATTAAATAATTGTTTTTCAGATATTGTATAGAGCACTTAAAGGCCTATTACAAATATTAAATTTCAGTACCACAAATCAAAAATTAAATCAACTTTTTAGGAGAAACAATATAACCCTCCCCCACCGCCCTGATTATTTTGCCAGAGCCAAAGGACAAAAACATGAAATAAAATTTGTACCAGACTTATCCATTTTTATATTTTGCAAAGGTGTATCTAGGGCGTCCAATTTTCCCGGGTTTTGAATTTCCCGGGAAACGGAAAAAATTTTTTTGAATCACGGGAAATTTTTAAAGCAGTCAGAAAATCTATGTTTCCAATATATTTGTTATGTTTTCCAAGCTTAAATCATAGAATTAGCTCAATACCGATAATTCGTGATAAACTACACTTCAATCTGAACAAGGACAGGAGTCTTTAGATAGCTTAGAACACATATTTTTTTTTTGTTTTTTAATGTGCTTTGGAATTTAAATGAACCACAATTTTTAATATATTTCTTTAACTTATTAATTTATATAACATGACTACAAAAGCTTAAACAATTTCATTGAAACTGCCTAAAAAAGCAAGAAACGAGAACAAATTAAATAATAGCAGACAATGTAACACTTCGGATAAGTTTAAAATTTTATGTTATATATTTAAAACATATTTAAAAAATTATCTATAAGTCACTACCGCCAACTGGGGATAATCGGGACTGAAAAGGTACAGGTGATTTAAGAGCAATAAATTTGGAAATCGGTGTACTAATTGTTTTGTTCTGTTCCTGTTGTAACCGAAAACAATCAAAACAATTAGAACAGTATGCAAAAAAATAGCTTAAACAGATGTGTTATTATGCCAGTTTTTGATGAAAAATTATTTTTGTTTTTATAATATTTTTTTCAAGTTTAAGGTCCTAAATATACGTGAATATAATACTATGTCTTTTTTTGAAATAAATAAAATGTTTTAAACAATATTTTTGGCGCAAAGCATTTTGCTTCAAAATTCTTATTGATTACTAAGTATTCAACTGTTGATCTATTTCAACAGCCAAATCAGAATTCTCAGACCAAAATTTGATAAGTTTACAATTTCGGGAATTCCCGGGACAAAATGTAAATAATCCCGGGATTCCTGGTTCTGGAAAAATCCCGTGTTTTTTTGTCCCGGGAATTCCCGGGATGGACGCATTAGGTGTAACTAAGCAACTTATCAAACGAATTTGAATGTCCAAAAATAAAAATTACAGAAAATTGAAAAAAAGAGAAATATCCATATTTTTATAATCTATTTGGCTTAAAACTGCTGTTACTTGAAAATGTTACATTATATCAAAAATAATATAAAGAACTTCTCTATTGCGAATTTAACAAAACATTAAAAACTTATGCCATATTTTTGTTTGGTGATTTTATTTTTCAAAATTCAAAAAAATAATCAAAGCTCGGTTGAATCAAAGCTCAAATGGTTTTTTGGAAATTGTCCAAGAATTTTCTGTCGATCATGAAATGTATTAAAGGATACAGATTTTTGAATATTTACGTACAGTTTTTGTAAGGACAGCTGCCAAAATTGTATGAAGACGTGTGAACAAGTGACAAAAATGGCCTTTTTGACCATAGGGAAGGTCACCACAAAGTTTGAGCAAAATAAGGATTACAAATATACATATCCGAAATTCGGAGAAAATTGCTTATTTTGAAAGAGCCACAAACTGTAAATCTTTTTTATGATTGTAGCAAATTTAATGAAATAGATCTAATTTCAATGTTAAATGTAATGTTCCTTGTCATATTGGTCATGTGGAACATAACATCCTGCTCCTTTTTTTTATTCGAATTAGTTCATTTTTACCAAATTTTGAACAACCGAACAGATCAATAAACTGAAAATTACCTAATTTTATAAAAATTTATCTAAATTCAATAAAAAATTAATTGATCTGTCAAAGAATTTCTGATTGAATGAAAAAAATGTTTGAAGAATTAAATTACATTTCAAATATTTTTTAAAGCATCATAAACTTTTTTTTATAAACTTTCAAACATTAAGTTCACAGAAAAACAAAAACATTTTTTTTTTGTCTGATTCGATACGATAAGTACACATGAAGGTGTATGAACGAGTTTGCTACAAAATATTTTTTTTGGACTCAGGCCGTTGCCAATATTTTTGAAAGTTTTTGTCCCCTTTTTGTAAATTGGTCCGAAATATCAGGGACTTCAAAATTTTAATGAAAAAAAAAATAAAAAAAAAGTTTCGTCAATACTTAGATATTTTTAAGCTAATGATAACTGGACAACGGTATAATACATTTCAAAGCACTTTTCATTCAAATATTGAACTATGGGTCGTAATTTCAATCTTATAAAAAAAAAATCTGTCCCGTTAGCATTGATATCTGCGGGTTGAAAATTTAGATTTTTTTTTTTATTTACTAATCTTCTATATTAATCGGAATTTGTAAAATGGTAAAACCTTCAAGACAATTATTTATTCTATTTATTGATACGTCAAGTAGCAGTTTTGAAAATTGTTCGTAATTTCTTATTTCTGAGCTCATGAGCATTTGCATTCTCTTCACTATTTATTATTCTTCTAAAGTCAAAATTCCTTCAATTTCGCTTTCAATCGAACTCTAGTGATCCCCTATTCATGGTGTCATCTTCATAGCCGTTTCAATCGTCCTAAAAGCGTTTCCTTTCATTCCCTCTCATTGAAACAGGTGAAACGAATTACCGATGCCAATCATAATTCCCCGATGCTCACCTTGCCGGACCCACCTTAAGTGAGCAACCTGTAACGTGCGTGTATCCATGACACAAAGGTGGGACAAAACGCAAAAAAAAACCACCTCCGAATATGGATTTGTGACCGTGACGGATTCCATCCGTCCCGAGGTTTCGGGTTAAGGGATTACCTCTAATCGCACCATCTCATCTTTCTCTCGGAGAGTCCATTGTTGGGGCAGGTGCCGCCGCGTGGTGATTTTTTCCTAAGTGGTTCCAGGAATGACGCCCTGCTTTATTGCCATCATAACCACTTTCAATCGATGGCAATCATAAAGCATGTCTCAATTGAGGCACTGGACTGCGCTCTTTCGTTTGGGGGTCATGAATTATTTCATCCTTTTGCACGGGCACAGGCCATTATTCCCGCCGGACGGGTTGAAATCCGAAGCGAAATGAATTGACTCATAAATCAGGTCTCACCTTAAAAGGAGGGTAATCGAAGCCCAGTCGCCAATCGCGCGGCGCGCAATCAACCAAACGTTGATGTCGTTCAGATTCAGGTAGAAGTGCAAGAGAAGAAGCAGCCAATTCAATTTGCCAAAATATAAATTAATCACATTTAATATTGGCTGAACGGTGCTGCAGCTGCCGGGACGAGCTCGTCCCCTTTGAAGAAGTACGAACGCCGTCCGGGAAGGAATCGTTGCCGGCAGAAGAAGGATGACACATTCGCGCACAGACAGCACAGACTTTGATGCTTCGATGAGCCTGGATTTGCGATTAGGCGGCGCGACAGGATGACGATATTTTTTTTAGATTGGTTCAATATTATGATTTATTTTGATGTGAATTTTGAAAATAATTAGTTTAATTGGTTTTTTAAATTTCTCAAATACTTGATTTTAATATCACTTGTTTTTAGATTTTTTTTTTTCTCTTAAAAATACAATAGCCATTAGTTTCATCGTTATATAAAGCTGGTAAAAATTAATTTTGTTGTAACCCCACTCTGCGTTTTAAATCATTATTGGTATACTTACTTTACTTTTACTGCTCGTACAACCTCCGGGTCATGAGCTGTCTCCAGATGCGTTGCCATCTAACTCGGTCCTGGGCTGCTACTCTCCAATTCCGCTGCGGAACTCCCACACTTTCCAGATCTTCCTCCACCTGGTTCAACCACCGTGCACGTTGCGCCCCCCTCCGCCGCGTTCCAACCGGCTCCGAATTGAACACCAACTTCACCGGATTGATAGTCTGGTTCGGCTGGCGCGCATCCAGCGCGTCCGGCATTCTTGCGACGTGTCCGGCCCACCGGATTCGGCCAGCCTTGGCGACTTTCCGAATGCTTGGTTTGCCGTAGAGTTGCGCCAGCTCGTGGTTCATCCTTCTCCGCCACACATTGTTCTCCCGTACGCCGCCAAAGATCGTCCTAAGCACTCGCCGTTCGAAAACTTCAAGCGCTTGCAGGTCCTCATCGAGCATCGTCCACGTCTCGTGCCCGTAGAGGACGACGGGTCTTATCAGCGTTTCGTACATGGTGCAGTTTGTACGCCGGGAAAGACGACCAGACCGTAGGGTCTTGTGGAGTCCATAGTACGCACGACTACCGGTGATGATGCGCCTCCGAATTTCTCTGCTGCAGTTGTTGTCCGACGTTACCAACGATCCGAGGTACACAAACTCCTCCACGACCTCGAACTCGTCCCCGTCGATCGTCACGCTCGGTCCTATGCGAGCCCTAAGGGACTCGGTTCCTCCTGCCAGCAGATACTTCGTCTTCGCCACATTCACCTTCAATCCAACCTTATCCGCTTCCCGCTTCAATTCGGTGTACCACCTGGCCACATCCTCGAACGTTCTGCCGACAATGTCCATGTCGTCGGCATAGCAGATGAACTGGTTGGACCGGTTGATGATCGTGCCCCGCATGTTGAAGCCCACCCGCCTCATCACACCTTCAAGCCCAATGTTGAAACAGAGGCCGGAGATACCGTCGCCTTGTCGCAGTCCCTTGCGCGATTCGATCGGGTCGGACATCGCCCCCGAAATCTTCACGCTGCACAGAAAAAAAAATGATGGTAATATTCATCAGGAAATGGTGACAGATTTTGTGGCAAAATAAATGATTAATTTTACCCCAGAAAATGATGAATTTTCATCAGTTTTTGATGAATATTCATCAGGTTCACAGTTTTACACATTTTTTATGTAATATTACTCAAAAAAAGAGGTAATATTCAACCTACCAAATTTTCAACATTCCAAAATTCAACTTTTTTTTTCTGTGTGCACCGTGCCCCGTCCATCGTTGATTTCACCAGTCTGATCAGCTTCCGGGAAAGCCGTTCTCGTACATGATCTTCCATAGCTCTTCGCGATCGACCGATTCGTACGCGGCTTTGAAATCGATGAACAGGTGGTGCGTCGGGATCTGGTACTCGCGACATTTTTGGAGGATTTGGCGTAGCAAAAAGATTTGGTCCGTCGTCGATTTCCCCTCCACAAAACCGGCTTGGTACGGCCCAACGAAATCCTTTGCTCGCTCTGACAGACGACAGAAGATGATCTGAGACAGCACTTTGTAGGCCGCGTTGAGAATAGTGATGGCTCGATAGTTCTCACATTCCAACTTGTCCCCCTTCTTGTAGATCGGGCATATTACTCCCTCTTTCCACTCCTCCGGTAGCTGTTCTGTGTCCCAGACCTTGACTATCAGCTGGTGTAGACAGGCCGCCAGCTTGTCCGGGCCCATCTTGATGAGTTCAGCACCGATACCATCCTTACCCGCTGCTTTGTTGTTCTTCAGCTTCTTGATGGCATCCTTAACTTCCCTCATCGTGGGTGCTGGCTCGTCCTCGCCGTCCACCATACCGCTGACGTCGTTTCCCCCGTCGCCCTGGTACTCCGCCTCTGGGCTGTTCAGGTGCTCGTCGAAATGCTGCTTCCACCTTTCGATCACCTCACGCTCGTCCGTCAAGATGCCTCCGTCCTTATCCCGGCACATTTCGGCCCGCGGCATGAAGCCTTTCCGGGATTGACTGAGTTTCTTGTAGAACTTGCGCGTTTCGTTGGAGCGATACAGCTGTTCCATGTCCTGGCACTCCAACTCTTCCAGGCGGCGCTTCTTGTCCCGAAAGAGATGGGTTTGCTGTCTTCGCAACTGTTTGTACGACTCCTTGTTCCCACGGGTGTTGTGCAGCAGCCACTTGTCCCGCGCTGCTTTCTTCTCGTCCCAAATCGCCTGACATTCCTCGTCGAACCAGCCGTTCCGTCGAACTCGGTCCACGTACCCGATGGCGCTCGATGCCGCTGCGTTGATGGCTGCTTCCATGTGGCTCCAGCAGGCCTCCAGAGGGGCTTCGGCGAGCTCACCCTCGTCAGGCAACGCAGCTTCGAGTTCCCGCGCGTACTGGGTAGCGACCTCAGGATCCTTGAGTCGCTCCAGGTTATACCGGTATTGGTTTATTCTTTCAAAATCTTTTACTTACTTTGATATTTCTCTTGTTTTCTTTTATTTTTTTTAACTCTGATGATAGTTTTTTTGGAATAGTTTATTTATTCTTATTTATGAAATATTTACAAATAAAAATACATTTTTTTTTTATTCCAAACATAAATGTTGATAATTTTATATTCTTTCAAAATATGTAATATTAATTTAGAGATTTTTCTGATTATTGCTAAAATGAAATTGTCTTAAAATAGTTGATGATCTTTATTTTTACAACTCGAGGTTATTAAAAAGATATTAGAGATTCATTCTTGTATTAAATTATCTTAGATAGTTTTTTTCATTAGTTTAAAAATGAGAAGCTGAAATTTAGAAAAATATTTTATACTTTTTTATCCATTCTATCAAACCTTAACTGTTTTATAGTTTTATGACTGTATGTCAGAAACACATTTTGAATGTTCTTTTTATTCCAGTTATTTTTTTTTCTAACGATGGGATATTTTTCGTGGTTTCGAAACGACATTTATTCTGAAATTTATGGCATATTTTCAGTTTTTTACGTGAAAAACTATTTTTTATTACATTTTTGCAATCTAAATTTTATATTTGTTCATGTATTTTCACAGGTTTTTTTTCAGCATCAAAGAGTCAGTTTTATTTCCATATCGCTTCATTGTGCTTTGGCTATTGTGAAATTTTATCCAAAGATTTTAAATGTTTCATCACTTATCATTTAGATTAATCTAAGAACATATGAAAAATTAATGACCATAAATGCCCAATGCTATGCTATGCTATGCTATTGCATCACTTATCATTTATTATCGTTGCACATTAATCAGAGCCTTTTGCACAAAGATTTTCATTACACACTTTTTATTAACTTCAAAACTACGTGAACTATCGATATAACTTTAATTCATCCCCTTAAGAACACAGTCTATCCCCACCCCGCCACTCCCTAGACCCTTTTTAATTTTCATCAAAAAATCAGCTTGCAAAAAATATATTACTGATAATTAAAATGTATTTTTGAAAAACTTGTTCAACAAACTGTAAACAATTTTTAATTCAATATAATAATCAACTTTTATTCGAGTATTTACAATGAACTAGAGCATTTTTAAGGTTTTTTACAAATCTCGCTTTGTTGGTCCCCAAAAAGAAAATTCACGTTACATTATATAAAAACCCGATATTTTCATGAAAATATTGTTATTTTAAAGAAAAAAATACATTTGCATGACTGCTATAATGTTATTTCAAAAATAATAAAAATTGCTCCCCTTACTCCTGATCGACCTTGACTAGTGCCGAGGGACAATAATTTACACCAGCCTTATTAAATTAAAATAAAATTAAAAAAATCTTATATATTAATTTATGGCAGATTTTGTCTCATTGTTTTTTTTTTCAATTCCTTTTTTTCATCATTTTGTATAATGTCTAACTGAGTAGTGCGTCCATCCCGGGAGTTGCCGGGACAGAATTCCCAGGATTTTTCCAAAACCGGGTATTCCCGAATCCCGGGATTTTGCATGTTTTGTCCCGGGAATTACCGAAATTGAGAAAAAAAAAACAAATTTTGGTTTGAAAATTCAGTTTTCGTTGTGGAATAAATTGCCAGTTGAATACTTAGTAATTGATTTGTAAGCATTAAAATTTGTTTTTGTTTTTAATGATGATAAATTTGGCTTATTAGGGAAAATTGTTAAAATTGTTGGGAACAGATCGGTTAAATGCATTGAATATCGAATATTAAATTTGAATTTTTTGAAAATAAGACTTGACTATTTACGGATATTTATCAATTTAAACTTTTAAAAAAATATCATATTTAATAATTTTTCATAATACATCGGCATCTAAAGCAAATCATGACAAAAAGTTACGAATTAAGACAGGTGAGCAATTCTCTACGAAATCGGTCTTTTTTCTTCAATTTTAATTTTTGTATTTTTTAATCCGTCTGAAACTTTTTTGGTGCCTTCGGTATGCCCAAAGAAGCCATTTTGCATCATTAGTTTGTCCATATAATTTTCCATACAAATTTGGCAGCTGTCCATACAAAAATGATGTATGAAAATTCAAAAATCTGTATCTTTTGAAGGAATTTTTTGATCGATTTGGTGTCTTCGGCAAAGTTGTAGGTATGGATACGGACTACACTGAAAAAAAATGATACACGGTAAAAAAAATTTGGTGATTTTTTTATTTAACTTTTTATCACTAAAACTTGATTTGCAAAAAAACACTATTTTTGATTTTTTTTATTTTTTGATATGTTTTAGAAGACATAAAATGCCAACTTTTCAGAAATTTCCAGCTTGTGCAAAAAATCATTAACCGAGTTATGAATTTTTTAATCAATACTGATTTTTTCAAAAAATCTAAATTTTGGTCGCAAAAATTTTTCAACTTCATTTTTCGATGTAAAATCAAATTTGCAATCAAAAAGTACTTTAGTGAAATTTTGATAAAGTGCACCGTTTTCAAGTTAAATCCATTTTAAGGTGACTTTTTTGAAAATAGTCGCAGTTTTTCATTTTTTAAAATTAGTGCACATGTTTGCCCACTTTTGAAAAAAATATTTTTGAAAAGCTGAGAAAATTCTCTATATTTTGCTTCTTCAGACTTTGTTGATACGACCTTTAGTTGCTGAGATATTGCAATGCAAAGGTTTAAAAACAGGAAAATTGATGTTTTCTAAGTCTCACCCAAACAACCCACCATTTTCTAACGTCGATATCTCAGCAACTAATGGTCCGATTTTCAATGTTAAAATATGAAACATTTGTGAAATTTTCCGATCTTTTCGAAAACAATATTTTCAAAATTTTCAAATCAAGACTAACATTTCAAAAGGGCCAAACATTCAATATTACGCCCTTTTGAAATGTTAGTCTTGATTTGAAAATTTTGAAAACATTGTTTTCGAAAAGATCGGAAAATTTCACAAATGTTTCATATTTTAACATTGAAAATCGGACCATTAGTTTCTGAGATATCGACATTGAAAAATGGTGGGCTGTTTGGGTAAGACTTAGAAAACATCAATTTTCCTGTTTTTAAACCTTTGCATTGCAATATCTCAGCAACTAAATGTCATATCAACAAAGTCTGAAGAAGCAAAATATAGAGAATTTTCTCAGCTCTTCAAAAATATTTTTTTCAAAAGTGAGCAAACATGTGCACTAATTTAAAAAAATGACAAGCTGCGACTATTTTTAAAAAAGTCACCTAAAAATGGATTTAACTTGAAAACGGTGCACTTAATCAAAATTTCACTAAAGTACTTTTTGATTGCAAATTTGATTTTACATCGAAAAATAAAGTTAAAAAATTTTTGCGACCAAAATTTCGATTTTTTGAAAAAATCAGTATTGATTAAAAAATTCATAACTCGGTCAATGATTTTTTGCACAACCTGGAAATTTCTGAAAAGTTGGCATTTTATGTCCTCTAAAACATATCAAAAAATAAAATAAAAATCAAAAATAGTGTTTTTTTGCAAATCAAGTTTTAGTGATAAAAAGTTAAATAAAAAAATCACCAAATTTTTTTTACCGTGTATCATTTTTTTCCAGTGTATTCCGTATCCATACCTACAACTTTGCCGAAGACACCAAATCGATCAAAAAATTCCTTCAAAAGATACAGATTTTTGAATTTTCATACATCATTTTTGTATGGACAGCTGACAAGTTTGTATGGAAAATTATATGGACAAACTAATGATGCAAAATGGCTTCTTTGGGCATACTGAAGGCACCAAAAAAGTTTCAGTTGGATTAAAAAATACAAAAAAAATCGAATGACCGAAATCCTAGAGAACTGCTCAGGTGTTAAAGCCATTTTTTTGGCGTAATGTTTTAATTTTTTTGGTTGGTTACGGATAAAACAGGAACATAACAAAACAATTAATACACCAATTTCCAAATTTATTATTGCTCTAAACTTGCCTGTACCTATTCAGACTGAATTCCCGATTTTCCCCAGTTGGCGGTATTGACTTAAAGATAAGTTTTAAAACATGTTTTGTTTAAAATATGAGTTTCTAAACTTATCAAAAAAATTACCATTGAATGGTATCATTTTATTTGTTTTCGTTTCCTGTGTTTTTTAAAACAGTTTCATAGAAATTTTGAAACTTTTGGTTATGTCATATTAAAAATGATAAAAAAAGAATTAATTTAAAACAAACATAGTGAATTTTAATAACATCACAATGTTTTTTAAATTGTGGTTAGTTCAAAATCCAAAGCACATCTTAGAACGAAAAATATAATTCATTATGTATTTTGTATTGAGCGAATTCTTTGATTTTAAGCTTGAAAAACTATAAAATGAAAAAAATATATAACTAAAATATAGTTTTTATGACTGTTTCAAAAATTTCCCTGGATTCAAAAAATATTTTTCCCGTTTCCCGGGACATTCAAAACCCTGGAAAATTGGACGCCCTTTAACTGAGTAAATTTTGAATCGTTATTTTCAGAAATTATGTTACAATTATCAACAGAATACCAAAACATTTTAAAATCTGATTTCACTAGTTTGTTGCAGTCTAACTGCAAAATTTAACAATGTTAGACATCGGCAGACGGATCATAAAAGATGCAAGAGTAGACACAAAAAAAGCTGACATGAAAGAATCCACGATGTGCCACTCTTCGTATGATGTGTTATTTCCGAGACGATATTTTAAACATGATAAAGAGAATAGGCGTTATTCAATTTGGTGAATGTTTCTCTTTTGGCGTGACGAGCCGAAATCGATTGATTCCATGTCTGAGGAATGCTTTTTATGAGTTTGTTTGAAAGATTATTTTTTATTAGATTTATTAATATGTCCTTGGAGGCATTCAAAGTAGCGCTGTCGAAGTGAGACTAAGTAAGGCAAAATGTTTCGAAAATTAGACCCATTACCATCGATAAACGTTACAATCTGTCTTGAGACGCGAGCTCCCACATCGTCCTTCCCAGAAACCATTCGGAGGCCAACCTTCTCCAATTAAAGCCCGTCAAACCTCTGTGTCGTAGCTCGGCGCAAACCTTCCAATTAATTCCCAAAAGGAGTCACGAGCAGTTGAGCAAATCGCCTCGTCGAGAAAAGTGAGCCGAGGACGAGACGAGGATTAGCAACGGTTGAGTTAAATTCCACCGAAAGTGAGTGGGAAGAAGCTGGTAGTCCCATAAGGCTTTCTAGACGGACAGGTTGAAAGGTTAAACTTTCCCTAGGCACTGTGTGTGTGTGTTAAGAGGATCGACGTGTCAATCAGGCTCTGGGTTGGGTTGCTCCGTGGAGTTTAGAATGTCGTGTCTGACTTTTCAAGAAGATGGTTTCCAAAAATCGGATTAATTACTTCACAGCAGATGCATGAGACATGAGGTAGTACAAGCTGGCGTACCTACCTGCCTGGTGTTCGGGTAGAAGCCGGAAAGACCCGCTGCAGAAGAGAGAAGGCCGGCCAACCGGAACTAATGGAATTTCTATTGTTCTGGTTGATGACCGTGGCCAAAGTAGACGAAGATGTCACCGTTTGTGTCGTTTGAGTTGGCCGGATTAGAAAAGGTCCGGCCGACCACCGGTGGTAAATGATGGACGGTGGACAGTTGGTTGGGTTGAACACTGAGGAAGTCAAAATTTAGTTTAACAATTTGATATCGAGTTGAAGTTGAATACTTTTTTGTTACTATTTTAGGCTTTCGATTTTTTTTTGTGAGATTTTGTGGACACCTTGCACACAATTTATAGAAAGTCCTCCCACTGTTCAACGAATTGCACCGTCCAAGAACAAAAACGGCCCCTGCAGCAGTAGTGAGGAGACAAACCGCCGCTCTTGGATGCCATCACAAACCACCGTGACTGTGAAAGAAAATGACTCGATTCTTGACTCTGCGGATAGACTCCTCTGGCTAGGGCTCCAGTTGTTGTTCTAAATTGAAACGTTAGCCCGCGTTGGATGTGGTCTCGTCTCGGTAATGACAGGGCAGCTTTTGTGTCTCAACCTCCGCAGGCCTTGCCGAATCGGGCACAACGTTTCTATTAAAGCCCGTTCGATGCGCTAATAAAAAGCCAATAGTCCTGGAAGGAACCGACCAAGCAGGCAAGGTAACACAATTTAAATTTGTGGCCCCGGTCAAAGAGCGTGACCAACCGCAGAGAACATTCCAGCAGGAGTCTTGTGTTTTACAAGAATCTCCGCGAAATTGAGGCCTCGACCCCGGGAAGGATAACTTGGCTAGCGAGGATGGACCTTGCGGTGCACAAACACACACACACATCACATGTGGGTGAGGAACGCGAGAATTCGCTTTGAAGTGGAACCAAATCTAACATAACAGAACTTGTTGCGTTAGGGTGATCTTCAAACAAAATTGAGATGTAAAGGATTTTTCATATTAAATCTGAGAATTTTAACTCAACATAAGGCCAGTTTTTTGTTGAAAATTTTTGTCTGTTGGCTCTAGCTGAATTTGAGGGGAGTTGAAAAACAAAAACAAAAACAAAAACAAAAACAAAAACAAAAACAAAAACAAAAACAAAAACAAAAACAAAAACAAAAACAAAAACAAAAACAAAAACAAAAACAAAAACAAAAACAAAAACAAAAACAAAAACAAAAACAAAAACAAAAACAAAAACAAAAACAAAAACAAAAACCCAAAACCCAAAACCCAAAACCCAAAACCCAAAACCCAAAACCCAAAACCCAAAACCCAAAACCCAAAACCCAAAACCCAAAACCCAAAACCCAAAACCCAAAACCCAAAACCCAAAACCCAAAACCCAAAACCCAAAACCCAAAACCCAAAACCCAAAACCAAAACCCAAAACCCAAAACCCAAAACCCAAAACCCAAAACCCAAAACCCAAAACCCAAAACCCAAAACCCAAAACCCAAAACCCAAAACCCAAAACCCAAAACCCAAAACCCAAAACCCAAAACCCAAAACCCAAAACCCAAAACCCAAAACCCAAAACCCAAAACCCAAAACCCAAAACCCAAAACCCAAAACCCAAAACCCAAAACCCAAAACCCAAAACCCAAAACCCAAAACCCAAAACCCAAAACCCAAAACCCAAAACCCAAAACCCAAAACCCAAAACCCAAAACCCAAAACCCAAAACCCAAAACCCAAAACCCAAAACCCAAAACCCAAAACCCAAAACCCAAAACCCAAAACCCAAAACCCAAAACCCAAAACCCAAAACCCAAAACCCAAAACCCAAAACCCAAAACCCAAAACCCAAAACCCAAAACCCAAAACCCAAAACCCAAAACCCAAAACCCAAAACCCAAAACCCAAAACCCAAAACCCAAAACCCAAAACCCAAAACCCAAAACCCAAAACCCAAAACCCAAAACCCAAAACCCAAAACCCAAAACCCAAAACCCAAAACCCAAAACCCAAAACCCAAAACCCAAAACCCAAAACCCAAAACCCAAAACCCAAAACCCAAAACCCAAAACCCAAAACCCAAAACCCAAAACCCAAAACCCAAAACCCAAAACCCAAAACCCAAAACCCAAAACCCAAAACCCAAAACCCAAAACCCAAAACCCAAAACCCAAAACCCAAAACAAATGGTGTCAAATGGACTAAAAAATTGTTTCTAAAATTCTTGCATTTTTCGTTACTCAACTGTACAAAATGTTGAGACATGATAAATTTTTAGAGAAATTTAATGTACTTTTTGAATCTGCAGTTACCCAGAAAGGTAAATTTTTATTTAGAACAAAATTGACAATTTTTCAAGTTTATTCCAACTTTGCAGGGTTATTTTTTAGAGCGTAACAATATTGTACAAAGCTGCAGGCAATTTCAAAAAAAATGATGAACATACACAAGGGGTTTGCTTTTAACCATCACGAGTTATCGTGTTTTTACAAAAAAAAAGGTTATTTTTTTTGTTTCTCTTTGTTTCGTTGTCCTTGTCTGTTCTTGTCTGGTGACCATGAACGACCGTGATCAACGAAATTTTTTTACAAATATACTTTTTTGTTTTTTTGTTTAAATGCTTTTTTTCTCGAAAAAAAAAAACTCAAAATTATTGATTGTGCTTAATGGTTTTCAAATGATCGGGATTTTCTCAGAAATTTCAAAATTTATAACACACATATTTGAAAATACTATAAAATTATTTTTATTACAATATGGGTACCAAATTATTGAGATTTTTCATTCATTAGAAAGTAATAACACATTTTTTTGAAAATATACAAAATTTTCAATAAACTACGTGTATTTAATTTTTTTTTACAATATGGGTATCAAATGATCGGTATTTTTCATACATTCCAAAGTAATCACAGAATTTTTTGAAAACACTTAAAAATATTCAAAATTTTAGTTTCTTTTCAATGTGGGTATCAAATGATTGGTATTTTCCATACATTTCAAAATTATAACAAAAAATCATGAAAATACTCACAATTTTTATAATATAACGTATTTTCGAAAAAAACTAATTTTTTTTTAAATACGGATAAAATTTAATGAAGAAAATTTTTCAAACATTCGATAGTAGAATTTTTTATGTAACACTCCAAAATTTCACATTTCTACTTCTTTTTGAGAAAATACCAAAACAATAAGTTTTTTACAATATGGGTTTCAAATGATTGGTATTTTTCATACATTTCAAAGCACCGTAAACTGGGGTCAATCGGGACACATGGGCGAATTGGGACAGCAGTTTTAACCATGGTGGAGCACAATATTTTGATTTTTCTAGTTGGTTTCGGTTAGAAAAGACTCAGGCCAACAAAATGTGTACATCCATTTCCAAATTTATAAGCTTAAAGTGCTCTAAAACTGCTGTGCCTATTCAGGCTGTAGTTCCGATTTTCCCCAGATTACGGTAGTAACACATTTTTTTAAAAATACTTAAAATCTTCGAAAAAAAATACTCAAATTTTTTTCAGCAGCATGATAATCAAATGATCTGCAGTAATAATATTTGTTAGGATAAACTCAAATTTTTCACAAACTACAATTAAAAAAATACTATTTTTTTTTTAAATACGGGTAAAATCTAATGAAGGAGATTTTTCCAAAAATTCGATAGTAATATTTTTTGTATTTCACAAATCTTCGTCTTCTGGAAAAAATACTAAAATATTTTTTTTTTTTTTCAAAACGGTTATAGAATAATTGGGAATTTTTAAATAAATTTCGATAGATTTGTTTTTAAAAACTTAACATTTTCGCAGAACTACGTACTTTTGAAAAAATACTTAAAATTTAAAAAAATATTTTGTTCAATATGGGTAACAAACGATCGGTCTTTTCATACATTTCAAACTAATAACATAAATTACGGGATTTTTGTGAAAACTTAGAGTTATTGAAAAAAATATTTGGATTATTATTGTTGAAATGTATTAAAAAACCATGATCATCATTTTTTTTGTATTTTTCAAGAAACATTGCACTTTCAAAATCAGGCAAAATACGTTTTTTTGTAAGCTCTGTGCTTCAGTTAAGCAATGAGTCAAGCTTTTGAACGAATCCTAACCGAGGCATTACTGAAATTTTAAATTTTTGAAATCTACCATAATATTTAAGAGCGAGTTTTTCACCGATGTGAAACAGGTCGTATCGAGGTGCTCCGATTTGGATGAAACTTTCAGGGTTTGTTTGTCTATACATGAGATGAACTCATGCCAAATATGAGCCCTCTACGACAAAGGGAAAAGGGGTAAAACGGGCATTGAAGTTTGAGGTCCAAAAAACATGAAAAATGTTAAAATTGCTCGCATTTCCGTAAAACTTCATCAATTCCAACTCTCTTAGATGCATTTGAAAGGTCTTTTGAAGCACTTCAAAATGAGCCATAGACATCCAGGATTGGTTTTACTTTTTCTCATAACTTTTGCAAATTACTGTTAAAAATTGATTTTTTTAAACTTTAATATCTTTTTGCAACAGCCTCCAACACCTATACTCCCATAGGTCAAAAGTTAGGGAATTTCATGGACTATAAGCCTACGATATTAACTTTTTGGCCAATCGCAGTTTTTCTCATAGTTTTACGATTTTTCTAGAACAAACATTTTACAACGTTGGCGTTGGTTTATGCCCTGTAGGCCTCCATAGCGGCACTTTTTGGTCTCAATTTTGACATATTCGGAATCCTCAGAAAATTTTACATTAGATTGAGGTGTTGGAATTTTGAATTTGATTGGAAAAAATGCCATTTAGAATTAATTAAAATATTATTTAGCATTTTGTCTAATTAGGGGTAAAACAAGTTTTCGCCTACTTGATACAGCATTTGACGTATTGATCATAGGGTAAATAAGATCTATTTCTTTTTTCAAAAATGTTTTATTTAATTATTTTTTAAATCAAAATTACAATTCCAATACTTCTAACTTACGTGAAATTGTGCGAGGATTCCGAATATGACAAAATTGAGACCAAAAAATGCCGTCTTCTTGGCCTACAGGGCAAAAACTAACGTTGTAAAATGTTTGTTCTAGAAAAATCGTAAAACTATGAGAAAAACTGCGATTGGCCAAAAAGTTAATACCGTAGGCTTATAGTCCATGAAATTTCCTAACTTTTGACCTATGGGAGTATGGGTGTTGGAGGCTGTTGCAAAAAGATATTAAAGTTTAAAAAAAATCAATTTTTAACAGTAATTTGCAAAAGTTATGAGAAAAAGTCAAACCAATCCTGGATGTCTATAGCACATTTTGAAGGGCTTTAAAATACCTTTCGAATGCATCTAAGAGAGTTGGAATTGATGAAGTTTTACGAAAATGCGAGCAATTTTAACATTTTTCATGTTTTTTGGACCTCAAACTTCAATGCCCGTTTTACCCCTTTTCCCTTTGTCGTAGAGGGCTCATATTTGGCATGAGTTCATCTCATGTATAGACAAACAAACCCTGAAAGTTTCATCCAAATCGGAGCACCTCGATACGACCTCTAGAACAAACCGAGCAGAATCTACAAATACTGCCTCTTAATGAGGCTGAACATTTATTTTTTGGGTTGTTCCAAATGTTAGTGTTGATTGGATATATTTGAAAATATTGTTATTCGAATGATTCAAGTTTTATTTCGAAAATATGGCAACGCTGCCAATTTAATTTGAAATTACTTGTGCCATAGTACATAGCACAGTTGTTTTTTGGTGAAAAGTCCATTAAGCTTTAGTAGTTTTATTAGAGTATTACTATATTTTTGGAGGTCTGAATCAATACAAATTTTGTCAAATACATGAATGAGGTCTAATGTTTTAAAGAATTGCTTCCAAAGAGAAAATTAACTGACAGCTTCAAGTTTATAAATTTACTAATTTTGAAAAAAATATCAATTTAGAGCATAACATTTATTTCAGGTAGTCGAGAATTTCAAAACTGCGAAATTATTTGAAAACAGATCACCCTATCGCGGCGATCTACATAAAGGTACCACAGTTCGGTTTTAAAAATAAAACACCACAAAAGAATAGAACCATCAAATAACGTGTCCGCTTCACGGTTCATTTGGCGCTTTGATCCGGCTCGCAGGGGGGGTTTTGGGCGATTGGTTCTAATGTTGGCGTTGTAGGAGGTAGAGCGATAGCAGTAAGATTGCGTGAAATGTACAAAAGTGCCAGACATGGAATGATATTGCATTAGACACATTCGGAAACATTCCGAGAGAACGGTGATGATGGCAGGTGCGATTTAATTTACTGTTTTTTTCTTACATTTGAGATCTGAGCTACTTTGTTTAAACGTTGAAATGCTATATTCGATTTGGCTTTGTTCTTCGGGGAGTTGTCTTGAATTGCTTTAAGAATTTCAAGACAGAAAAAAGTTTACTTTACGTTTCCTGACAAGTAAAAGTTAACATCGTTACAACTCTTAACAAACAGTGACACTACTTCCTCCTCCGCTCAGTCACACTGCAACTGCAAGTTTGCTGCCACGTGTGGTGCACCGTTTCACCGTCAAATGAAGTTACCATTATCTGCCAATTAACAACATTCGACACATTCGTCCTCCCTTTCTTCCTTCTACACAGCAGAGTCTCCAAGTCCGTGCTGGCAACACTGCACTGGTCACACCCCATCGAGACTCGTTACCGCTGCAACTCTAGCTAACTTGGAGACATTGACACCAGCTTCTTTTTTTCTAACTAGTGTACTTGGTCTTGTAGTTTGGTCTAAGGTTACTGAAGGTATTTCGGTCCTAAGTTTTTTTTTAGAATTCGGTTGATCTTCAAAGTTCTGATAATTTTTCCTTAAAGTAACTAATTAGAGGTCGTATCACCTTACTCCTTACTCAGCACGACACTCTTTTCCCTTTAATGTTCCACACGACACATAACCTCAAAGCAGCAAGTGTGAATTCGTAATTGTTAACACATGTTTCTCCAGCAAAGAGCCACATGAACTTTGTGTGTACCAACGACGTCAACCTCGGTTATCCGCCCACGCCCTTTTTCCCCGCTACAAAACACGACTTTCCGTGTACGAGTACCGAAGCTCAAGTTACACACCTTCATGAATAATTTTCAAATTACGCTGTCCCGTACGCTTTCTGGTGGTTCTGCGAAAGAGTCCCTTAAAAAAACGGCAACTCGAGACCAGACAGACAGTCGTCCGGAAGATTAGTGTGAAATTTCGAGTCGAAAAAAAACCTTGCGAGGAGAGAGAAATTATTACACATTTAAATTCATGTAAACATGGGCTAGTTTTTCATGCAAGTTTTGCTTCGCATCCTTTCATCCCAAAGTAGGACCTACCCACTAGGAGACGAGCAGCAGGACGATGGCATTTTTAATTGGATTCCGGGGCTGATGCTGCTTAATTTCGTGTTGTTTTAGTTGCTCCTACTAGCCGGGCTGGATTGGAGCGAGCGGGGGGGCACAGCAAACATGGTCGTGGGTTTGTAGCAGGGTCGTGTCTGATGAATTATTTATGAAGTACCGCCGAAAATCCTTTAAATGATGTCCCAAGTATTTTCAGGGAAAAGAGTAGGATTTGTGCTAAAATTAATATCGTTAGTTCTGATTGTGAAGCTTACTGATTTTGTCCCAAAATGAATAATAAGCTTTCATTCTCTTAAATATTTTTTTTTAACTAAAGTGGTGTAAATTATCCCGACTTTTTTTTTCAAAATTAAGAATGCTATTGAAATTCTCTAGGATTTCGCAATTTGAGGTTTTGTTTTTTTTTTTTCTTGGTTTGGATGAAACTTTGTCTATTTCCTATGCCAAAAAAAAAACAAGCAATTTTGCATCGCTAGTTTTTCCATACAAGTCTCCATACAATTTTTAGACTGTTATATGGCTATGTAAATGTATGAAATTGTGTACTAAAGCCCTAGGTCCATTTTTTTGTACAACGGTTAAAAACACGATCACTTCTGATCACTTTTTTTTTCATTTTAATGCAAAAAAAATATGACAAGACAACATTTTTTCGATGGATCAACTATGGTCCCCTTGGAACGAGCTGTCAAGTAGGAAGTTTTCTGCCAAGAAGGACCGCGAGATTAATTTTTCAAAATTGATTTAGCTGTAAATAATAATATCAGCAATCTTAGCTTCATTTTAGGACCCAATTCCGTATCTTGAGAAGGGTTTTTCTGATCGATTAAGTGTCTTCGGCTTTGGTTATGATTGGAACTTTTCCGTAACAGAATTTATTCTAACGGAATTTATTCTACTAATTTCAATTTTACTTTTTATCACAAAAAGTTGAATTCTGAGAATACGTATATTTCAATTTTCAAATTTTCTATGCGTTTCGGGGGAAAAAGATTGTTTTAGTCATATTGTGTGACGTGTCAAAATCTGGTATAGGAGATATGAATTGTTGATAAATTGTTCTTTGAAAAATTTAAAAATCGAGACAAAAAATATAAAAAATATTTTTTTTAAGGCAAAAACTAATTTGCTAACGAAAAATTCTTCAACTTATTTTGATAAAATGTACCGTTTTCAAGGAATTACTAGTTTTAGGCCTACATTTTTTATTTTATCGGTTTTTTAAAGTTTAAATACAATTCTTGAATTGAAAGATAACAAATCTCCTGCGAATTTCCTTTAATTTTTTTTATAAAACTTTGTTAATCGGGCTATAATTTTTTGAGTAAAATTCAAGTATCCACTAATTACAGTTAAAATTAAAACTTTTGTGAAAAGTTAAATTTTTTGTGAAAATTTCTAACCTTCTCAATGAAAATAATTAAAAAAATTTAAATCATACTTGACAGTAAAAATGGTTTAAAAAAGAAAATTTGTATAATTTTATATTTGAAATATTTTTATTGAAAAGATCAGAAAATTTCTCAAAAGCCTCAATTTTTAACATTGAAAATCGTACCAAAATTTTTCAAGATATCGTCAGTTGAAAATCATAGTTTTTTTTTGAGTTGCTTTTCTTTCATAATTTTTTCATAAACATTTGCACTTAAAAAAAGCTATAATTTAAAAACAGTTTATATTAAATAAAAAAATTGATTGCCAATCCGATTTTTGCTTAAAAATATGGTTTTAGGTGATTTTTATGATCAAATTTTCGATATTTTCCAAGCAAAAAAAAGAAACACTGAATTGCAAAAATGCTTGAAAGAGGTCTTTTTTTGTTACCTGAATCATATCAAAAAATTTCAAAAATTAAAAATGATGTATTTTTTTAATGCAGTTTTGAGTAATAAAAATTGTATTTACTCTGTAAACTCATTTTTTCCAAAAGTCCTAAAACTTTGCCAAAGACACCATATCAGAAATCTTGTACCTACGATATTGAAAAAATTGATCTTCATTTTTTCACAAAAAAATGAAAATAACGAAAGAAATATTTTTGGATATATTCCAGATGTTCGATGATTTCATTTGCAATGGATATTTTTCGCAAATCAAATTTATTGGTGGAAAATATTAATAAAAATGTGAGACTATTTTGTTTTTATTTTTGCTCTATTTCTTTTATTCTTTGCTGGCTATATTTTTTTTTTGTTTTTCTGGTTTTTGCTTTTGGCTTGATTTCCTGTTTTTATTTGTTATTTTTTCTAAGTTTGCACTATTTGTTTTTTGGTATTTTTGCTTGTTTTGCATGTTTAAATTGTTTTGTATGTTTTGGTCCTTTGCGTGTTTTACTTCTTTTTGTTTTTCTAGTTTTCTAGTTTTCTAGTTTTTTTTTTATATTTTTTCTTGTTTTTTTATGTTTTTCTTGTTTTTCTAGTTTTTCTGGTTTTTCTTGTTTTTCTTGTTTTTCTTGTTTTTCTTGTTTTTCTTGTTTTTCTTGTTTTTCTTGTTTTTCTTGTTTTTCTTGTTTTTCTTGTTTTTCTTGTTTTTCTTGTTTTTCTTGTTTTTCTTGTTTTTCTTGTTTTTCTTGTTTTTCTTGTTTTTCTTGTTTTTCTTGTTTTTCTTGTTTTTCTTGTTTTTCTTGTTTTTCTTGTTTTTCTTGTTTTTCTTGTTTTTCTTGTTTTTCTTGTTTTTCTTGTTTTTCTTGTTTTTCTTGTTTTTCTTGTTTTTCTTGTTTTTCTTGTTTTTCTTGTTTTACTTGATTTGCTTGATATGCTTGATTTGCTTGGTTAATCTGTTTGTCCTGTTTTGCTTCTTTTACTTTTCTGTTTGTTTTTCTTACTCTTACTGTTTTTCTGTTGTTTCTTATTTTTTGTTGTTTGCTTGTTTGGTTTGTTTTCTTGTTCTGCTTGCTTGTTTTGCTTTTTTTGGTTTTGGCCTTTTTGTAGTTTTTTGTTTTTTTTTTGTTTTATGTTCGTCATTTAAATTTTTAAAAACTGCTTTTAAATGTATTCTACTAAAATTAATTTCAAATATTTTTTTTTCATTTCAACCGATAAAAAAATTCTTGAATTTTTTTAATGTTTCGATGTACTTTGTTTTAATGTTTCGATGTCTTCGTTGAAACTTAGATATTTGCTACAAAATTCATGACAACAATTGTACTGCTACAACATGTTTGTCATTGAAATGTTAAATTCTTGCATATTTTTTTCTTTTCTTAATATCAATTTTTTTTTCTTTTCTTTATATAAAAAAATAGTACATATTCTTAATTATTTTTGTTTGATTTCTTTTACTTTTTGCTGACTTAAAAAAAAAAATATGTTTTAAATATTCACTAAGACTATCAATGTTATTCTGAAAACGGGCTATTTATCTTAAACCTGTTCAAAAGTGAATACATCCACTCCACCTCATCATCGCAATGACCCTCCTGCCATCCGTTACCATTCCCGCGTGAACCCCCACGTGTGTGTGTTTTTGTCGTCCCTATCCCTCAACCAGTCTTCTCCGCTTATCTTTCGAATCCCTTCATCGTCGTCCTCGACCTCTCATCCTCTCGTCATCAACATGCTCCGGGGGATCACTTTCAGAGAGATAGACCAAAAAAACACGAGGAAAAATTTAATCCTAACATATCAAATTTCCTGCCTTCCAGACGAACGGATTCTTCACCAAACTGCTGAGGGAATCCCGAAAAATAAAAACAAAAAACGGGGACATAAATTTTAAAAATTTAAAATTCTCCCACACCACACACTCCTTCGCGAAGGGTATTGGTATCTTGTCAAACACTTGTTTCATCCTGGCTGATCCTTGCCAGGCAGCAGGGAGAAGCCTTTCGAAGTTCGGATCCGCAAAGTCAAACCCGCTTGCCCGGGATAGAAGAGAGTTCAAAGAAAAGAGAGTGGAGATGTTGTCGAAACAAAATCCTTCGATAAATTTTAATCGAAACGAAAAGCATCGGAGATCGTCTCCGGTTGATAAAGATGAAATTTATATAAAATTTGATACTTTTTTCTCTGCTCACTCTCACATACGAGAGCACTTGCAAGGCAGGCAGACACAAATGGTGATATCCTTTCACTTTGTTCTTTCACTCTTTGGTTGTTTTTCGAACCTGATGGTGTCTCTTATGGGGCAGTGTCCACCTTTTTTGAACACTTGCAGGACGTGCAGCTCAACGGAGCAGGTAGCGTTCCTGAAAGTGGAAATTGAATATTTTATTTCGGTATAGAACCGTTTTTTGGGTTCTTTTGTTGGATTGGATAGAAAGTTTTTCAAAGAAAAAAATAAGGGACATGTTGGTTGATTGCTGACGGTGATATGGTTTGTGGACTTTCTTCGCATCGTTGGGCATTGTGCGGTTTTGTTTAAGGAGGGCACTCAGGATGGTCATCACAGATGAGTGATGTATGACAGGTAGATTTGAAATTCGTAGATTTTGTATTGAAGCAATAAACAATGTTGGATTTCATTTTTATTCTAACTTCACCTTAATGTAAATTTATTACAAAATAATTGTCATTTTGTCATTGACAACAATACTACAGATTGTTGTTAATCGATAAAATTATAGTCGATAATATTATCGTCTGACGATAACGATAACCGTCTCGTATCGATAATCGAATTGCCGATAATGGACGTTAACTTATTTTTAAAATCTTTCTAAAATCGATTAATTCTACCATATCATGTAAATTTTCAATGCTTTCACTAAGAGTATATATTTTTTAAATCTAGTAAGCTTCAAAATATAAATATGTACTCAAAATTGTTCACAAAATACTGTATTTTTGAGAATACTCAAATTTTCATAATTTGCAATGTGGGTATCAAAAGATGCGAAATTTTGTTTGTTTTTTTTTTCACTTTATTAAAGTTTTTTTGTTAAATACATAAATTTTCACAAAATACCGTATTTTTTCGAAAGTACTCAAATTTTCATAATTTGCAATAAGGGTTTCAAACGAATTGATTTTTTTAATGATTTTTTTTTTTGAAAATACTAATTTTTTTACAAATTACCGTATTTTTTCGAAAATACTCAAATTTTCCAAATTTGCAAAATGGGTATCAAACAAATTGAAATTTCATATGCTTTTTCAATTTATTGGAGTCTTTTTTTGAAAATACTACAATTTTCACAAACTAGCGTATTTTTTCAAAAATACTCAAATTTTCAAAATGTGCAATATAGGTATCAAATGAAGCGAAATGTTGCATTGTTGCATGCTTCATAATTACATTCATATCATACAAAATTTTGCGTCGTTTGATACCCAAATTGCTTATTTGAAAAAATTTAGATTTTTCGAAAAAATACGATATTGTGAAAAAATTTGCTATTTTACAAAAAAAAAAACTCTAATAAATTGAAAAGAAATCTAATTTTTGCTTCGTTTGATACCAATTTTGCAATTTTTTTTTAAATTTAAGTGTTTTCGAAAAAATACGGTACTTTGCAAAAAAATCAGATTTAAAAAAAAAACTTTGATGATTTGAAAATGCAAACCAAGCTTCGCTTCGTTTGAAACATTCCATATTGCATATTTCGAAAATTTGATTATATTCGAAAAAATACGGTAATTTGTGAAAATTTTAATATTTTCCAAAAAAAACTCTAATAAAGTGAAAAAGCATACACAAATCTGCTTCGTTTGAAACCAATATGGCAAATAATGAAAATTTGAGTACTTTCGAAAAAAAAACGGTAATTTGTGAAAGTATTTTCCAAAAAAAAAATCTCAAAATGTGAAAAAGCAAAACAAATTTTGCTTCGTTGATACCCATATTGCAAAATTTGAAATTTTGACTATTTTAGAAAAAATACGGTAGTTTGTAAAAAATTTAGTTATTAACAAAAAAAACTTTAATAAAGTTAAAAAGTATGTATGTATGTATGTATGTATGATCCCCATACCCGCAGGCAACTTGGTCCTGGAACACATGTGAGCGCTAGGTGAACAATTCGATCATCTTTTACTCCGTAATCTGTACATCCACGTGCATACGTTTTTTTGCACGAATTTTAATGCTACAAATTCCGGCGCATAGATCAAAATGGTTTCCCTCTTCCCTCCCCAAGCGCCGGAAATTTGTAGCGGGTGTAGGGACACTTTGCATAGACGCCCTTGTCCCCATCACGTCACTGAGGGTATGGAGCGACGAGAAATTAATAAGCATGTCCCCTCAGTCGAACCTTCATTAGAGAAGCAGGCAATCCACAACTCACAGCGAACGACCAAGGGAACACCCTACCGCGTATATAGTAAGGTTGGCGTGGTTGTCTTCAATGAATTGTCAATATGTGTGTGTAAATGAACGTGTTTTCTGTATTAAAAAGGAAAGGTCTCACCAAGCAACAGAGTCTTCGTAACCAGATGAGCTTCGTAATTTGTATCTTGACGGATTCATTCTTGAGTTCGGCCTCTCCGTCGTCGGTTTCTAGGTAATTTCCAACCGTTTCTTCGAGATGATCTTCAGCTCAAGAGGTTTCGCACATTGGCCAGCTCCCGCAAGACCTCTTTAGGTCAGAATTTGATGGCTATCAGCTGCCAGCTCCTCCAACACGTTTGGATTTTTCACTTCCACTTCCGGCGCAGACGAAACAATTTCTTTCATTTTCACCGGGTACGCAGATAGTTTCGGCAAGACTTTCGTGTATTCACAAACTGTTCAAAATATATTTAAAGAAAACTTTACATTTGCTTCAAACTTTTAAGCAAAAAATTAAAATCCATTAAAAATTAAAAAGTAAAAATTAAAAATTAAAAATTAAAAATTAAAAATTAAAAATTAAACATTAAAAATTAAAAATTAAAAATTAAACATTAAACATTAAACATTAAACATTAAACATTAAACATTAAACATTAAACATTAAACATTAAACATTAAACATTAAACATTAAACATTAAACATTAAACATTAAACATTAAACATTAAACATTAAACATTAAACATTAAACATTAAACATTAAACATTAAACATTAAACATTAAACATTAAACATTAAACATTAAACATTAAACATTAAACATTAAACATTAAACATTAAACATTAAACATTAAACATTAAACATTAAACATTAAACATTAAACATTAAACATTAAACATTAAACATTAAACATAAAACATAAAACATTAAACATAAAACATTAAACATTAAACATTAAACATTAAACATTAAACATTAAACATTAAACATTAAACATTAAACATTAAACATTAAACATTAAACATAAAACATAAAACATTAAACATAAAACATTAAACATTAAACATTAAACATTAAACATTAAACACTAAACATTAACATTAAACATTCTGATGCAAAATTATAATCCACATGTTCCGTTTAAAATTTAAAAAAATATTTAAAAATTGAGGAAAATCAGTTAACCTATAAAAAGATTGCTTCAATACATTCTAGACGTTTATTTGACCTGTCCAATTAGGTGACACGCTGAGCTAGTTGACACCAAGTTTTGGGAAAAACTTAACTTTTCTACCCTGTCAAAGGGGGTGGAAAACTCATTAACTAACCTGTCCGCGACACAGAACGAAAGCTAATAGCCACACCCACGGTAGTTTAGCGATTTTCCCCCAAACTTTACTAGAGTGGAAATATTTTAGTAAATTGTATTGAATGGCACAATTTTTGTTGCTTGCTTACTTTTCAATTAAGCGTCCCATTAAGAGCTGTCTTATGACGAAAAGTGTCATTTGCACTCCAAGAAGAGAAAAAAAAACCTTCTTTATGAGGACACACCTCGACGAAAATTGAAACTGTCCAATTCTTTTAATTTATCGCACCATTCCTCACCGAGGGAAAGGTAAGAAAAATGGGAGTTTTATTTCTGGCGCGGACCACACCTTGTCAATTTGTGTTGAATGGAATCCCTCAGGAGGAGATTCAATTGTAAACAGTTTTCTCTTCCCAACTTCCGTTTCTTTGCAACGCTCGCTGCCTGAGAAGTTGTGGTGTGGTCACACAGGAAGAAACTGTAACTAAATCTTATTTTGAGCTGGGGAGTTGCTGCAGAAGCAAGAGCGTTAAAGTTTAATAAAGTTTATTGAATAGTGTCACGAAGAATAGGGTCGTCCAGAGTGGGTAGGGGAGAGAGGTAACACGGTGAAGGTAAGAAGCAGAGGGAATGTGTTTTTGATGGCTCACCTAGATTCAATGTCGATCAGCTACAGAGGAAGGGCTCAAATTTCCTGTTCGACCTAACTGCAGGAGAGATTTGTGTCAAATATTAATCTTGTTTTACGATGTCAACCTGAGCCGACCCCAGGCGAGACTGATCCTGAGATGAGGATAAGGGACAGTTTTTTTCAGAGTTTGAGGAAGTGAATCAATTGGTGCTTTGTGTGTGACGTGTGAAGGAATTGGGAACAAAAATCGATAATCACATTTAGTGAGAAAAAAAAATCTTTGATTTTTGGAAATCTTAAAAAATCGAGGGTGTGGACCATTGTGATCGTTTCAGGGTGTCAATCAAATTGATGCTGGATTAACTTGGATTAGATATTTTTTAGATCAAATCTTGATATTGCGCGTAATTTTTTTTTTCTAACAAAGAATTTAACTAAAATTGTTTTTTATTTCTAGAATTTTTAAAATCGACCCATTCCCATCACTCTAAGCGGTGGTGTATGAATGATGCTCGATAATCCGGAGTGTTCCTTGAAACTTGCTTAAACCAAGTACATCAACTAGAAGAGCAGCTTTCTGTGAACATTTCTGTTTTTGTTTGACTTTTACTAAAAGTTATTCTTATGTCTTTTACAAGCATTTAAAAAAATATTTTTAAAGTCTATTCTCGTCAGACGAGAATGCAATGGAGCTCACGAAATTTCTATTGTTGGCCGAGTTCATTTTTTTCTTTTAGCACACTTGAGTTTTAGCGCTAAATATTAAAAAAATTGTCAAAAAAGAATAATTACTTATTTTTGAATGTTTTGAGTTGGTAAAAATTTGCCGTTTCAATTAAATGTAAGGCTCGTTTTTTTTCTGTTTTTGATTAAGAAGATCAATATTTGAGAAGGGTGAGCCTTTTCAATGGATTAAACAATGCTTAAACAATGAAACCAAAGTAGCTAAACTTGGATTTTCTTACATAGGATTCCTACACTATACATAAATCTATAAACTTCTAGGAGGTCCAGTTCAAACAAAACAACACGTGTGCAACATTTTGCCAAACCATTTCGGTCATCAGCTGTCGAAACTAATCGATTCATTACACCACAACCCGTATTGTTCGGAAGTTCCAAAAGTCAGTCATTCTAGTTTCTCCACCCAAAGAAAGCAAAGAATCCCTTTCACGCTTGACAAGTTTTGAACAAAATCAAATTAGCACATAAAACACCGACTACCGGACTGACCGACCGAAAAACTTCTTGGGCGAGAAATCCCCGGCCCTTTTTGCGCCATCAACGTCTTTTGTAACTTAAAAAGAAGCCGCCGACTGCCCTCAAAGGACACGCAGCAGCCAATAATAATAATCACCATCGAGCTGGAACCGACGAACGGCCGATTTGAGCGTGTAAAATCTATAACAATATGCAAAACAACGAAGTAAGGCAAAGGCCACTTTGGTCATTCGGCAAAAGAACACAGAGGAGAGGGATTCTGCGTCTGTTCAGTCATCGGCTGCTACTCTCTTTCCTTTATGACTATTCACTCTCTTCGTTCTAACTATTGTACGCCAAAACCGCTGGACCGACACGAACTGCACAAGGAAGAAACAAAAGAAGCACGAACCAAAGCTATGATTGTTTCATTTCTGACTTCGTGCCGATCTCGAGCAGTTTCTTCAGAGATTGATGCATTCCTCTTGCAAAACTTGGGAGAAGCTGAGCCATGTGCAGAAAATTAAATTTAAATCTCATTGTCTGGGAAATTTTACGCTAAATTTATTTAAATTAACACGCACAAATACGGCACCACCGCTGCTGAGTGTAGAACCTGGTAGAACCAGCTGTTGGTTGGAGGAGAAGGAGCTTCCCTTTTCTGGTTCAGTGCAAATTTGCGTGAAAAACGTTCCGCAGTTTTCGGCTCCTTATCTGGTGAGTGCAAGATTTGGCACTGGAAACAAAGATTTCGCTGTGCAAGATAATCTCTTCTTTTGTTCAAATCTGAATTGAAAATTATCACATACTGCTTTATTTTAAGGGTAAGATTTGTAAACAATTCTAAAGCTGGTTAGATTCCACACTGACTTAGAAAAAAAATCGGAAACTAAATGCTCATAATAATTATTTTTTGTATGCTAAATGATGTTGTTGTTGTAGATAATTCATTTATTTCTGGCATTTTGAATCTTCTTGGTCATTCGCTGCCATACCAACATTTGATGATGATCCTAGTTTTCACCCTGAAAACAAAAATAAAACTTAAAAAGGGGATGGATGGTTAAATTTTTGGAATGGAAAAATTGTTAAAAGTTGCAGGCTATTGCATATACTTTTCAAAGTTTTTGTGTGTAACGGTAAAAAAAATACATATATTTTTCAAAAATCTTCAAATAATCAATGGGAAGACGCGAAAACATCAGAAAACAATTAAAAAAAAGCATTTTGATAAGTTGATATTATTTTCAACATGATTGCATCAGTTTTCAACAAATTTGTATTATTTCTGCAGACTTTTTTTTCGTCACAACATGATTTTTCGCATTTTTTTTCTATGAGCAATTCCAGCTCAAATCAGGAATTTTTCTGGTACTTTTGTACCCGACCCTCTCCGATTTCAATGACACTTTGTAGACATGTTATCCTAGGCCTATATAAGCCATTTTTGTGTATATGGAGCCAATAGTACTCGAAAATAACATTTGAGAAGGGCGTAAGGTATTTAAATATTTTTGTATTTTGCAATTTAAAAATTACTGTATCTCGAAGCCATTGCGTCGTATCAAAAAGTGGTCAAAAACAAACTTGTAGGAAATTGGACGGGCTTTCTGAAAAAAATACACTGAAACAAAAATACACGCCGCTTCTATGAGATTTTTTGATTTTTAAGTCGAAAACTTAAATTTAAAGGTGTTGTCACGATTTTTTTGCGTTCAAAATTTTTGAGGAAATAGCCTTAAATGATACCAAAAGACTGACGAAAAATGCAGGATGGTATGTCTCTCCTAAAAAAATAAAAAAATCATTTACTTAAACTGTTTTTTAGAAAAGTGGTCTAGACGTCAAAATTTTCAAAAACCCATAGTGGGAATCGATTTCCCAGACAATTTTACATAAAAGTCTCCATATTGATCATTGTCCTTTGTCCAATCCTTGGGAAGATACAGCGGTTCTAAAAATAAAAATGATGAAAAAATGGGTTTTTTGGTGGTTTTTGGCAATTTCTATATGATAGACTTGATTTTTCAGTCTCGAAAATATTTTTACGGGAAAGCTCGTCCAATTTCCCATAAGTTTGCCTGTGACAGCTTTTTGATTTGACTCGTTTTGATATTTACGTAAGTTAATTTACTATCCAAGTTTCTACCACACTGAAAAAAATATTCCCTTTTCAGTTATTAACAATGTAATAAAGCTTATATCTGTAAGCCCTTACATCCAACTGAAATGCTGTCAAAGGCAAACTTATGGGAAATTGGACGAGCTTTCCGGTAAAAATATTGACGAGACTGAAAAACCAAGTCTGTCATATAGAAATTGCCAAAAACCACCAAAAAAACCCATTTTTTCATCATTTTTATTTTTAGAACCGCTGTATCTTCCCAAGGATTGGACAAAGGACAATGATCAATATGGAGACTTTTATGTAAAATTGTCTGGGAAATCGATTCCCACTATGGGTTTTTGAAAATTTTGACGTCTAGACCACTTTTCTAAAAAACAGTTTAAGTAAATGATTTTTTTATTTTTTTAGGAGAGACATACCATCCTGCATTTTTCGTCAGTCTTTTGGTATCATTTAAGGCTATTTCCTCAAAAATTTTGAACGCAAAAAATCGTGACAACACCTTTAAATTTAAGTTTTCGACTTAAAAATCAAAAAATCTCATAGAAGCGGCGTGTATTTTTGTTTCAGTGTATTTTTTTCAGAAAGCCCGTCCAATTTCCTACAAGTTTGTTTTTGACCACTTTTTGATACGACGCAATGGCTTCGAGATACAGTAATTTTTAAATTGCAAAATACAAAAATATTTAAACACCTTACGCCCTTCTCAAATGTTATTTTCGAGTACTATTGCCTCCATATACACAAAAATGGCTTATATAGGTCTAGGATAACATGTTTAAAAAGTTTCATTGAAATCGGAGAGGGTCGGGTACAAAAGTACCAGAAAAATTCCTGATTTGAGCTGGAATTGCACTATTGCATAATAACTATATTGTATTTGAATGTTAAAATGTTGGCTAGTATTTTTTTAAGTTTACATAAATGTATTTTCTTAAGCAAAGACCCTGATTTGTTGACTCAATATTGGAAAGGAGAAGAGGATGAAATGCCCCCTATGAAATGACCAACAAAATTGAATTTTCGACGTGTTCACTTGAATCCGTAAATATCAGGTTTTTATGATTTACATACTTTTAGGTCGTTGCAAATATTTTCACCTCTGGCCGCGGCAAAAAAAAAATATATATAAATATAGATTAACCTGGCTTTTTAAGTTTGAATTAAAAATTGTTTGAAAATGCATTTTAATGCAGTCCAAGTGTTTGGTAGTAATTACTTTCCAAATCTGCGAAGAATCCGTTTTTTTTCATTGAAAAACAAAAAAAAAACTTTTGTGGTACCATACAGCGGTTTTTTCTTTAAATAAAATTAATCTTAAACGAGCCCAAAAATACTAAATGTCATTAGCAAGAAAATGTATTTCACATGGTTTTCAGTTGATAAGACTTTTATTTCCAAAATTTGAAGTTGATGTGAAGAAATACAGAAATATTTTGTTTTAAATTGTCCTTATTTTGTAAACCTTTTGATAAAAACTGGCTTACTCACTCCCTATTGAGCTGTTTAGCACTCAATTTCAGTAGGAAACGCTTTTTATGAGCTATAATTGAACGTCAAAGTGCTGATATGCCAACAATAAAGGCATGATGGAATGAGATGCTTCTCCTTTACATGTCCTTAAAGAATTTCACACTAAGATCGGATCGTACCACCCAACAATCACACAAAATCAGATCTTTGAAGAAACGTTTTTGTTTTTTTTTTCAGAATAGATCGGTGAATTTCAAAAATGTTAATGTTTTTGTTATTAAAAATCGGACCTCTAGTTTCCGAGATATTGGCTTTTGAAAACTAAGTACTATTTAGGTGACACACTGACAAATCCGTCAACTGAGGCGAATCGGGACTACAGTCTGAATAGGAACATCACGTTTAAGAGAAGCTTTTAAAGCTTCAAATTTGGGAATGAATGCATACATTTTGTTGCTCTGAATCTGGTCTAACCGAAATCAATCAAATATATCAAAATATTAAGCTAAAACATTGCTAAAACTGCTATCCCAATTCGCCCCATGTGTCCCGATTCACCTCAGATGACAGTTCTACTTCATATTTGATGGGCTGTATCTCAGAATTGAAATAACCAATCTTCAATTATCTTTGACGATTTCGTAAGGGGCACTTTTTCCAAAAATCGAAATTTCGTTTTTACATCAAAATATGAATACAACATAAATTTCTAAAGTCCTACAAATTTAGGATTTAAATAAGGTCAATCAATAATTTAACAATAATGCTCCCGTATATCTCACCAAACGCTTCCAGGATAACGCAACGCCCTCCCACGAAGTGATGATCATTTTCTGATAGATTCCCGTGCGCCAAGAATCCGTATTGTGTGATTAAGTCACGTTGTCGCATTAAAACAGCCATAAATCCCACACTGCGCGTTTATCCCAAGAACCTCCATCGACATCTTCTGAGCTCTATCACGAGGACCAGCCACCAGAGTAGTAATTTAATTCCTTCCAATCAACCGGAGAACCATCCTTCAGTGCGAGCTTCCAACCAGAAGCAGCAGCAGTCCTTAATAATAAAGCATCGAAAAGACGCGCATCTCAATCTCAATCCAATTGCCGGCTGCTGGTAGCTAAGTCTTCATCTCGGAATCCGTTCGTAGAACCTTATGGTTGTTGGCCGCTTGATGTTGTTGTGATGGCCGATTTTACTCCTCCTCCAACTCCAACAGACAAGTATAAGATGAGCGGTCTTAACAAAAGGCCATTCAGTATTTTCTCGTTTACGGCAAAGTTATAATAGATAACAAATTGAACAATAATGGATTATAATTTATAAATACGACATGACTTTGGCAGGGGATAGCGGGATGAGCTCGGCAGGAAGCTTTGTACTTGGCTGGAAAATCCAGGTTTAGCGGAATGTTTTGTTGAGATGTTTCTATAAAAAATTGCGTTAAAGTTGATGGAATTTTAAATTAATTTCAATAATTTCAGTGGACATACGGAAAAATGAAAGCACGAACCATAAAATTTTATATAGAAAATTCAAGATTTATATTATTTTTAAGAAATGCCACAAATCTAGAACACCGTTAAACGTCCTCCGAAGTTCAATGCAGAAGCTCAACGAGTGTTATCGTGTAATGAAATCTGGACCTCTTTCTTCGGCCCTGTTTGTTGAACACAGCCGATAAGATACAGGCCTGCTCCCCTTCACTCTTTCTCAGCATAGGGTCGTTTGTTTTGCCATGTCCGTCTTGGCTGTCATTTCCGAAAGGAGGACAATTTCCAAGACGCCGGCCACTCAAGTGGATCAGACTAAAGTGTCTCGGAATCGGTTCTTCTGATAAATTAATACTGTTAATTAGTAAGATACGTCAGAGTTGTCATTCTGAGGCAGTCCAAAAACCGGACAAATTGCCCCCTGTGTGTGTTGCCCCTAACAATGAAAGTAAAGAACATTTTCCAGGAAATTTATAACGAAGGCCAACTTGACTGAAAAGTACCAGCTTTCCCCGTCGGCCCAAAGCGAACCCAAAGGATTTTCGCTGAATCACGGTAATTGGAAGTATGTCATACGTGTGTAGACCTTCAGGTCCTTTTCACAAAACGGCAAAGCTGCTCGCAAAAATTTTGAGCGCCAAAGTCAGCACAGCAAACAACAACAGTCGATCGTTGTCGTCGACGGAAAATAAATTGTCAATTTGTTCCGAGGTCGAGCCGTTTCGTAATTGAAGATTAACTTGGGGTCCCACGCGAATGTGAATGCTGACATGTCGGGAATTTATTACGCTGTCAACGGGTTTGTTTTGCTTTTCTCAGAAATTCGGAATCTGCTTTATTTCGGGTGGAACAAACAACAACCGTATCGTGGGCGCGCCCGTAATCGATTGAATGATATTGATTTCATTGAATTGTTGTCTTATCAACGGCAGAGGAAAAGTTCCGGGAATATGGCCTTGAATGGAACCGGTGATTACATGTTGTTGAGACTCCTTATTCATGAAGCTAGGGCAACATAAGAGAACGTAATTACAACACGATCTGCGCGATAACAATGTTGCTTGTGATACAATTAAGATCAATTTTCTATATTTTTTTAAATTGTTAACCATAATTTACCAAAAACTGTTATACATTAAGACAATTTAAATTTGTAGTAAATCAATTCCCTTTGACAGTATTTTTAAAAGTTCTACCTTTCAGATTTTTTTTTGCGCTTGATTACGTTGTGAAAAGTTGAACTTTTCGCTATTTAAAGGAGTTGCGAACAACTGAGCCGCAAATATTTTTTTAAAAATTTAGACCTATGATGAAAATGCAGTGTGTTTATGGAGATAAACTATGATCAGCTAAAGAAAAAGAAAGCATTATTATGAATTTTGAGCTTAACATTTTTCAAAGTTTATTGTTCCGAAGAACCAGGAGTTTTTTTTTTTAAATGGCTTCAACATGTAAATGGAAATATCAGACTAATCAAATAAAACTTATCTTGGGCTTGTTAAAAAAATATTTAGATCTTTGTCAAATTCCAATATTCAATTCTGGAACCAAACTCTTCCAAGAATTTTGTTTTTTCTTAAATGCTCTAAAATTTTGGAAACTAATGATTGCAAAACAACTGGTGCAAACTGGACTGGTGAATAAGACATTTTAAAACACTTTTATTATTGGAATATTGGTGGCATGGCTTGTAGTTTGTAAACATAAAATTTGAAAAAAAAATTAGCGATTATTAAATTAAAACAGAAGTTTGACAGCATGGAAAAAAGTCCGATCAATTTTCGAATCAGATAAATTAGTATTTTTAATGTAGGTATGGTTAACATTTTATTTTATTGAAGATATAATCAAACTTTAATGTCATAACAAAAAAATATGTCAAGTAAAATGATAAATCTCACATAGAATTTCGCTTTCCATAACAACAAGTGTTCAAAAATGTTATTTCAAAATAAAGTTCAATTAAGTCCTTGATTGAATTGATGAGCAGTTCTCTAGGATTTCGGTCATTCGATTTTTATTGTATTTTTTAATCCGACTGAAACTTTTTTGGTGCCTTCGGTATGCCCAAAGAAGCCATTTTGAATCATTAGTTTGTCCATATAATTTTCCATACAAATTTGGCAGCTGTCCATACAAAAATGATGTATGAAAATTCAAAAATCTGTATCTTTTGAAGGAATTTTTGGATCGATTTGGTGTCTTCGGCAAAGTTGTAGGTATGGATACGGACTACACTGGAAAAAAATGATACACGGTAAAAAAAAATTTGATGATTTTTTATTTAACTTTTTATCACTAAAACACTATTTTTAATTTTTTTAATTTTTTGATATGTTTTAGAGGACATAAAATGCCAACTTTTCAGAAATTTCCAGGTTGTGCAATGCAAAGGTTTAAAAACAGGAAAATGTTTTCTAAGTCTCAGCCAAACAACCCACCGTTTACTAATGTCGATATCTCAGCAACTAATGGTCCGATTTTCAATGTTAAAATATGAAACATGTGTGAAATTTTCCGATCTTTTCGAAAACAATATTTTCAAAATTTTTAAATAAAGACTAACATTTCAAAAGGGCCAAACATTCAATATTACGCCCTTTTAAAATGTTAGTCCTAGTTTAAAAAATTTTAAAATATTTTTTTTTAAAGATTGGAAAATTTCACGAATGTTTCATATATTAACATTGTAAATCGAACCATTAGTTGCTGAAATATCGACATTAGTAAACGGTGGGTTATTTGGCTGAGACTTAGAAAACATCTCTCGGATTAGTTTTCAAAAAGACGCAAGAACCGCTGGTAAACATGGCCCTTTTTGCACTGGTAATCGGAGTACTTACGAAAAATCATTTTCAAAAATGCTTGAGATTGTTCATCTACACGTCCTTCAAGTGCCCTAAACTTAAAACAAATGAAATATTGTTTAAATTTGGAGAAAAACGAAAATTAGTGTCGGAGGTCATGGTGGCTCTTCCCGAACAGACGGAAATAACTTGGGAATAAAATTTTTTGATATTTGAAAATACTAGGCCAATAACATTTTTTGTTATTTATAACAAGATTTTTTAATCGCCGTTAAAATTTTTTTGTTATTGGATTGTTATTGTAATAACAGACTAATAACATTTTTAGTTATTCTTCGAACAAATCTTTGTTATTATTTTTTGTTATTTTAACAACTAATCCGATCATCCCAATAACAGTTGGCGGTATTCTTCCATAACAAAAAATGTTATTCCCAAGTTGTTTTGGCTATCAATCAATATCAGACCAATAACAAATTTTGTTATGATAACATAATCTGTTATTCAGCTCTTATGCAAAAATTGATTTTTCAAGAAGAATCCATAACATTTTCAGTTATTTTAACAATATTTGTTATTGAAATGGCATGAATTTTGTTATTACCGTCTGCCCGGGTTACGGCTTTTTGAATACTCACCCGAGATCTATTTTCCTGTTTTTAAACCTTTGCATTGCAATATCTCAGCAACTAAAGGTCGTTTCAACAAAGTCCGAACAAGCAAAATATAGAGAATTTTCTCAGCTTTTCAAAAATGTTTTTTCTAAAAGTGTGCAAACATGTGCACTAATTTAAAAAAATAAAAAACTGCGACTATTTTCAAAAAAGTCACCTAAATATGGATTTAACTTGAAAACGGTGCACCTTATCAAAATTTCACTGAAGTACTTTTTGATTGCAAATTTGATTTTACATCGAAAAATTAAGTTGAAAAATTTTTGCGACCAATATTTCGATTTTTTGAAAAAATCAGTATTGATTCAAAAATTTATAACTCGCTCAATAATTTTTTGCACAACCTGGAAATTTCTGAAAAGTTGGCATTTTATGTCCTCTAAAACACATCAAAAAATTAAAAAAATTAAAAATAGTGTTTTTTTTGCAAATTGAGTGATAAAAAGTTAAATAAAAAATCACCATTTTTTTTACCGTGTATCATTTTTTTCCAGTGTAGTCAGTATCCATACCTACAACTTTGCCGAAGACACCAAATCGATCCAAAAATTCCTTCAAAAGATACAGATTTTTGAATTTTCGTACATCATTTTTGTATGAACAGCTGCCAAATTTGTATGGAAAATTATATGGACAAACTAATGATGCAAAATGGCTTCTTTGGGCATACCGAAGGCACCAAAAAAGTTTCAGTCGGATTAAAAAATACAAAAATTAAAATTGAAGAAAATAGACCGATTTCGTAGAGAATCACTCTGATTTGAAACTGCGGATATTTTGATTCAAAACAAAAAAATCTTTTTAACTTAATTTTTCCAATATTAGATCATCACTTCCGTCACTTTGCATTATTTCAGCATCATTCTAATTTATGATTTTGGATTTATCATCTCTACGACTTATTTCGGATAAATATATTTAACAAAAGGACGATTGTGTATGGTTTATTTGTATTAAACTTATCTTTAAAACTTTGTAAAACTTCCTTGAAGTCAAAACAAATTTTCTTTTTTTCTCAAATAAACTTGTTTGTTTTACATTAGTATCAAACATTTTAACGAGTCATATACACAGAAATTTGAATCAGTTATGGAATGTAAAACAAAAACAAATAAAAAAAACCTTTCTTTCATTAAATGCTTTTTTTTGGGGGCAAAATGTTATATAGAAGATATGTATTTTTGGAAAATAATATGGTGATTTTTTTTAACAAATTTATCAAACAAATTCGTGACGAAATTGACTTTTTTAAATCAAAGTGTACCTCTTCAAAGTTGAATGCGAGTGTTTCTTTCCCTTTCAAATAATTATTGATTTTAAAATTCAAAATTATATTTTTTGTAACATGCTTCTTTTCACTGGAAATCGAACAAAAAATTACCAAGAAAAATCGAGTTGAAAAATGAGAACAATTTAGATAACACTGAGTAAAACTGATTTTATTTTTTATCCTTAGGCTGTACCTCAGCAACTAGCAATCCTATCAATAAAAAAAAACAAATGGAGACAATTTTCTCTACGTTCCAACAACATCACAATTTATTAAAAAATTACGTAAGCATTAATTTTATTTAAAAAAAATACCTGGAACAGGCTAAAACTTTAAAACCGTGTCTGTTATCAACAAAGTTATAAATTCATTCTTGATTTCAAATAAGAATTTGCTTATTAAACTGTTTTTTGATGTGTTGTTTGTCTTTTTTTTTTTTTCAAATAAATCATACCTTTTATCCAAAACTCTAACGGAACGATACTTTTTTTTTAGTTCCCGAAACATATTAAAAAATTTCAACAAAAAAAAACACGGTTTTGTAAACTATTTTCAATGCTTTTTTTAAAGCCTATTTACAGCAATTCCTCACGAAAACAGCATGATTCGAAAAAAAAGTCCTCCGATCGGGCTAAAAATTTTTCTGCGGGTTCCTTGGCTGAAATAATTAAACTTGCATTTTTTTGTTTGGCCATTAGGGTAACCTACGCCGTGTTAGGGTGGTCCAAAAAAGAGCAATTTTCGTCGATTTTCGCAAAAACCACATTTTTTCAAAAAATCATAACTCCGCGCCATTTCATCTGATTAACGCTTCTTGGACGCAAATGAATCGTTATTAGATGTGCTTTTAAGGAAAAAAAAAATATATTGAAAGACACAACTCAATGGTCATTTTTCGGACCACCCTAACACGGCGTTTTTATTTTGGCCAAAGAACCCCTAGTAAAATGTTTGGGAAATTGCTGTACACAAAGAAGAGTTGATTTGCGAAAACATAATAAGTACTCAAAAAACATTAAAAAAATCTCTGTTTTCGGAAAAATTAGATTTTTTATTTCAGACATTCAATAAAAATACTCACTGTAGTTAACAAATCACAAATCCATCCTAACATACCCGATATGACAACGTGGTCATGATACACGCTGAGAAGGATAGCCAAGCCATCCTTTTTTTTCTAAGTCTTGCTCTTCTCGAGAATATTAGTTGGTAGCAATATCTGAGTTTCCCTGTTTCATGGACAATGTTGCCAGAATATGTGTTGGATTTTATTTATTTTGGAAGATATAAAACTTTTTCTTTAGAAAGTCAACAAAGAAGTATGCTCTAAAAATTTGATGAAATCAGCAACTGAAAAAAAACTTTAACTTTCTGGCAACCCTGCCACTAACTGTCTGATCCCTGATGTTATCATGCTCGAGACGTTTCCTTTCGCTGTCGTTGTCATATAAGTTGTTGTGAAAGTAGTTTTAATTGAAACTGCTGCCATATCCTGATGCTCACGTTCTCGCTCCACGTGGGTGAGTGTGGGCGTCACTTTATTGTGTTTGTATGTTTGCGCAAATATCTTGTCCTCGACGAAGGGCGTTTTTTTTTGTTGCCACCAACTCTTTCCTCCAGAAACTTCTTCCCGGTGCCAACCAAAAGGATATTGCAAGTTTCCGTCCGGGGGTGGGGCTAGAATTGTTACAAGACAAGTTCTGGAGACTCACTGCTGGACCGGAGTTTTTAATACAATTATGAACAGATTGTGCCAAGTTGATAACAGCCGGTTGCAACTGCTGCTGCTTCCTACTCCAGGATCGCATGTGTGTGTCACAATTCCGGAAGGGTCAAGCCGCGAGGAAGCTTTCCAGGCTGAAAGTTTCATACCAGTGCTGCCCGTACACATGTCCGCACCACTTGTTCCCGGACGGAACTTCTGGGATGTTCTGCGGAAATGCTTCTGATGTGTCCGAGGCGGCCTGATGGTGAAGTGTGTGTTACATAACCTGCCAACGGCTGCCGGCGAAAACTTTGCGGACTTTTTTTTGTCTCTGCTGAAACTGACTGCCGCAAACGTTACCGAGGCGCGTTTGGAAAACTTTTCTCTCAAACTCGGTGAAGCTCCTCTCGATCTCTGTGGTGGAGGTGGCGGGTATCAACTTGTTTGTGGTTGACCGACAGGGTTCTTGGTTGGGATTCCACCACGAAAGTTGGATGTTGGGGGTTTCTGTTGAATTGTTCTAGAATTCGAAACGAAGATATACAGAAACAACACAATTAATTTTATTCTTAAAATTCCGTTGTAAAATAACTTACTTTTCATGTCGTTCTCGAAGTACTAAACGGCCTGAATTTAATTGAAATGGGTGCTGAATAATTTAACATAGAAGCACATGTATTGAAAAATATTACCTTTCAATGTGGTTTTGAAGTGCACGGTGGGTTGACTTAATACATTGCCAATGTAAATGAAATAGTACAAACGAGGGGCGCTGACTCTGGGAGACACTTCTTGCACCCCTCAAAATATGGCGAGGGGGCAACCCATACATTGAGCCCCCTGCCCGCTCCCAGATTTTTTTTAAGAAAAATATTCATATTTTAAATATCGAAAATAAAATTTCACAGAAATATTGAAAAAAGATTTAAACACAACTGGAATATTGTTTGTTCATAAAAACACACAAAAAATCTGTAAAAATCGTAAAATCCATGTTCAAAAACATTTGCTGTTTTCAAAATCGAAGACATTTTAAAAACAAAATCGTTAACAATATTCCATGATGAATTATTTTTTTGACTGGTTTACTGTTAAAAAAATGCAGATAAATTTGCAATTTTATTTGGCAAATTTGGAAAGTAAATTTGAAGTACTTTAAATGAATTGGAGACTAAACCGTTTCATACCAATTTTAGCCGAAAAACATATTTGATAAAAAAAACAATTTTTTTAATACCTGAAATGAAAAATTCTAGCAAAATCTAAAACAATTCCATATAATAAATTAAAAAAACACAAGCGTATCGTCATCTTCGATATTTGATAGGATTTGAAAATATAAATATAATTTCAACTCCTACCATAAAAATTGTGGCAAAAAATCAGAGGGCAAATAATGATACTAAACATAGAAAATTTTCAGGAAAAAGCTTTTTTCATTGGTTGCCAAGCATTGAGAATTGCATTTTACTAATGCATTTTAAATTTATTGTTTTGTTGTTGAATTTTGCATTTATTTTAAATTTTGTGGAATTATTTAAGTTTCTTAATTTTCTTGATTTTTTTAATTTGTAGAGTTTCTATGGTTTTATCAATTTAATTTTTTTTGATTTTTTTGATTTCTACAAACTTCTTAAACTTAATTGGATTATTTTAATTATTATTTTTAGTTCTTGTATTTTTCAAATTTTACTTTGTAACTTCCAAAATTTTTGGATTTCATTAAAATCTTCATTTTTTAAATTTATTTTCCTTAAAAAAAAATAATAAGCTTTTAATGAAACTAGGTAATTTTCTAAATAACGGGATTAACTTCAAATGTTTCTTGTCTAGCGGTGACAAACCAAAATCTGACTTTTTGATAAAGGAGGCTTGAATTTATTTTTGTTGAAATTTCCAAAATTTCTTGGATTCTAAATTTTAATTTCTTAAATTTTATTGATTTATCATAATTTTCTTAATTTACAAACAAAAATTACTCCTCTTTACAAAGTACGCATTAATCACTTTTTAATTTATTAAATTTTTCATGATGGTTTTAAGTTTCTTGAATTTTGTTGAATTATTTATATTTTATGAACTTTCTGTAAGTTTTTTGAAAACTTTTTCATACTTTTGTCTATTCCATAGTTGAGCAACTCTCTACGAAATCGGCCGATTTCAACCATTTTTATTGCTTGTATTTTTTTATTTGGCTCAAACTTTTTGGGGGCCTTTCCAATGACCAAAGAAGCTATTTTGTGTCATTGGTTAACCCATTCAAGTCTCCATACAATTTTGGAAGCTGTTGTAGGTATTGTTGAGGACTATTGAGAAAAAAATAGGTACACGGAAAAAAAAAGTTGCAGATTTTTTAATCATTTTTTTTCACAAAAACTCAATTTCCCAAAATACATATTTTTTGATTTTCGAGATTTTTTGATATGTTTTAGGGGACAAAAATCCGCAACATTTGAGCCATAGAGAAGTATGGTAAAAAAAATCTGCCGCTGAGTTATGATTTTTTGAAAAAAAAGTGATTTTTGGAAAAAAAAATCGAAATTTCATGCAATAACAAATTTGAAGTAATTTTTTAATGTAAAATTGAATTTCCAATCGAAAAGTACTCAACAGATTTTTTGATATAGGGCTCCGTCTTCAAGATATAGCCATCGAAAGTTTGATTGTAGCGAAATATTAGCAGTTTTTTGGTTTTTTAAAATAGTGACCATGATTGACCATTTCTAATTTTTTTTTTAATGGTTCAGATAATTTGCTATAAAATTGTCTAAGAGACATTCCAGATTGGACCTCTGGTTGCTGAGATACAGCGGCTTAATGAAAAAGAAACATGGAATTTGATGTTTTCTAAGTCTCAACCAAACAACCCACCATTTTCTAATGTCGATATCTCAGCAATTAATGGTCCAATTTTCAATGTTAAAACATGGAACATTCGTGAAATTATCCGATCTTTTTGAAAAAAAAAATTGAAAATTTTTAAATCAAGAATAACATTTTAAAAGGGCCAAACATTGAATATAACGCCCATTTAAAATGATAGCCTTGATTCAAAAAAATTGAAAATATTTTTTTCGAAAAGATCGGAAAATTTCACGAATGTTTCATTTTTTAACATTGAAAATCGGACCATTAGTTGCTGAGAAATCGACATTAGAAAATGGTGGGTTGTTTGGGTGAGACTTAGAAAACTTCAAATTCCATGTTTCTTTTTCTTTAAGCCGCTGTATCTCAGCAACCAGAGGTCCAATCTGCAATGTCTCTTAGACAATTTCATAGCAAATTATCTGTACTATACAAAAAAAATATTTTTAGAAATGGTCAATCCTGGTCACTATTTTTAAAAATCTAAAAACTGCAAATATTTCGCTAAAATTAAATTTTCGATGGCTATATCTTGAACACGGAGCCTTGTATAAAAAAATCTGTAAAGTACTTTTCGATTGGAAATTCAATTTTAATTAAAAAATTACTTCAAATTTGTTTTTGCATGGAATTTTGATTTTTTTCAAAAATCACTATTTTTTCAAAAAATTATAACTCAGCGGCAGATTTTTTGACCATACTTCTCTATTGCTCAAAAGTTGCGGATTTTTGTCGCCTGAAACATATCAAAAAATCTCGAAAATCAAAAAATATGTATTTTGGGAAATAGAGTTTTTGTGAAAAAAAAGTTGATTAAAAAATCTGCAAATTTTTTTTCCGTGTACCAATTTTTTTCGCAATAGTCCTCAACAATACCTACAACTTTGCCGAAGACACCAAATTGATCAGAAAATTCTATCAAAAGTTACAGCTGTTTGAATATTTACATACCATTTTTGTATGGACAGCAGCCAAAATTGTATGCAGACTTGTATGGGTGAACCAATGACACAAAATAGCTTCTTTGGTCATAGGGAAGGCCCCCACAAAGTTTGAGCCAAATCAAAAAATACAAAAAATAAAAATGGTTGACATCGGCTGATTTTGTAGAGAGTTGCTCAACTGTAATTCACTTTTTGAAACATTTTTTTGTCAATCAAATTTTATCGCGAAAAAGTTGTTCTGTAGGATTACAAAATGATTCGCTAACTCAATTATTAAAATATAATTTTTATTCAAATTACTCAAAAAATATTATTTTCATTTTGAATTAAATGCAAGAAAAACTGTTTGAAATTTAAAATTTAGTGGTTTGCTGTAAATTTTTTGCCAACAATCAACTCTTTTCAAATATTTCTTATTTTTTAGAAATGGAAAATTTTGTTTTTAAAGACATTTTTCAATTAAATACTTGATTTAAAAAAATATATAGAAATGATTAGAATTAATTCAAACAAAAATATTTATAAAAAAAGGCAAAATCCCAATAAAACGTAAAATTAGCAACATTTAATGACTAAAGCATTAAAATTAATAAACGTTCTTAATGAAATTTTGATGTGAAATGTAAATACAGTGGACTCTCTCGTTGTCGATATTGAAGGGACCGTCGAGAGCGGGTGGTACCAAATTATAGAACGAAAAATCAAAGCAATCTATTTGAAGGGACTGAAAAAAATATTGACAGCTGGAGCAATATTGATATCGAGAAGATCGACAGCCAGAGAGTCCACTGTATTTTATATCAAGCATTTTTTTAAATTTAGACAATCAACTCAAAATGCTTTGTTAATTTTTTTTTATTTTCTAGCCATTAACATCAAAATTAAGATTAACACGATGATATAACATTAAAATTTCAAATCTTTTCGGATTTTGTGAATACGCACGCGAAACTAAAATTTGAGTGTTGGACTTCGAATCCTTCATAAGCGACAAAATATATCCCAAAATCTAAGTTTCACGAAAAACAAAAAGTGGTCAGAACATTTCACCTGGTTTTGTTTAAGAAAATATTCGATCCAAGCTAAACATTATTTCCCTCATCTTAACCCAGTTCTCCGAATGCATCAAAGGACTCCCAATCTTGAAATCCCTAATCTGCTTATCCCATTGAGAGACTCCAAAACTCCATCAGCTCATCTAGATTAGTGATGTAAGTGTCGCTTCTGTGGCTGTTAATCCTGCTGAATAATTTTCCCATTTCTGTACGGAGAAGGGACTTTCTCGGTGCCTCATTGAGTCGGTGCTGCTGGGATTTATCGGTTGCAATCTGCATACAGTCGCCAACTTTTCCTTCTGCCCAGAGCAGTGTCCATAGTGGTGTGGTTGCAAAGAAGTTAATCTGGTCTACCAGGAGCAACTAGACTGGCCTGTGGCCAGCTTATCCCCAAGTCCAAGTCCAAGTCGGGATGACCACAACCAAGTCCATGGGCTCGAGCGTTTCAATTTTGTCACTTCTTCTTCGGCAAACGGAGAAAAATTCGTTCAGAAAAGGCCGATCGAAGGCTGCAGTTTCAACCCGAAAGCAGTAGCGGTTCACTATTTTGTGGTTTTTTGAAAAGTTTGAGTGGCCATAACTCCAGCAAACGGAGTAACTTTACACTTTGCCCGGAGGTCAGCTGCAGCAGTGGTCAGTTGACCAGAAGAAATAACTTTGGAAGCAGAAAACTCTGTCGAAATATTGATGTTCTCGGATATGTTGCGGGTTCGACGCCGGCGGCAGCAGCAGCAGAGATTTGGTCAACCGAAAATTTAGTGGCAGAAAAACCTCAAAGTTCATGCTGGACCTGTCAAGCGCAGACCGTCGTCGTCGAGGGGGGAAATCAAATGTAAAATTGACCGAGGTGTCAGGTTTCCGGTTTGAGACAGGGGAGGTCTTGGCGTTGAAGGATTGTCTGGGTCAGATGGCCTAGATTAAGGTGGGTAATTTTTCGAGGTCTCGATTTGATCCATTTGCTTGACTAATTGAGTGTTATTGATTTGATTAAGTCTTGGATTTTTTGTTACAGAAAAGAGGACAGTTTAAAACAGGTTTACATTTTAATACCAACTAACCAACAGATAGTATAGGGTAAATATTTAATTTCTTCAATAAAGTCAAGATAGTATTCATTGCTCTTTTTTCAAATTTGAATCATAAATATCTCCAGAGGTACCTACTTTAAAAGAACGTAATATTATGACCCGGTTTTGAGTTATGACACCCAACACCTCAACCGAGTGCCACCTTGACCTAAATTCTTCCAACCAGCTGCTGCTCGGCATGCTTTCCAAGGAAAAACAAAATAAAAACCTGGCACCCATTAAGGAAAGAGTTCTCCTTAGCTCAAGTATCCCCCCCTCTTCTCTTCCCCGCCGCCAACCCGAAGCCAAACAAAAGTTTCTAATTAAAAAGGGAAAATTGTTGTTTACGAAGTTAAATTATCAACGCAGTTGGAATATTAATTTACTTTGAAACGTGTCTTGCGGTGTTCTATTTCTCATTTTTCCCTCAACCCCTCTCTCCATCCTCTCTATGATGCAAGTTGAAACGCGTTCCGCACCACTTGAGTCCACTTCTGGAGGAGAGAACTCTTCAAGGAGATGCTGGCGAACGCCGAAGATGCACCACCCGCTAAGAAGAGAGCGAGAAAGTGTTAAACGTTCGGCCGGCGCGCAAAGAGTTACTCTTTATCAAAGGAGAGCGCGCGCGTGAGTGGGTGAAATGTCTAGCAAACCAAAAGGTTGAAAAAGAGTAATTTTTCTCGCAGCGGCACTGGATGTGCATCCTGCGGTGCAGGGAGAAATGCACGAAGAATGCAGCGAAGGCAGCATGAAAACGTGTGGTACAGTGGTCTGGTTGTTATTAGTCGATCAAGAATATTGTACTTCTATTCTTAGTCGATTCAACTTATTTAACTTATTAACATTTATGGCCTAGTTATAAAAAATCCTAAATATTAGTTAACTTGATATTAAGATAATCCATTCTTGAAAATAATGTTAAGCATTTTTGACGTAAAATGTAAAAAAATATAATGTTACTATTAACATAACTAAGTTTATAAGCTTTTTAACAAAAAACTCATCACTTTAGGGAAAATAATTAAAAAAAAAATTTTTGTCTAGAATGCTTAAAAACTAGTTTTGTTTATAAAAATTTCAAATTATATTGCATTTTTTTGTACTGAATACGAAGTGGGTAATTCTCTACCAACTCACACGAAATCGGGAAAAGTTGCCCCGACCCCTCTTCGATTTGCGTGAAACTTTGTCCTATGGGGTAACTTTTGTCCCTGATCACGAATCCGAGGTCCATTTTTTGATATCTCGTGACGGAGGGGCGGTACGACCCCTTCCATTTTTGAACATGCGAAAAAAGAGGTGTTTTTCAATAATGTGTAGCCTGAAACGGTGATGAGATAGAAATTTGGTGTCAAAGGGACTTTTATGTAAATTAGACGCCCGATTTGATGGCGCACTCAAATATTCCGAAAAAACGTATTTTTCATCGAAAAAAACACTAAAAAAGTTTTAAAAATTGTCCCATTTTCCGTTACTCGACTGTAAAATTTTTTGGAACATGTCATTTTATGGGAAATTTAATGTACTTTTCGAATCTACATTGACCCAGAAGGGTCATTTTTTCATTTAGAACAAAATTTTTCATTTTAAAATTTCGTGTTTTTTCTAACTTTGCAGGGTTATTTTTTAGAGTATAACAATGTTCTACAAAGTTGTAGAGCAGACAATTACAAAAATTTTGATATATAGACATAAGGGTTTTGCTTATAAACATCACGAGTTATCGCGATTTTACGAAAAAAAGTTTTGAAAAAGTTGGTCGTCATCGATCATGGCCGTTCATGGTCACCCGCGACAGACACGGACGACGAAACAAAGAGAAACGTAAAAAGTAACTTTTTCAAAACTTTTTTTCGTAAAATCGCGATAACTCGTGATGTTTATAAGCAAAACCCTTATGTCTATATATCAAAATTTTTGTTATTGTCTGTTCTACAACTTTGTAGAACATTGTTACACTCTTAAAAATAACCCTGCAAAGTTAGAAATAACACGAAATTTTAAAATGAAGAATTTTGTTCTAAATGAAAAAATGACCCTTCTGGGTCAATGTAGATTCGAAAAGTACATTAAATTTCCCATAAAATGACATGTTCCAAAATTTTTTGCAGTCAAGTTACGGAAAATGGGAGAATTTTTAAAACTTTTTTAGTGTTTTTTTCGATGAAAAATACGTTTTTTTTCGGAATTCTGAGTACGCCATCAAATTGGGCGTCTAATTTTACATAAAAGTCCCTTTGACACCAAATTTCTATCTCATCACCGTTTCACGCTGCAAATTATTGAAAAACACCTCTTTTTTCGCATGTTCAAAAATGGAAGGGGTCGTACCGCCCCTCCGTCACGAGATATCAAAAAATGGACCTCGGATTCGTAATCAGGGACAAAAGTTACTCCTTAGGACAAAGTTTCACGCAAATCGAAGAGGGGTCGGGGCAACTGCTGTGTGAGTTGGCGGAGAATTACCCAAGTACGAATCGAAAGTTTTCACATTTTAAATGAAATTTGTTTTATTCAACATGGATATATTTTTGAAGATTATTTCGGATTGTGTTTCGAAAATACATCAAATGCATTTTTTAGTAACTAATTTTATCTTTTTCCTGCGGAAAATTGTCTCATTTCCCAAACTCATTTTTTATTGAGAAAATCATCATCATTTTGAGGATTTCAATAAAATTTTATTAATCAACGTTTGAAAAATTTCTAAAATTCGAAAAATTATAGGCAACTAACTTTTTCAACTTTTCTAAAGTTTGGAAAGCTTTATCATGAAGTACCTACTGTTCATCACTTCTCTAGCATGCTTAGTATTGTTTCATACCATTTCGTACATATTTAATTTTTACTTTCGGGAAAATCTCAAATCTATCTAAGTCACCTTGATTATCAATGTCACCCCAGATTACGATACATTTTAAATTTACAATTGTTGAAGGGTTAAATTGTTGATTATTTTGAATTTTTGAGTATGCGACAAACTTTAGAATTTTGCAATTTTTTCGAGATTTTTAATAATATCTTGCATTAAAAAATAATGTCAAACTTGTTTTTTTTTTTCAAAAAATCATAACTCGGCGGCAGATTTTTTGACCATGTTTCTCTATGGCTCAAAAGTTGCGGATTTTTGCCCCCTGAAACATATCAAAAAATCTCGAAAATAAAAAAATACGTGTTTTGGGAAATTGAGTTTTAGTAAAAAAAAAGTTGATTAAAAAATCTGCAATTTTTTTTCCGTGCACCTATTTTTTTCTCAAAAGTCCTCAAAAATACTTACAACTTTGCCGAAGACACCAAATCGATCTGAAAATTCACTCAAAAGTTACAGCTGTTTGAATATTTACATACCATTTTTGTATGGACAGCAGCCAAAATTGTATGGAGACTTGTATGGGTGAACCAATGACGCAAAAAAGCTTACTTGGTCATAGGGAAGGCCCTCACAAAGTTTAAGTCAAATCAAAAAATACAAAAAATAAAAATGGTCGAAATCAGCCGATTTCGTAGAGAGTTGCTCCGATGTTTTTTTTTTTTATTAATTTTCATCATTTATGGATGATTTTTTTTATTTTCAATTATTTCTCGATGTTTGAGGGTACTAAAAATATTTTTTTACACTAGGTTTAAGGATGGCGCAAAATCTTTTAACTATTGCTATAAATAAAGAAAATGTATTGAAACAAATCTAAAATCTAGCCATTTTTTTAATCTGTTTTAAATGCAAAATCATATGGCTTTTCATATTTTTTATATTAAGTGCACCGTTTTAAAGTTATAGGCAACTAAATGTGAAATTTTTCGATAAATTTTTAGATTTTTTCTATGTAAAAATACTTTATGATGGTAAAGCAACCCTACAAACAACTTAAAATACTAAGAAAGTCTCCAATTTTTTTAATTTTCGACTTAGTCGACCACCGGTTGCTGTGATTCAGCCTATTAAAGTTTTTTTTATTTAAAATGAGTTTTTCTTCTTTCATCTTTTTCTCTCATTTTTAAATTTGTGATGTATCGGAAGCTATTGTTTTTATTTGAAATCTTTAAAAAAATATATAGATCGCAATCTACGAAATAGATCTTTTTTAATTAATTTTATTTTTTTTGTAATTTATAATCCGGCTGAATTTTTTATTTTTTTTGCCTTCGGTATGCCCAAAGAAGCCATTTTGCATCATTAGTTTGTCCAAATAATTTTCCAAACAAATTTGGCAGCTGTCCATACAAATGAATTTTGGAAATTCAAAAATCTGTATCTTTTGAAGGAATTTTTTGATCGATTTGGTGTCTTCGGCAAAGCAAAAAAAAGCAAAGCAATCCACTTAAACGACCCCCGGGTCTTTTGTGGGCTCTGTTGCAAGTTTCTACTCATTTCTAGGCGTCCAAAGGTTATGTGTGGTGAGTCACTCAGAACCTCTTTTACGCTTATGGACCGACGTTTTACGTCCCCATCCGATAGAAGGCGTGATCAGGCAAATCTCGTCTCGAAAAATGCCACCGGGTCCGTCTGGGATTGAACCCAGGCCATAATGGGGTGAGAGGCTACCACGCTAGCCACTGCGCCACCGGACCCGGCAAAGTTGTAGGTATGATTAAAGAATACACTGAAAAAATTGGTACACGGTAAAAAAAATGTTTTTTTAATTTCACTTTTTGTTTCTAAAACTTGATTTACAAAAAAACTATATTTTTATTTTTTTTATTTTCTGATATGTTTTAGGGGACACCAAATACCAACTTTTCAGTTATTTCCAGAACGGGCAAAAAAACTTTGACCGAGTTATGATTTTTGGATTAATACTGATTTAAAAAAAAAATCCAAATATTGGTCGCGAAAATTTTTCAACCATATTTTTCGATGTAAAATCGAATTTGCAATCAAAAAGTACTGTAGTGAAATTTTAATAATGGGCACTGTTTTGAAGTTATAGCCATATTAAGGTGACTTTTAAAAATAGTCGCAGTTATTCATTTTTTCAAATTAGTGCTCATGTTTGGCCACTTTCGAAAAAAATTGAGCTGAGAAAATTTTCTATATTTTTTTTAATTACTTAGGCATAAATGTTTTTGTGTTCATAAATGTTGAAAAAAATAAGATGAGTTGCAATGTTAAATATTCCAATCCTAAATTTGTAGGATCACTGTACGGCCAGGAAGAAAGTCAAGTATGTGCCGGCGCGGTGCCCTGCAGCTCATAAATTAAGGAATGTGACCGCCACGGTCGCGCTGCGCGATACAAGCTCGAGAGTCGCACTGCAGGCCGGGGTGGATGATAAAGGATTCAACCGAACCGAACCTTCTGGGTTCATTACTAGCTGAAGTACCGACACTTTCGCTTGAAAGTAATAAATTGCTGTGAAATTATGAAACCGCGCCGCGTGACTTCATTAGAGGAAGCCTTTCTGGTTAGTCTGTTGCATAGGGATTCCACGATTCCTAGAATCAGCTGCTCGGCGTGTAGGTTGCGCTGGGTGAGAAATAGGGCACCTTCGCCTGTGTTTCCCTTCATGTCACGTAACAATAAAGCGCACTTTGCTCTTGAACTTTTTAGTTTTTTTTTGTTTTCTCGTCCTCTTTTTTTCCAAAAGGTAATCAGATACTTATCGCCACTAAACGAGTCTAAATATTTTGGAAGCGGTAAAAGTTCTCGAGTACCACTCGAGGCTCAACCAAAAACAGTACCAATTTTGAACGGTTTTGCTTGTAACAGAATGCTTTGGACTACCGCCGATGAGGACCGTAAAAAATCGAGGGGAACATCAAGGACTCTTGCGTGTGCCAGCTGGCAAGCGAGCGAAATTGGAGAGCCGCGCGATTTTTTGGTGTGGGAAAATATGTCAACTCCCCCTGAAAACGGTATGGAGAGTGATTTTACAGTTGATCTTGCTCAGATTTGTTCAGGAAGTAATAAATAAATGCTTAAAAAAGATTTTTGTTGAATTTTTGAGCGAATCATCCACAGGAGATTCTTACATTCATCTTACATAAGAAAGACATAAAGATCATCATATTCATAAAAACATTTAAAAATTCCATCTTCCCGTCATAAAACTTCCTTTCAAAATCTCACCCATCACAACAAAAGTCTCAAAGCCCTTTCTTACCATAAAATTCGTTACACCCAAAAAGAACACGAGACATGACCCCACCCGACTTCTTCCCGGAAAACATCGCAGCAGAGCATCTCGTCGTGTGTACCGACAAATTTTCCACTCGACTAATTTCAATCTGTTCAGGATTTTATCTCCCAACAAAAGTCCTCCCCTTCGTTCCCCCCAACCAACAATTTCAGGCACACAGCAAACAACGCGAACGCCAACGCTAAGAAACCTGCCCTGGTTTGGCCACACACCACAAAGACACGACGGCACAATATCCTTTCAAAGTAACCCTCAACTATGTTTTGTTTTAAATTTTTTAGTAAAAATTGAATTGCAATTTGAGTTTAAACAAAACAACTACAGAAGTGTATTTTTATAAGTCTGGAAATACTTCGTGAAGAAAAGGTCTAATCGTCACCGTCGTGCTAACTTGTCGTACGTGCATTTTGGGCCAAATTGAGTTAAGAAAGCCATTTTGTGCAGCTCACAATGCTTCATCGTTTGACATTCACAGATCCCCAAAATCCGATTTCAATCCTGAGATATTCAATGGAAACCAAAAAAGCTCCGAAATTTTTTGTCACTTTTCATATGAAAGTAGTTTCAATCTTGTCTTGTGCTATCTTGTCACTCCCTGAAAAATGATGTAAGTGCGACAAAGGGCAAAGGGATTTCAGGTCAGAACGCGTTTGACGCATGTACAAGTTAGACTACTGTAAACATTTGTAATTATCGGGACTCCAGCAACCAATTTCAACCAAACTTCGGGACAATGCACAGAATGGTCAGCCAAACAAAACGTGTTTGTTATTGTTTCCATTGCGTGCTTTCGTTTTTGTTTATTCAAGGTCAAACATTAAAACGCGTTTTTCTCGGAACGTCGAAATGGCGGGTGCGACAAGATAGCACGACGACGTCGTAATGGTTTTAAAGTGAATTTTAAGTTGTAAACGATAAAATTATTGAGGCTCGATAACGATAACAAAAATTCTATCGTTATCGTTAGCGTTATTTCGACAATTCCATTGGTGATAACCTTATTGCCGATGATGGACGACAACTTATTTTTAAAATATTTCTAAAATGGACTTAATCCTACCAAATCATATTGAATTTTCAATGCTTTCACTAAGAATGTATTTTTTGAAAATGTAGTAATTTTCAAAGTATAAATATTCACAATTGTTCACAAAGTATAGTATTTTTTCGAAAATACTCAAATTTTTAAAATTTGCAGTATGAATATAAATCGAAGCAAAATTTTGAATGCTTTTCCACTTCATTATGATTTTTTAAATATTAACATTTTCACAAAATGTTCAAATTTTCAAAATTTGCAATATTTGTATCAAACGAAGCGAAATTTGTTATGTATTTTAATATTTTTAGTTTTTTTTTGTCAATGAAAATGAAAATTTTCACAAAATACCGTATTTTTTCAAAAGAACTCAAATTTTCATGATTTGCAATATGGGTATCAAACGAAGTGAAATTTGATGTGCATTTTTTGTTTATAGGATTTTTTTATGAAACACCAAAAATTTCACATTATACTGCATTTTTTGAAATTATTCAATTTTAAAAATTTGCAAAGGAAGCGGAGTTTTAAATGCATTTTCACATTATCTTTCTTTTTGTTAAAAACTAATATTTTAAATTTTCATTTTCGTTTTTGAAAATATTCAAATTTCTATATTTTGCAATCTGTATGGGTATCAAACAAAGCAAAATTTTATATGTAGCATGTAAAATTTCGCTTCGTTTGTTACCTATAATGCATATTAGATTTTTTTTAATATTTTCCAAAAAAATACGGTATTTTGTGAAAATTTTAGTATTTTCCAAAAAAAAAACTATATTTTGATACCCATATTGAAAATTAAAAAAATAGTATCTTCGAAAATATATGGTATTTTGTGAAAATTTAAGTATTAACAATTAAAAAACAGTATTAAGGTGAAAAAGCATAACAAATTTCGCTTCGTTTGATACCCATATTGCAAATTTTAAAAAGTTGAGTTTTTTCGAAAGAATACAGTATTTTTGGGAAAATTTGAGTATTAGTCAAAAAAAAATTGCTTCGTTTAATACCTTTATTGCAAATTTTGAAAATTTGTGTTTTTCGAAAAAATACAGTATTTTTGTGAAAATTTTAGAATTAGTAAAAAAAACTCTAATGAATTCAAAAAGCATACAAAATTCCCTTCGTTTGACGTTTTTTGTGATTTTTTTTGTTTTTTTTTTGTAAAAATTTCAGTATTTAAAAAACTCTTATGAAGTTAAAAATCATGCAAAATTTCGATTTGTTTGATACCCATAAAGCAAATTATGAAAATTTGAATATTTTCGAAAAATACGGTATTTTGTGAACAATATTGGGTGTTTATATTTTGAAAATGACTACATTTAAAAAAATATATATTCTTTGTGAAAACATTGAAAATTTAACACGATTTGATTAAAATTCAGTCGATTACAGAAAGATTTTAGAAATGAGTTTTCGTCCATTCGTCATTAAACACATAAGACCATTCGTCATTAAACACATAAGACAGTGATGCCAGATATTCTAGTTTAAGATGTTAAATGAAAGGTCTTTTTCTTAAAAAAGAGCTAAAAACAAATTTTTCAAGATTGTTAATCGATAAAATTATCGGTGATAATCTTATCGGTGATAGAATTATCGATATAACGATAACGATAGATTACCGTCATCGTCCCGACGATAACGATGTCCATTTTCGTTATCGTTAGACTATAATATTATCGACGATAATTTTATCGATTAACAATCTTGATAAATTTGTTTTTAGCTCTTTATTTTAATAAAAAGACCTTTCATGAAACATCTTAAACTAGAATATCTGGCATCACTGTCTTATGTGTTTGATGAATAATGTATGACTTCAATAAATATTGAAATAAAAACTTAAACTTAACATTCTTAAACTTTTACGGCAAAATGATATCATTTGGTATAAATATAACTACCAGATGCATGTTTCCATGCGTTAAGTTCAAACCAAAGGTCCTGATTGCTCAAAATCAACCACTCCATTCGCGAGCACAAATAGCAGGCGACGCGATACTGCCCTGATGAATTCCTACCGTTTGTCACTTTCAATCCATTCACTCCCGAACACTCTCTTTTCTACTCTCCTTCTCTCTCTGATTGGCTCAGTCTCCGAACGGATCAGGCAGGCCGAACGTCGCCGATCACTCTGAACTGAACACATTTTTTCTCTGATGCGCTGCGTTATTCTCATTGATTTGGGTTGCCTAAATTCAGTGTTATCAATTAAATTGTGCATTTATTTTGATTTCATAACATTATAGACACCATTCAACGAAAATTCCACCAAGAAAAAATCAAATTGATGGCAAACTGAGGGCGTGAAGACAAAAAGACTCCCGCGCTGGCATTTTGTGAGAATGGCTCTTCGCTGAGCATGGTAGTGTGTGAGTGCCGTCGAGCGACGGAGTAGGCAAATATTTTCACGATGTATTTGTTCGCTGAGTGAACAGTTCGGGCCACTCGCAGGATGGTTGCGTGTCTCATTCGCTCATGAATGCTAGCGGGTTGGAATAGGGGAGAAAATCGTGACGTCAGAAATGAACTCAAATCACTCAAAGTTCATTTTGTGAGTGACTTTAACATTTTGGCCTAGTTTGACAGCTACCTCGTTCCCAGGTTTTCTGTGGGAGAGAAAAGGAGGCGAATACTTTATGAAAATCATACCTGTCAAAATTCCTAGCCTCAAAATTTTGTCGCGAGTTGCTTTTCTCCTCTATAGGTGACGAATGGATAGGCGATGAGTGAGTGGTTTCTATTCATTGAGCCGAAAATCAGGACCCTTGGTTCAAACTCTTATTTTTAAACAATCTGGCAACACTGGACATTGCTATTTCAGTGAACTTGGTGAACTTTCATCGACAAATGTCTTCAATTCAGTTAAGAATAACTTCAGTATTCCCCATGCTGTAGCTATGATTTGAGAATCCTAATAATAAAGTTTGAAGATCTGGGAACACTGTCACACAATTTGTAGGCTATTGTGAAGTTCATATAAAATTTCAATGCCAGATGTTAACGTTGGAAATTATTTGATAAATCTTTCCATGTTGTTATAAAGTTTGACAAACTGGAAACCCTGAAAATTTTTGATCAAAATACTGACCATTTCAAAAAAAAAAATTCAAAAATAAAAAAAGTTGTATTAAAATATAATATTTCCATAATGCTTCCAAAGAAATGATTTCAAACATCCCTCAAAGGGTTAAGGGTTAAGGGATTGCGCCATGATATAGGATGTTACCACGTAGAAAGGTAAGGTACCTTATCACAACAAAGCGGACCATAGCTCTAGCTCGAAACCACCACCGTTGGGCAGGGACTCCAACATTTTCGTACACACGCGGATCCAGTTTCTTCTGAGGTGGGTTTTTGGTAACAAAAAAAAAGGAGAATCCTTTCCACGTTGTGCGGTACCTGATCCCTCCTGTTGATAACCAGGAATTCACTTGTATGGCCTCCGTTTACCGGTCTTCTGCTGGGAGAACCACTTTTTTTTGCAGCAGCTCCGGATCGTCCTTGTCCAGTGTGTGTGTTCGTACCTCCAGAACGTCAACAAAACACCGGCCAGGATGAAAGCAATCGGCCTAATCGAGCGTGAACCCGGCAGGGGGGGGGAGGGAATAAAAATATAATAAAAGCAGATTATGCGAAAAGGCGGCCATTTCAAAGTGGGACGGTACGCGGCCAAAAGGAACTGACCTAGGTCCGAAGAGGCTTCCGGCAGCAGTTCTGAATAGAGAGAGAGATCTGTGGTGGCTGGTGGTCCTCCGGTTGAAGTCAATGAATGCACAAGTCGATGGGCTATTGTGGGAAAAATGTGAGGATTCGCGTCTGTAAATATGGGTTTTGAAGAGTCCATTCAGGATGTCTTTTGGTAGGGATGAGGTTTTTTTTTGTGCAAAGGATGCTACGGATATATTACATTGGAATCGTGTATAAAATTTGAATGTTTATTTGTTATGCTGATTGCCATTAACAATTTTCAGTTTGAAGTTTTTACCCAAGAAATTATTTATTAAATAAACATTCAAGCTTTTGATGTTCAGATGTGCAACTGATAGATTTGTCTTAAAGATGTGTATTCGTGATAAAATTTATAAAGTTTTTTAAATACTTGAGCACAACTAAGGCTACGTATTTAATCTTTTAATCTTTGGCACAAATTTCGGTCCATCAGACGTATACGTTTTTTTTAGAAATTCTCAAAACATTAGCTTATTTCAAAATTTTATTTAATTTCGAAAGAAAGTATTTGAATCATTTAATTTTGACAGCTATTCTTAAAAGAAATATTACGTAAATCTTCAAAAATGTGTACCTTGGGAAGGAATTTTCCGATTGAATTAGTTTTGTTGTAAGTTATGATGAGGAGTTTTTTTTTAAATATTGCTACACTTTAAAAATTTTAACCTTATTTCACCAAAAATAATTTGTTTCAAGGGACCAAAACTGCTACTTTTGAGATAAAAATAGACAATAAAAAAAAAAATCTTACAATAGAACAAAATCATTTATCGAGCACCTTATGTTGGCATATCTGAAGATTGGTTACAAAATTAAATGGGAAGTGAGTGAGTTTCTCTCAAAATTGTAGACAAATAAGTTGTTTAAACAGTGATTATTAGATTGACAATAGCTCGGTAAATATTGGTCCAATTTTTAAAGCAAAAAAAAAGGATTAAAACTGTGAGAAATTTTATAATCTTTCGAAAGAAAATATATATGAAAATCAAGCATAACATTTTATAACGGAAACACACAATTTTACCGTTTTGACTGGACATGTTTGATTTTGAAATTTTTAAATTTTATTTTGAAAAAAAAACTTGGTAAGCTACCGCTAGTTAAAAAATATGGGCTTAACGAAAACATTTTGAAAAATCAGAAATTACCTAGTCGTCCGATTTTTAAAGTAAAAAAAAAAGTTTTTTTCAGATACTTGAAAAAGTGTAAATTACTATTAATTAAAAAAAATACTCTTCCGTATTTTTTAACAATGTATTTTATCCAAAATTTGGAACTTCATGAAAGAATTAAGTTCATACTTCAGCTTAGCTCAAAAATGGCATTTTTTTCTGTATGAAAAATGTTTAATTATTTTATATTTTGAAGCATAAAATGATTTTTTAAATATTTTAGTAAGTTTGGAAATGTTTTAAACGTAAGACTTGTACACATGTTGTAAAAATTAATTTCATGAAATTTTAGAATATTTCCAAATAAAATAAATAAGCAAGACGCTGAAAGTGCGTATTTTTTGAAAATAATAAAAGAATTACAATATTTTTCTTAACAAGGTTATAAAATTTAGTATTGTAATTCAAAATTTAATGTCTGTGAATAGGGCGGTACAAAAATTTAAAATTTGCGGCATGACATTTACAAAACATTGGAATTTCACGGCAATTTCATGGTATTCGAAAATCTTCTTGAAATAATTGCAATAAAATGTTATTTTAGTATTATTGTGTAGAGGAAAGTTACTTTGAGAATTAAAAACAGTTATAAAAAAAAAACAAAATATTACCCCCTGACACAAAATAATCATTGCAATTTTTGCTTGAGTTATATTTGGTTCTACTTCTGAAAGACTTTAAAATTTGAATATCAAAATAATTAGCTAAAGTCTAAAACAAACGAAAAGCATTCTTAATTCATTTAAAGTAGAATTTGAATATATTTGATTAATTTGAAAAAGTTTTTTCAAAGTTCCATTTATAAAATTTTTGATAATAAAAAAATTAAACATTAATTAATACTTTATTTTTATCAATATATTTTCAAATTAAATAAAAAAAACATTTCTATCTAAAATATTCATATCAATTTGAATGTGTTTTAACATCTGCTTCCAAAATACTCGTCTTGTGAATTGTTTCAATTCAAAAATTAAATTTTCAAACCCAAAGCAATTTTCCAGCATGAACTTCTTTTTAATTTTATTAATTTAAATTCATGTAACAAATAAAACAAATTGTTTGTAATACAACAGTTTTTTCATTTTGTTACAAAAAACTGTTTAAGCAAACATCGCTTTAAAAGATTAACACAGATCAGTACCCCATACGTGAAAGCCACGTCCTTAACACCCCGACACCCAATTCGACATGTCCTCGATTAGACATTCTCGCCCAAAAGGCCCAATTCTCCCAATTCACTGAACCGAAAAGGTGTAATCGAATCTAAATTTGCCCTCATTTGTTTGTTTCTTGGCCAAAAACCCTCAGCGCTCTGTGTGTGTAGTCCTTCGTTATCACACTCCAAATGACCCCGTTGAAGCCCGGCTGTGGCTGCGGTTTCAAGCTCGTAACGACCTTTTCTCTTAACCAAATTTTCGGAACCCCGTGTCGTACACGCAACTTTTTGCTGGGGTTGGATTTCGAGGTTAAACTCGGACCATGAAGAAGCTCCTACCCCAGGAATTGCCAAGATTGTCTGCTGCTGGTTCGTGCCGAGAGATGGATGTAAGTGATTTGGACCATTTCTGGGAAAAACTGACCCTGTTTAGGACAAATGAGAGCTAGGCTAGGGTAAGGGGTGGCCAACCCCCAACTCGAGTGCGGTTCCCAGCTCGGGAAGGGCAAAATCTCCTCAAACAGTGAGTCTCGTGAGTACATGTGAAGAAAAGTTGGCAAATTGGTTTACCTTATTGAGAGAGCGTGAGTTCGTTTGGGCTGCTGGGGGCGAACCTCCTACCTGTTGTTGGCTTTGAAAAACTTTTCCGCAACCACCCACAGAATCCCGAAAATGTACGTGAGTTTGTACGCGGTGGTGGTGGTGGAGGGGACTAAAGGTAAACTTCAATTATTTTTGGTCCAGCCACTAAGGCGTACTGCTGATGCTAGCAGCATTCATTTGGCCCCGGCACAGGACCTGAGATTGCCTTTGAGGGTATAGGCTTCCCCGTTGGTTGGACCAGCAGCACATCCGGCGAGCTCAACTCTCCTTTGAGGTGCATGGAGCTGTGAAATTAGAAGGTACCGTGTTGGACATTCTCCGGAACAAGCTCGAAGTTTTGGGGAAGGAAAGGCACGCATGATTCCAGGAGCTTCAAAGATGTATGTAATTAGTGGATTTTGAGGTTCACTTTGATACTGTGAGTTTTAGGACTAGTTGTTCTAATTTTACTTTTTATTTCCTATTTTTGTACGAAGCTACACTGACACTCCCTAAAAAAACATAACAACACTCACAAATATCAAGTGTTAAATCCCTCATTAGAAGGATTTATGGGAATTAGCCGCCATATTTCCATGGCTCCCTGGACTTCCCACCAGCCAACGACATTGCATAGCTAGGTGGCCTTTTCATCACCAACAGAAAAAAAACAACTCCCCAGGACAAGCAAGCAAAAAATATGATCCCAGCATGAATTTTATATCGCATCACATGTATATTAGGACACGACATCCTCTCGCTTTTTTTTTCTGCTAGCATTTTCTCACCCAGGTGAGTTTCGCCGTAGGTATCGTGTGACACAATTTGCGGTAAAGATAACTCTTCCATCATTTTTTTTTGCTTCTGTGGCGATATCATGCAGTTTAACTTTTTGGCAGCAGCAAAACAGGAAGGATCGGATTTCAGCTGTTTTTTTTTATTCTTGCCTTATTTTTTGTATAAGTTTTTGTAACAGCATATTTTCATTAATAAAATCATGATGGTGATATATATTTTTTTAACAGTGTCCTTAAACACCAAACAACAAGTAAGATATAAAAATATTAAATATGAAAATATCAATATTAGATGGTTGGACCCATTCAGAATCAACCAAATTTTTTAACATTTCAATTATGAAAATTGAGGGTCATTCGGGTACACAGAAAAAAAGGAGAATTCTGAAAGAAAACTAATTATAGAAACTATTCTCATCAATTTTGTTGAATCGAAAGATTTTTCTTTTCTGGACATTGTTGATCCGACCTTTGCCATCAGATTTTGGTAAATTTTCATCAGGTTTACATTTTTACATTTTTTATGTAATATTACCAAAAAAAAATAACTAAAAAAAGAGGCGATATTCAACCTTCCAAAATTCTACTTTTTTTTTGTTAAAATGACCATAACTCACAAACGGGACACTTTTATTGCAAAAGTATATTTTGATAAAGAATTCAATATAACATCTCAAAATGTTTTTTATGTGCATTTTCGACACTTAAAAAATAGTTTTTTTACGAATTCTAACTTGACCGAAAGCATATTCTGTAGCTCAAAAGTTGGCACTGTTTCTTTGCTAAAAAATAACCTCAAAAATTAAAAAATATCGAAAGGGTTGAAGTTTGACAAAATCTAGTTTTTTTTGTGGTAAATCTTTTAAAGAATGTTACTATTTTTTCTAGAAAGCTCCTAATCATAATTTCAATTTTGCGTAACCCGAGCAGACGGAAATAACTTGGGAATAACATTTTTTGATATTTGATAATACTAGGCCAATAACATTTTCTATTACTTATAACAAGATTTGTTATTCGTCGTTATGATTTTTTTGTTATTGGATTGTTATTGTGATAACAGACTCATAACATTTTTAGTTATTCTTCGAACAAATCTTTGTTATTATTTTTTGTTATTTTAACAACTAATCCGATCATCCCAATAACAGTTGGAGTTATTCTTCCATAACAAAAAATGTTATTCCAAAGTTGTTTTGGCTTTCAACCAATATCAAACCAATAACAAATTTTTTTTTAATAACATAAACTGTTATTAAACCCTTATGCAAAAATGGATTTTTCAGGAAGATTCCATAACACTTTTTGTTATTTTAACAGAATTTGTTATTGAAATGGCATGAATTTTGTTATTACCGTCTGTCCGGGTTAACACATTAAATAGATCAGAAAATCCTTTCTCGAGAGACAGATTTTCGAATGTTTTAACCGCAATTTTCTATGGTCAGCCCCTTTGTATGAAGCAACTAGTGATGCAAAATGTCATACAAATATAAAATACTAAATATAAAATCATGAGTTTTTTTTGTGAATTTAAGGAGAACTGCTGAGCAAAGTTTTAAAGCTGAAGAAGAGAGAAAAAATTTTGTTTGAAGGTTAAATCCTCTGAAGAATTTCTAACACAAAAAAATGGCTAACAATTTTTTTAAATGACTTGCATTGGCAAATGACGTAAACCATGATGTATGCCTGTTTGTTATTTAAAACTAAGCAACATAAAAATTATGCGATCTTGAATCAATTTTTTTATGGTAAATCGGAAAATGAATTAAGGTAATTCTCCAATTTCTCACGTGTTTATATTAGATTTTTTTTTATTTGAATAAAACCGGTTATTTCTATTTGTTTAATTTCCTGAACTATTTTCATAATTTCAAATCATTCAAACATTTCAAAAGGGCATTATAACAGCCATTTTTTACCATAATTAAATATTTTCAGATAAAATATGTTATGAATCATGCTTATGGGATTGATTTTCAAATTTTGAAATTAAATTTAACCGTAAGGATAAATTTGTTTCAATGAATCCCGATCGAAACAATTCTCATTTTTTTAATTTTCTCTTAACAAGTGATGGTTATGAAAGTATAATTCTGTAGAATTTCTCAATATCTTACAAATTTATGGGCTGATCAAAATGGGCTTGTGGATACATATTCCAAAATCTGTATATTGAGAAAGAAAGGGTTTATTTTATTTGATCGTTTTGGAACACTTTAAGAAAACTTCTTTTAAAAAAAGATCATTTTATTCGAAAAATGCAGAAATTTTTTACAGAAAATTAATTTTCAACATTTCGAATTGAATTGGGTTCTAGTTTGGATACAGAATTTGAAATTTCAGAGGCTGCATCTGAGCAAGTAACAGTCAAGTCTAAAATAGTATAAAAAGGAAATAAAGAAAACCCTCCCATATTAATTAAATTGTATCAATCTTGAAAAGGGTTTAATTCTATGCTATGAAGAAAATTAATTAAAAAATTAATAAAGCCAAATTAAATGTTCACAGTCAATAATATTGCATTGGAAATTTCTCTGTTTGAGTCAATTGTGCAAGCATTTTTTTTTAAATTTGTATCGATATTTTAGTAACACTTTAGGCATGCTATGTGAATGATTTTTTACTTTTTGACCTGAAAAAAGATGATTTGTAAACACTAGAGTTAGTACTAAAACTAACTTAATCCACCTATGTGGTTGATGCCTTCCTCACTTTTTACCAACAATGGATAATATGAGCGGTTTGGACACATATTTCAGATATTTTTTAGATCCACAAAAATAAGTACACAGATAAGTGATCATAACTCGAGACAGGGTACATCAATATCACTTGAGTGGTCATAACTCGAGATAGGGTTGCCAGATCTTCAATGTTGTGGACTCGTTGGAAAGGTCTCTCGATTACCTAACCAGCGATGGATTCGATGATGGATCCGGACATCGTTTACATACATTTAGGTGAGATCCGGCTTCAAAAAAGTACATAAATATCACTTAAGTGGTCATAACTCGAGACAGGGTTGCCAGATCTTCAATGTTGTGGACTCGTTGGAAAGGTCTCTTGATTACCTAATCAACGATGGGTCGGATGATGGATCCGGACATCGTTTACGTGCGTATAAATGAGATCCGGCTTCAAAAAAGTATATAAATATAACTCAAGTGGTCATAACTCGAGACAGGGTTGCCAGATCTTCAATGTTGTGGACTCGTTGGAAAGGTCTCTCGATTACCTAACCAGCGATGGATTCGATGATGGATCCGGACATCGTTTACATGCGTATAAATGAGATCCGGCTTCAAAAAAGTATATAAATATAACTCAAGTGGTCATAACTCGAGACAAGGTTGCCAGATCTCCAATGTTGTGGACTCGTTGGAAAGGTCTCTCGATTACCTAACCAACGATGGGTCGGATGATGGATCCGAACATCGTTTACATACATTTAAGTGAGATCCGGCTTCAAAAAAGTACATAAATATCACTTAAGTGGTCATAACTCGAGACAGGGTTGCCAGATCTACAATGTTGTGGACTCGTTGGAAAGGTCTCTCGATTACCTAACCAACGATGGGTCGGATGATGGATCCGGACATCGTTTACATACATTTAAGTGAGATCCGGCTTCAAAAAAATACATAAATATCACTTAAGTGGTCATAACTCGAGACAGGGTTGCCAGATCTTCAATGTTGGGGACTCGTTGGAAAGGTCTCTCGATTACCTAACCAACGATGGGTTGGATGATGGATTCGGACAACGTTTACATACATTTAAGTGAGATCCGGCTTCAAAAAAGTACATAAATATAACTCAAGTGGTCATAACTCGAGACAGGGTTGCCAGATCTTCAATGTTGTGGACTCGTTGGAAAGGTCTCTCGATTACCTAACCAACGATGGGTCGGATGATGGATCCGGACATCGTTTACATACATTTAAGTGAGATCCGGCTTCAAAAAAGTACATAAATATCACTTAAGTGGTCATAACTCGAGACAGGGTTGCCAGATCTTCAATGTTGTGGACTCGTTGGAAAGGTTTCTCGATTACCTAACCAACGATGGGTCGGATGATGGATCCGGACATCGTTTACATACATTTAAGTGAGATCCGGCTTCAAAAAAGTACATAAATATCACTTAAGTGGTCATAACTCGAGACAGGGTTGCCAGATCTTCAATGTTGTGGACTCGTTGGAAAGGTCTCTCGATTACCTAACCAACGATGGGTTGGATGATGGATTCGGACAACGTTTACATACATTTAAGTGAGATCCGGCTTCAAAAAAGTACATAAATATCACTTAAGTGGTCATAACTCGAGACAGGGTTGCCAGATCTTCAATGTTGTGGCCTCGTTGGAAAGGTCTCTCGATTACCTAACCAACAATGGGTCGGATGATGGATCCGGACATCGTTTACATGCATATAAAAGAGATCCGGATATATGTGAAAACACATTTTTATACATAACTTTTGAACTAGTTATCGAAACTTCAAACAATTCAATAGCGATGTATGGGACCCTAAACCAAGTCGAATGCAACTGGTTTGGTCAAAATCGGTTCAGCCAGTGCTGAGAAAACTCAGTGAGAATGTTGGTCACATACATACATACACACACATACACACACACATACACACACACATACACACACACAGACATTTGTTCAGTTTTCGATTCTGAGTCGATATGTATACATGAAGGTGGGTCTTTGAGCTTTTAATAAAAAGTTCATTTTTAGAGCAGGATTATAGCCTTACCTCAGTGAGGAAGGCAAAAATATTGAATTTAAAAACGATGCAATGGATTTATGTTTTAAAATTCAATAGGATTTTATTTAACTTAATTGTGTTTTTGAAATAGTCCTTTACCATCCCAAACATATCAATTGAATTGCAGATTGAAATCTATTCCATCAATACAATCCACCCGCCGATCCCAAATCTCAACACGCACACAAAAAGCCAGTTTCATGTTCCACAACAAACACGTGTTGTTTTGGCGACAGCCGAAAATTGCTTTTCCATTATGTACAACAAAAAAACACCCACAATGAACAAAACGAAGAAAAAACCCCTCGCTGAAATCCATTATCCTTTGACCGACCAATTGTCACCACTCACGCAGAATGGATCCTTTCACTGTAACTGACCCGGCATCGGCCATTCAGAAGTCGGCGCGGCGGCATCTGCTCTGTGATCTTTCGGCGAAAAACATTTCAATTCTCTCTCTCTCTGCTGCTGGAGCCATCATCGAGGAATCGGTAATCTCATTTTCGGCATCGTTTGCAAAAGCCCGACTCCTCCGAATATGACAACACTGGAAAAGGATCTGAAATCAGCTCGAAAAAAAAAAATAAGAAAAAAGCCGGAATCTCATTTGCATGACTCGACAGCTTTTTTTGTTGCCTTTGTTGGTTGAAAGTCCTTTTCCCAGAGAATGGGATCTATTGGAAAGGAATAAAAATAATTTCGAATCAATTGAAATTCCTTTTGTCTCTAAATACATAAATAAAGCATGACGGCAGCAGCAGCAGTAAACAGCCGCCAGGAGGTTAGTCAGGTCTTCAGGACACAATATCTGGGACCTCGGCTTAAAGGAAGAAGGAGAAAAGTGCTGTAAAAATAGTCAATTCACTTTGAAGGAGTTTGTACTTTTCTTGAAATGTCTTTACATCTTTGAAGAACATTGATACACTCTAAAAATTAATGCTGCAAAGATACAAAAACATGAATTTTAATAATTAACGATTTTCTTCCAAAAGAGAATTAATCATCTGGGTTATTACAGATCAAAAAAAAATTGCATAATTTCCTTTAATGTATTCACAAAAAAAACATTTTCAAATAATGCCTCTAAATGTTTCTAACTACAAAAAATATGGATCTGATAAAGCAGCATTTTTTTCAGAAAAAAAAAACTCATTCAAATTTTTAAAACATTGCTCCATTTTATAGTTCAACGGTCAGATCTTTTTAGAAAAAAACAGTTCAACGGATTGAGAATTTTAAAAAAACTTATGCAAATATAATTGAAATTGGAAAAATAAAATAAATTACTTTAATAAACTTGGAAAATCAATTGTAAACTATCTTGAAAATACATTGTATAACGCTTATTAATGCGCTTTTCATCAAATAAATTTGTTTGAATCTTTTTTAACATTGAATCGTGAAAACAAGTTGAGCCCAGGATTTTTTATCATAATTCATAAATATTCTGCATATTTTTAAAATTACCACGGTTGCTAATCGATAAAATTACGTTCTCTATTACCATATCATGTCACATTTTTATCGCTTCCACTTAGAATTTATGTTTTGATTATGTTTTATGATTTAAAGTATGAATACCCAAAAATAATTATCAAAATACCGTATATTTTGAAGAAAAAAAAACTAAAAATTATGTGAAATTTAGCATGATTTTTTCTTTTATTCAAATTAATTTATTTTTGGATCATAAATAAATTTTCACAAAATACCGTATTTTTTTTTTCAAAAATATTCAAATTTTCATAATTTGCAATATGCTGATACTCATACGAAGAGATAAACGAAAACAAGTTTTGAAAAAGTTACTTTTTGCGTTTCTCTTTGTTTCGTCATCCGTGTCTGTCGCGGGTGACCATGAACGGACATGATCGATGACGACCAACTTTTTCAAAACTTTTTTTCGTAAAATCGCGATAACTCGTGATGTATATAAGCAAACCCCTTATGTCTACATATCAAAAATTTTGTAATTGTCTGCTCTACAACTTTGTAGAACATTGTTACACTCTAAAAAATAACCCTGCAAAGTTAGAAAAAACACGAAATTTTAAAATGAAAAATTTTGTTCTAAATTAAAAAATGACCCTTCTGGGTCAGAGTAGATTCGAAAAGTACATTAAATTTCCCATAAAATGACATGTTCCAAAATTTTTTACAGTCGAGTAACGGAAAATGAGAGAATTTTTAAAACTTTTTTAGTGTTTTTTTCGATGAAAAATACGTTTTTTCGGAATTCTGAGTACGCCATCAAATCGGGCGTCTAATTTTACATAAAAGTCCCTTTGACACCAAATTTCTATCTCATCATCGTTTCAGGCTGCAAATTATTGAAAAACACCTATTTTTCGCATGTTCAAAAATGGAAGGGGTCGTACCGCCCCTCCGTCACTAGATATCAAAAAACGGACCTCGGATTCGTAATCAGGGACAAAAGTTACCCTTTAGGACAAAGTTTCACGCAAATCAAAGAGGGGTCGGGGCAACTGCTGTGTGAGTTGGCGGAGAATTACCCATTTCTTTTATAAAAAATACTAAAATCATAAAGATTCAAAATATGGGTATTAAAAAAAGCGCATTATTTTTTTTTATAAAATACAAAAAATTTCATAAAGTACAGTGCTTCAGACAAAAAATATTAAATATTCATAATTCACAAAATGGGTACTAAATGAAGTGGAATTTTAAATGCATTGTTACTTTATAATTATTATTTTTTTGTAAAATACTCAAATTAGCATTAGCATTAGCATTAGCATTTTAGGACGCCCTATCCACGGATGGCTCCACAACGCTTATCCCACTGTTTGGTGTGGTTGTGTTAGACCCTCATCCGGAATAATAATCCAACACGGGAGATACCATGTTTTCATCTTTTGATGAGTGTGTAATACAGCCCAGGGCATAAGGGGGTCCTCGCCGGGTCCAAGCTATCCTTTGGGGAACGGAAGGAATATTAGTAAACACCTATCTAAAGTGCGCAAGGATCCCTACGACACCTTAGGGGTATAGATGTTTGTAGGGAGGTTTTGGACTCAATGTTAGTAGAAAGGCAAGACCCTAGGATATACCTTGACAGGTATTGCGGGTGTGTCAAAAGTTTTTAACTGATAGTGTATTGAGCAGTACCTGCATTAACATTTAAAAGTTAAACTCAAACAGCCGGCTGTAGAGTGAAATTAACTATTTATTATGTAAATTTTAATTGAATTTTATTTAATACGTAGAAAATGATTTTTAACTAATAGTGTACTGATGATAAATTTAGTTAAGGCTTGTTTTTTAGTTGTTGAATTGTTTTATTTTAGTTTAATGTATTTAAATTTAGTTTTGATACTGAGCTGAAATAGTTATTGTTTTGATATGTTTAAAACGAGATTCATAGTATTTCGAACTAAAGACCGACGAAGAAGTCACGAACACGGAAAACCGAAACAAAATTGTCTTATGATAAATTATAATACTGCTGGATTTAAAGTATTAATTCCGAACGCGTTATGTAGTAAAATATGAATTTTCACAAGAGCTAAACACAAAATTACACACACGCGATTAAACTACTGGATTATTTGGCAATATTATTCCTATTTGAAATGCCGGTTTAAATCTTCTTAAATAAATAAAAACATTTCATTCAAGAACAACCCTACTCAAAATCAAACACACTTTACACACATTATAAAAAAACCCAATTGGAATTCGCTCACCCAGTTCTTTTGAAGAATTTTCGCTTGCGCACTCAACACCAGAGCGTTAGTTATTGTGTGTAAGTACTGCCAACATGCACACACACCGATAGCTCACCCGCACGCTGGGTTGCTATGCTTCACATTTACACACACAAAGGCGTGCGCGCCGCCGAGCCACATCGTCATCGCCAAACCAAACAACACACACACTTTGAATCGCTCCTCTCTCGCCGACGCTCTTTGAGAGAAATAACGTGCCAAGTTGGCACTGCCAACACCAACACCAACACCACTCAGCACCTCTTCTCCTCTCACGAAAATAGAACTCTCGCGAAATGCCTCGGCTTGGCAAAAGTGAAAAAAACATGGCCGCCTTCAAAATATTAAATCTTCGACCAATTCAAACACTGAATTCTGGTATAATCCCAGGAATTTCGCGAAAATTTCTTCACGGCTGCATGCACGCTCTCACTGCACAACACGTAGCACTAATTACAACCCGACGCGTCACTTTTTACACGGCTATAAACCAACTTCAAACACTAGCCCCGGACGAACGTGACTGTACCGCACAAGAGCACCACTCTCTCCCCCTTTTTTTGTAAAATACTCAAATTTTAACAAAATATGGATTTTTTTTTTTAAATACCTAAATTTTCATAACTTGCTGGGCTTAAAAAAAATTTGCTCTAAAAAAGTGAAAATGCATACAAAAATTATTTTCGTTTATAACTCGTATTGGAAATTATGAACATTTGAGTAATTTCGAAAAAATACGCTATTTTGCCTAAATTTTAACTCTTGTTATGTTAAAACGCATAAAAAATATCGATTAGTTTGATATATAAATAAATTTTCAATTATAAACTTTGAAAATTTAGATATTTTCAAAATAAACGGCATTTTTTGAAAATTTTAATATATCACAAATAAAACTGTAATGAAGTGAAAATGCATTCAGCATTTTTTTTGATACTCATATTAGAAATGATGAAAATTTAAGTACTTGAATAATACGGTATTTTATGAAAATTTTAGTATTTCAAAAAACTTATGAAGACGTAAATTTTTATTGAACAAAAAAGTGAAATTTTCAGGGGAATCCTATACGATTTTTTTTTGAATTAATTTGTCCAGACATGGTTAACACGACATTCAATAGTTTCATACGACCTCTTCAAATGTTACGCTAGATTTTTTGATTCTTAAGCTAGTTTTTCATGAAAAACTTTACAAATTACCTTTGATTTGCGTCCAAAAGAACTAAAATTGTTTGAACAATTAATTCGCCAATTTTTCGACACCTTTCATTTTAGGGACCACCTTAACTTAGCTAGGACTACGCGAATGCCCGAAATTAAAAAAAAATGTCTTATTATTCTGGTTAAGGGACCAACCTCCAGACCAATGTTAAGCTTTTTGAATAAAATCAGTTCAACATTTTTAGTGGAATTTCTGTACACGCAAAGTTCTTAATGGATTTGCTCAGCATCAAAGTTTTGGTTCAGAATTACTAAAATTTTACACTGCTAAAATACTGAAATCTGATTATCCTTGCAAAATTTGGCATTTTGACACTTTAATTGAGATTATAATAATTTGAGGTGTTTTGATGATAATTTAGTAAATTTTAATTAAAATCAAAAATTCTTTGATTTTTTTTTTATTTTGCGGTCGTCAATAGTCATGAAGCATTTCTAATAATTTAAATTTTGTTGCATTAGCTAAGCACTGTTTTTTTTTATGTTTGAGAAGAAAGATTCCAAAAAATTCGGGTTACGAAAAAAAAGTTTAGAGGATTATGGCTATTATATTCGATAAATAAGCCTGGAACAAAATTCATAAATTTGACATTTCCATCATTTATTTTTATTTTTTAATGTAGTTTAGAATCTGGTGAAACGATAAAAACTGTTTCATAAAAACTAGGAATTTTAAAAGAAAAATCACAAAATTTCCTCTCAGAAAACAGTAACCCGAAAAGGGAGCAAAACGATCGCACATGAAACGAATACGAATCGAATTGCCAAATTGTTTTCGGCTTGGTTTTCGTTTAGTTTATGGTTGCCGCCACCAGTCTGTTTGATATCTTTATAAAGTTCTAGGACTCTTTCGGCGCGCTATGATTTCCTAGCCGAGCCGGCTGACAGCTGCTCGGCGAAAAGGAAAGGGACTCTGACGATGACGGAGCTCCTTTTTGCTGCTTTCCTCTTCTTTTTTATATTTATTTCTTCATCCATGGTTGCAAGAGGGAAAAAGACCGATTTGGCACCGAGTTTCGATCAATTTTATGATTTTTTCTCTTGTTGTATTTAAATCTGTTTTTAGGAACAATGACGGGCATTTGCCTCGAGTGAGATATTTTATTTTTATTGCTGAACTGTTGTCATTTGTCTGGAACAAATGTTGAAAAAAAAGAGAAAGGTCTATGAAGTGATCAATCGTTTGCAATTCTTTGGAAGGAAAATATTTTTATTGATCTGTATTGAATTGAAATAATTTTAATAAATTTGAAAAACTTACCACTCACAAGTTCATCAGTGGCAATTCCATTCCCCCTCATTAATCCGTGGGACTATTTTTATCTATAATTAATTATATCATCAGGATCAACGCTCGCAACTTTCCTTTCGCCATCCCATCCAAAAGGTTTCCCGTTTCAAGAAACCCCGCCACGGGAGTGTCCCCAACCGGAAGCTCCGCGTGCACCGAAATCCGTTTCATCTTGCCGGCGGCTGCTTCTGCGGGTTTTCCGTCCCCTCCCCAAAGTAGCATCCTCTCTTTAATTAATTAAATTAAATATACTCGAGCAAATCCTTCCACCATCTATTATGAGTCCCTTTTTTTCGCCGACTTTTTTTTCGCTCCTTTTCCCGTTTCTAAGATCCTTCTTTTGACATTCGCCGGGATTCTTTGCTGGTCTTGCCGCGGTTGCCAGGACGATTCCGGTGTTACACATGCTCAACGGTTGACGACACGCGATGTAAGGATGCGGAATAATGCGAGAGCAACTAGACTGGGGGGAAAAGGACACCGAACAAGAGGAAAAGACAAGACCAGGGAGTCCCAAAGGAATCGTCCGTAATGAGAGGGGACTAAATCCGCATGTCGGTGGAAAAAGTCTTGGGGAAAAACATGGTAAAAGCTTCTTTTTCAACTGGGGGATAAGAAGCTCCATTATGTGTGGGTAGAAAAGAGCGAAGAAATGTGGAACCGGAAAAAAGATCTGGACTCTGAAAGTAATCCTGGTCGTTACCTAAAAAACAATTTTCTAACATTTTACATCCAATCATAAAGCATAAAATTTGTGTTGTAAGTGCTTTAAGGCTTTTTGACATTATAGAAAAAAAGAAGAGCAAGATCTTTAAGCAGCAAAGCTTGATTTTGAAGTGCGTTATAAGTTTATAATTAGGCACTCTTATAATGTATAGGCTTGAAAACCACACATCAATTTTAAATCTTTAAAATAAACTTTCATAGAAAAAGTATAAACAAATTCTTATAACAGCTTGCTGCCGAATCTACATATTCGAAACAATGAAATAAATTCGATTCTGGCCAAATAATTTGGAGTTTACTTTTTAAATTTGTTTTGCGCATTTTTTAAAATGAATTTAATTTTAAATTATGAAATTATTTATTTAATATAAAATATTTCCCTTTCATTCACACTGAAAATAGCTTAAAGATGTATTTCTTTGACTAATTTTAGATTTTCCAAATTTTTTTTAGCATTTTTTTAAGATTTTTAAATTTGTTATATTATTTGGTCATAATCAGAAAACCTAAGTTTCCCTCTTTCCTTTATTCTAATGGCTCTTTTTTAGAAACTATCAGTAAAATCTACACATTATTAGGAAATTTTCTGATCCATAAACAAAAATATTTTCAAAAGTCAGAATCAATTAAAAAAAAATGCATGAAAATTAAAATTACGAGCCATGGTTTCAACATTTTAAAGAAAAGAGAGTTCTATAATGTATTATATGTCCAGTTGTTTTGCAATAATAAGTTAAAAAAAATTAAGTTCTGACGGAATTTTTTCGCGAACGCATATTTTTGTCTGTGCTGTGCATGCGAATTTTATAATCGTTCAAAATATTTTTAAACGAGCCCAAACATGCTATATATGATGATGATGATTATGATTGTTTTCAGTTGATTGGACTTCTATTTAAAATAAAATTTTGAAGTTTCCCCTGATTTTTCGGACCAATTTTGAAGGGGGAGGGGGGAGGGGGGTCGGTGACATACGTATACATTTAAAAAAATATATATATTTGCAACGGCCTAAATTTTAGGATAAAAATTTCGCGCATCCCTTAAACAATCAGTTCATGTTAAATTCATATAATTTTTATATTTTTTCAGCCAAAAAAAAAACTGCATTGAACGTTTCTATGGCAATATCTGGGATCAAAATGTGGAATTGGGTTTTTTTCCAGAATGGTCACTCTCCGATTGTACTTTGTATTGTATTTATTTTGTAGCAACAACATTTTTTTTAACCATGATTATTGTCAAAAAATAATATTATACTGATTCATGAATAGATTGAAATAATCAGTCGACCCACAATTTGGTGATTTTCCATTCCTCGATACCCTTATTTAGTCAATTTTTGAACATTTTTTCTTCAAAAAATATAACAAAAATTATAATATTTAAAAAAAATCAATGGTAAATTATTAATTAAATTTCCCCTTTTAAATTATAAATTTCATTTTAATTTTAAATTATAATGAAATTTATAATTTAAAAGTGGATTAAAATATTAAAAAAATTCATTTACATTTACATTTGTTCAGGGTCAGACAAATATATTATTGAGTGTCAAATCACAATCCATTGCTTGAATAATTTAGTTTTCTTTTATCTTATTTTATGGTTTGGTGAATGTTCTTTTTTAAATAATCTTTATCTTTGTGATTTTAACACACAAGTTTTCTTTGATATTAAAAAACCGGCTCCGTGGCTTAATGGTTACGGCTTCTGCCTCACAAGCAGAAGGTTCAGGGATCAAATCCCGGTCGGTACCTTTGAAATTTGGAATCAGAAATTGGAACATTGAATATGAACAAAAACACACCTGAATCAGGTGGGATTCGAACTCACACCTCTGGATTGATGGTCTGGGACTCTAACCAGTCGGCTACTTAAAGTTATAAAACATGTTGTTATTCTTCTCATATTAAATACGCTCTGATCCCTGATTTGCCTGAAGGGATTGGGAGTCTTAAGATAGATCAAGGATCCGACCGGTGCTTGCTTCTATGTTAAGGCGGGCCGGACAATTCCCAACGACCTCGGAAGTGGGCAGCTAGGATCTCTGCAATGGGTCGTTGGAAGCAGCGCGAGGGCTATCACCACATAATAGCCGGGACTGAGATAAGTTGTATCAGCATTCGGCATATACAAAAAGTTTGATAGAAATTATACTTTCCCATAATTTCGCTACCGGCTAGCGGGTTGATATAAAAAACATAAACAAAAAAAATACAATTATGTATATTTTTGATGATATTCTCAAGAATTTCTCTTTGTTTTCAAATACCCAAAGCTTATCCGTCTTAATAAAATAAATGAAATCACAAACCAACGATGCCGATAAAGAAGCGGAAATTGCTTATAGATATATTTTGTCTTTAATAAAATATCTAAAGTATCATCTATGCTTTTTTTGATGTTAATTATATATGAGGAATATGACTTTGTTGCAGAAGAAGAAGATAAATATTTAAAAAAAAATATATAGAATAACTCGATATCATGGAAAAGTTCAATGCAACTGGAGTAGAAATTTAGTTATTTTGGGAAATTAAACAAAAAAAAAACATTATGTAAAACAGAAGATTTAGGTTAGCTTATTTTCCATTAATTGAATATCAGATTTTCATTTACAACAATTAAAAGGTCTTAAATACTGTCTATCATAACAAAAATATTTTTTTCTGATGAAATATATCAAGAAATTATATTCCGGGAAATTTTCATTCCAAAAAAAAAAAATCATTTCGGATAGCTACAATTCCAGAAAGTTTCCTTTTTGTTAACCATTCTTATGTTAAAACAAGCCTAAAATTGCCCCTTCATATTTCCAACAAATTTCCTAAAAATCAGGGGGCAAAATGAACTATTGACTAAAATTGAAAATTTTATAGAAAAAACATGAAAGTTCGATTATAAACCAATCAGAATAGATTTTATAACGCTTATTTTTTGGATTTTCATGAAAAAAAGACTTTTTAAATATTTTAACATATTTTGAATTTTTAGGTCGCAGATCCTTAAAAGACGCAAAAGCTTGAAATAAATAAATGTTTTATGAATTGAAAGATATTTTGCATATTTTTTTGTTGCAGCATTACTGTAATGATGTATAAAGCATTTTTTTTATAAACAAATTTTCAGACCTGCCATGCTTTATGTTGTGCCGATCTGGACAAGCTGTTGCTTAACCAGGAAGAAAAAACTTCAGAGGATTCAGAACAAAATTCTGAAAATGATTCTGAAACTTCCTCCCTGGTTCAGCACCAGTGAACTTCATCAATTAGCCGAAGTTGACACTTTGGATGTTATGTCCAATAAGATAATTGATGCATTTCGACAAAAATCATTGCAGTCTTCAGCTGCATTGATCCGCTCTTTATATAGTTTATAAGTTAGTTTTAAGGTATCCCTTTTCCCTTTTGTACGTGTAGGACCTCCTACATTTGAAATCACTGAATAGCGAAAGCTACAATATTTCATGAATAAATGAAAATTTCTAGTATTTAATTGAGGTGAAAAGTCATCGATTGTGATTGGACACTCAATAATATTTTAACTGAATGAATGTACATGGAAGAGAGAAAAAAAAGCATTTTGTGATACTTTTTGTTTATAAACTTACAAAATCAGGCCTCAAAATTGAATTTTGTTTCCCTTCCTCACCGGCTTTGCCCAGAGCGGAGTGGCATAACCTTTTAATATTGCTTTGAATGCTTGTGTAAGATATGTTTTCAACTTAAATCGAATGTCTAGGGTTTCGCATTTACAAAAACACCTTATTGGATGTAGTTTTCAAACTTCTATAAATTTAGATCATGTGTTGTCTTACACAGAATTATTAACACCAAAAAACCCACATACCTTTATGAAAAATTAGTATCGTTTCGTAACACCAGAACTCACAGCTTTCTAATACCCAACCATAGCTCATTTTATTACAGTCAATCGTTTTTTGCTAGGGGCATTGTAAATTGGAACAGCCTTCCGACAACATTGAAACAAAATACTTCTAAATGTAATTTCAAGCAGAGTTTACTCGCCAACCTCAACATGAACCACTAGTTAAATAAGAGAACCAAATAAAATTAAAGTAAGTTAATTTAAATTGAAGCAGAACTCAGCAGAACACACACTGTCACATAAAAAAGACTATGTCTTAAGTTACTATATGGAATAAAACAAATAAATATATAAATAAATAAAATTTGTACCAGCCTAATGGAAAAGAAGTACATACTTTAATACGGTTGAAATTAACTGTTTATCTCATCTTTTGTAAAATTTTATGTTAACGTGAAAATGCTATATTCTCACATCTCACATTTCATCATCAAACTACACGAAGCACTCGACATCTTTCAACTTTTCCGCCAACTCATGCCATCCTGCCAAAACGTGCACTGATTCTGCCAATTACAGAACTGCCCTTTTTCCACCTTTTTTCCCTCAGTTTTCCCAAGTTACAAAGCTCGAATTTTCCACCCGTACAAGGAGCACTATTACACTGCTGTGTGTATGTTGGCTTTTCTACCTCGATCATGTCGCCATCATTCCAGCAGCAGCAACAGCCAGCTAGCAGCTCGTTATCAAACTGCCGTCATCGGTGTGTGTGTGTGCCAAAAGAGATTGCACGCAGGTCAGGCAAAAAAGAAATCCTGTCCCAGCAAAAAATGAGAAAAAAGCTTGCAGACCGTCGTGATGTTTCATAATGACAGCTAATTTTCCGATCCGAGTTTCCACGCTCCCCTTGTCGTACTCCATCTCACTCACCACTCGAAAATGTGGCGTTCTTCTCTCGCAAGGTTTGTTTTTCCCTCGATGACGATGATGACGGTTTCGCTAGTGTTGGTGAGAGCTTTTCGAAGCAATTTTCGCACATTTCCTTTCTCCAGCTTCGTGTTGGTGTGTCGGAATTTTCACTTTCGTACCCCACCCTGTTTTTCGGAAGAAAGCTTCGGCCGGTGGAACTCACTTTCGAGCATCGAATCGGGAGTTCGAAAAGCCGACCGTGACGTCACGGTTGCGCGAGCGAATTGGTGAAACGGTGACGTCACGAGTAACAGTTTTGTGTGTGCGGTCCATGTGAGCGTGAATTTCATCCGTCACGGCACCAAAAAGCGAGAATCGATAATTTGGTTGGTTTTGCGAGTGTGTTTTTCTACTGGACGAGGGATGCTTTTGAGGGGCAAATTTTAACCATCAACCAGAGAAAACAAGAAAAAAATGAAGAAAAACTGTTTTCCACCTGTTTTCCCCTGGGAGTCAAAGTTGGCTCCCCTTTAAAGAAGAAAAATGCCATTAAAGAATTCGACGAGACATCGCGACGCTGAATACTAGCGGAAATGAAAAGCGATAAATTTTATGTCATTTGTGTTGTCTCGGGGTTGGGTTTTGGTGGTGTGTGGGGATTTGTTATCGTCACTTGGTGGGAAAGAGGAGATTGTTGGGAAATGAAAGGAGGAAACCAGAGAGCACGGTTTGTTTGGGGACTGATAGAACTGCAGACGACTCGACTCGACTGTGACTGGTTGGTGGCTGAGGAACTGATAGTGTTAACGACCCCCCTTAATGCAGGATCATCAGTGGCGTTTGGCTGGAAATGAGCGTTTGGTTATCTGGGGAAATAAATTGCTTGAAAAATTTGGGTGATATATTCAAGCCAAAAAATGAGACCCACTTCCTTATGATTGAGCTGAAAGGAACAATCAAAAAAAAAATCAAACCATCCACATTGACGACCCCCGGGTCTTTTGTGGTCTCTATTGCAAGTTTCTGCTCGAACCTAGGAGTCCGAAGGCTTGAATGAGGAGAGCACCCAAACCTCTTTCTACTCCAAGGAACCTTCCACCCCAGTGTTTGAACTGACGACCTTTGGATTGCGAGTCCAACCGCCGCCAGCGATTCCACCGGAGTAGGCTTGGTTTGGTGAAAGGAACAAATGTTATATAAATAAACTTGCTGATAAACATTAAAAGGCCTAAATTCTACATTTAAAATTTGTAGAATATTTATTTTTTATTTATTTTTATCGGGTGCGTAACATTTCCCCTGAAATCGTCTCGTCGAATGAACAATTTTCCGAAGATCGTTTTGCCGAAAGTCGCATCGCTGAATCTTAAAAAAATCACACAAAAACGATTATGATAAACAAATCAGTGTTTAAACAAGCTCAATTATTATCGTAAGTTTTTACGTTCTTTCGAACAGAAGCAGTTCCGTCCTCTGGAAATGTGGATGAACCAATCTCAACCCCAAGACCCAAAGTCACCAGTTTGCCCAAAGTCATCAGTTTGCCAGATAATTTTAATTAATTTCTGTAAGTTTTTTCATTGTTTTCATTATGAGTATGGTTAGTGAATTTTCACGATTTCACGGACAGCGTGAAAATCGTGAAATTTGAAGATTACTGTGAAATCCCGTGAAATTTGTCAATTTTCTCAAATCAATTAATTAAAATAACAACATAATAAATATTTCATTCATAAAGAAAGTAAATTTTATTAGATTTCAATTGAAAAGCGTATAAACCATTTGAAGAACTGTTAGCAAAACAAACATTAACATAAAATTGATACAACATTTACTAAGAAGTGAATGCTGCGAATACTTAAATGATGTTAACAAAAATCAGTCAAAGAAGAAAAAATATTCTCGTCAAAGAAGAAATAATATTCTCGGAATTTACTTTTTTAATAATTTTTGTCTCTTTCAACCAAAACTTGTTAAAATTGACTAAACAAGTATATTGTGATTGTTTTTTAAAGATTGCGCAGATTTTTTATGTTGTATTGATTCATTTTTAGAAATCAATTAAAATCAAACATTCATTTAAAAGTAACATTCGGTGAAAATAGTAGTCTTTCTCTTTTCTTCCGGTAAATGATAAATGATAAATAACCGGAGGAGCAAAAAAAAATAGATTGAAAAATTTAATTCCATCAAAGGAAGAAAAAAATTGAGAAATAGATTGCTATTTTCTTGATACTATAAACAATAGTTTATCAGTTTTTCTTAGGAAACTGAATGAATTTAAATTTTTATGAACATTCTAGATTTTTTCTAAGCCTGTTTAGTTTTCAAGATATTTGATTATTTAATTTATTTTTGTTTTATGATTTTGAGTAAAATTTTGAAGATTATTTTTGCCATTTGATTTTTAATTAAGTTTTTGAAAAGTGAGATGAAAACCTTAAAACTGTTTTTACTGGGCAAAATGTCGCAAAAAAGTTGTTTTAATTGTTAGATTGTTTAGTTAAATTTGGCTTTGACATGAAATTCAATAGAATGTAAAATGTTAAATAAGTAGCAAATCAGCAAAAACTGTTTAGCTATATTAGTCGAACATTAAAGAGCAGCTCAATGAATGACAATACGACTGCCCTCCTTTTTTTTTTTTTTCAAAATATTCATAGAGCCCATCCCAAGTGGACTGTTTTTAATTAATCATTTTTTTTTGTGTCACGTTAAAATTAAGTTCAGATTTTTTTAGTTTAGTGAAAAATTATATTCTTAAAAAACAAAATGGTAATATCAAATTCAGTAACATTTTTTTTCAAACATGACTAATTCTTATTTATTTCTGTGATTTTTTTAAATTTAAAATTCTATTAGTTTTAGCGTTCTTTCAAACATGACACGTTTGTTGAAAACAAGTTTATTAAAAATTAATTGCATTTTGAGTTCTTTCAAACATTCGTTTTTCTAGAATTTAAAATATATGGATTTACAAAAAAGACTATTTTAGTGTTTGCATTGTTACGAACGTGAGCAATGTTTTTCCGATTATTTTTCTCAAAAAAATATTTAATTTCATTCATCATATTTTTGAAAAAATGGTTTCAAAATAATTAAAATAGATAAGTTTAAGAAAAATATTTTTTAAGAGTTTTACGATTTGTCAAACAGGCTAAATTTAAGAAAACATTATTTTTTTCGAAAAAAAATTTTTTTGAAATTTTTTTTTTTATTAAATTTTTTTTTGAATTTATTTTTCTTTGATTTAAAGTTCAAATCAAATTTTACGGATTTAGAAAAAAAATCTGCCAGTTTTGCTTTTTTTTTAATCAGTCTGGTACAAATTTTATTTAAAGTTTTTGTTCCCCCCCCCCCCCCTTCAACTTGGCCCGAAAAATTGCAGGGCAAACATTTTTTTTTTTTCAAAGAACTTCGAAACTTCAATGGGAATTTAAGTGCAATCAGCTGAATTCAATTTAAATGCATTCCCCTGCGTTCAGAATATTTTTTAGCATGTTTGGGTTGATTTAAAAATCTCTTGAATTTTAGAAAATTTTCCATGTTTATTATCGCAAAAAGTCTTTTTTTTTCATTTTTTTTTGTTTTCGTCAAATCTTAATTTTTTTTAAAAACTAATGGTTGCAAAACAACTGAACTAGTGTTAAATGCATTTTAAAACAATTTTTCCATGCAAATGTTGAAACTTGTTATTTCAATATTAATATTTTTTTACTTTGACTTCGGAAAACAATCAGCTGGATCATTTTCTGACTACATACATGAATTATATTAAATTTAAGGTTCTAATGAATCTAATTAAGGATAAATCTTGAAGTATTTATTGTAATCCCTTTAAAGCAAAAAAAACAGGCTTTGTAATTGAAATTTTGTGCTCACCAAATCCCATAAAGTTTAAAAAATAATGCAATTTAACGATTTTTATCAAGTACTAATTGAAATTGAACAATAAAAGTAAAAAAAAAAACAGTTTTCGTAAAATATTTCGCAAAAATCTGTAAGAATCATCTTTAGAACATTGTGTCAATTTTTTAGCAAATCTGGATCTACAAGATGCCTTCAACAGAAGCTAAACATATTTTTTCTTCAAATTTTGTGATGCGTTTTCAAATGTCGTACTTCTTTTCAATAAAGTCCTTAGATTGAATAAATAATGGAATCAATCATAAATAGGTACAAGTTAAAAAATAATCCAAAGAATTAGAATTTTATTCATTTTACCAGAGATAAATAGGAACTAAAGACTTATTGTAATAAACTCCATTAATGAATTGACTGAAAATAGAGTTGACGTCAAATTAAGAAAATTCTTTTTATTTCCAATTTAAAGTTTCCATTGTTTCTATAAATCGAACCAGCAAAAAGCCCCACCAGAAATAAAAGGGAAAATTTAATTGAAGTATGTGTTCTGCCAAGCCCATCGATGGCTTCCCACATTCCCAATGAAAAATCCCCCTCCACTTTTCTTCGCTCCGTAAGGTCCAAAGCTTTTCCAACAAGAAAGCCTTTTTCCCCAAACGCAGTCCAAGCGCATCGGCCAGAAACGTTTCAGAAAAAGGGACGTCTGTGAGCAAAGGAATAAAAAATAAAACAACACAAGAATGCAAGCGCCGAGCTCTGTTTGATTTCAATCATACTCTGCCTGCTTGCTAGAATTCGATTGATCATTGCCACCGGAGCACAGAACGAGAGAACACCGGGAACGGGGTTTTCATGCTTGACCGGGGAAAGGAGGTCAATCGGTTGGAAATTCGGTTTCGTGATTTCAAAAGGGAGGGTGGTGGAAATTGTTGTTAATGGGCAATGGCCGAGGAAAAGAAGCAAAGAAAAGCTTTTTGTGAGGCTTGAGCGATGGGATGGAAATGGGAAATGCTGGAAGTTTTCCTTGGAAGTGCATCGACCCGGAACGTTTATTTGTTTCGAGTGAAATGCGGTTGGCCATTTTAATTGGAGCCCATGGGTCATCAATATTCATTGCTGGGTTATTGGTTCCGGGAAACTTTTCAATCCATTAGGAGTCGATCGGTTGGCCTTTGTTGAAAGTCATGAAAAGTAGGACTTTTTACACTCGATTCAACATTTAAATACCATTTCCCAAACTGGATGGAATCACAAACGTAACAAGAAAGCTACAAAAAAACAAATTTTACAAATTTAAACAAAAATAACAAATTTAAAAAAAATATTTTCGAAAACTATACAAATTTGAAAAAAAAGAAGATAAAAAAATGTAACTTAAAACAAATTTACAAATTTAAAGATAAATTGCAAATTTCATACAAAAAATCACAAATCTCAAAAAAAAGAGAAATTTGATTTTGTTTTAAAAACCTAACAAATTAAAAATAAGTAAAATTAAAACAAATTTAAAAAAATGCAAACAAAAAAATTAAATAAAAAAAAAGCAATTAAAAAATATTTTTGAATACCTCACAAATTTAAATAAAAAACAAATAAAAAAAAGTAAACTTAAAACAAAATTACAAATAAAAAAGGAGCAAACAAAAAACCAAATAAAAAACGAATTTAAAAATTTATTTTATAAATCAAAAAGAGCTGTTTTATTTTTATTTTCTACTTAAAAGAATTTTTTTTACATATTTGTAAATTTCAAAACATTTTACAAATTTTAAAACATTTAACAATTTTTAAAATATTTTACAATTTTAGAAGTATTCTACAAATTTTCAAACATTTAACATTTTTTTTTCACACAGTTAATTTTTTTTACAAATTTAATTTTTTTGTAACAAAATTTTAATTTTTTTACAAATTTAAGATCAATTTACATTCTTTTAAACATTTAGAATTTTCCTACCATTTTACAATTTTGTTTACCATTTTCAAACATTTTATTCATTCTATAAACTATTAAAAATTTTGAAATAATTTTCATTTTTTAAACATCTAAAAAGTTTTTAAACAATTTAAAGATTTTTAAACCATTTGTTTTACAAAATTTTTATTCATTTTACAAATCAATTTTACAAATTGCCAAACATTTTACAAATCATCAAACATTTTACAAATTTTCAAACTAGGGTTTCCAGCAAGGCGTCAGACTGGCAAGTAATTAATAATTACTTTGATTTTTAGCTGGTAATTAGGTAATTCTTTAATTACTTAGTAATTCATGGTAATTAGAGTAATTTAAAGTAATTAATTGGTAATTAAAGTAATTTTTGAGTAATTAAAGTAATTGATTTTTTTTAAATTGTACTTCTTCAACGAAACTATTTACTTTTTATATATAATCTATTATAACAGTTTTTTATTAATTTCAAATAAGAGTGAAACACAAATATTAAAAGAGACTGGTTCTGTATGTAGAAGAACTTATTCACCATAGTTCTCTCCTAAAACTCTCCTAAAATTTATTTTTATCATGTTGTTTATCGAAGCTGATTAACAACAAAAGGCAACGTCATGATATATTACCTAGTGAAAAATGTTTTGTGAATCCGAAATCTATTAATTTTTATTATGTAATTATAAAAATATGTCTTTTTTGGAAGAACTACATTAGAATTGATAATTTTTTATGCTTTTCCTTCTAATAGGCAGTCAAAAATATTTGAAGTTTATGTGGATCAAATATTTAAAACCAAAATGTATTAAATTATCATTGATAGAAACAAAGTGATAGCCATTTAAAAGTCAATAAAAATAAAAATATGTTTTTTTAAATATTTTTTCATAATCTGCAGAACAGTCCAGTAATATCTCTCTGTTAAGAGCTAAGCTATTTTCCCGAAAAAAAAATCCAAATGTTTCTGAGACTAATGTTTTCCATTAACACAACATAACATATCCTAACCTCTTCAACACATCTCTTCTACCAAACAACACCCAATACACTTACATATTACACAATACTCTACAATACCTCCTTATTAATCCCAAATCTATCTCCCCCCACCCCATACACTTCAATATAATACACTCTCTACCTTACAAAATAATCCAACTCACACAAAACATCATCTCCTCATCCCAACAAATACACCTTAACATAATTCACTCCCCCACTTTTACATAAAAAACCCCAACATACTAAACCATTCCAACTCCCTCACACCCCATCCCAACAAAAAACCAACATACCCACCCCCACAACCCCAAACCAATCCCAACACACCCCCCACCCTCCACCCCCACCTCACTACAACTCACCCCCCTCTCACTCTCTCTCATGCACATATCATAGCTATACCCACCCTCTAACCTAGATAACCAGATATTATATACTCTAAACGATAGCTAGCTCTCTCTTTATCTCTATTTCACTCGCTCTCCTTATCCCAACTATAGACAACTCTCTCGCACACGCAAATAAACCTTTTACAATCTTCCACACCACACCCAAAAATATATAAAACCCAATATCACTAACTATAAAATCACTCCATGAGACCCCAACTCTCAACCCCACTCTCGCTCAAGAGATAAAGATATATCTCTATACCCCCCCACACTTCCAAAAACAAACCCACAACACACTCATTAATTAAATAATAACACAAACCCCCCCCCAATATTCATTCCATTCCCATTTGCCCGTCCTCAAAATTTGTTTATCCTTATCCTTCTCTATGATACAACTCACCAACAACCACTCCACCTCTCCCTTCACCTCACATCAATTTATAAACCAAAAACCATCACAAACATTTATTCCATATCTATCTACTTCGCACGCAAAGATGATAATAATTAGTTGTGACACCGTATTAACGCAATATTTAAATTATTAATTATAAGTGTATGAGAGACTTGCATATGCACCTAATATTGCATACAACGCTAGAGATATCGCATAACCAATGTAGATATGACCTAATTTACATTAAAAGGCATACATTCATTACTAAATTCTTTAGTTACACCGAGCTATAACAAACCACAAAAAAAATCTTCAAACATTATTACAAAATATTCTCAACCTCTCTCTCTATCTCATTTCTCATCATTTTTCTACTCTTTTACTCAAAATATATAAACAACTCTTCCTCACTCAAAGTGTTAACCATAGTCTACTCAAATTTAAAAAATAATCTCAAAAAAACAAAAAAAAAACCACAAAAAACACCCAAAAACAATACAATTATAAATCAAATCATCCCCACCCCCCCCCTCACCCCCCCCCCACATAAGAGCGAATAATTTGATTTGATTTAGATATTTTCAAATTTAGAATGAGCAAATTTTAGCAAATTATAGCAAATTTTAGCATATTATAGCAAATTTCAGCAAATTTTAGAAAATTTTAGCAAATTTTAGCAATTTTTAGCAATTTTTAGCAAATTTTTGCAAATTTTAGCAAATTTTAGCAAATTTTAGCAAATTTTAGCAAATTTTAGCAATTTTAGCAAATTTTAGCAAGTTTTAGCAAATTTTAGCAAATTTTAGCAAATTTTACAATTTTTTTCAAATTTTACAAATTATAGAAAATTTTACATTTTATTCGCTGTAGAGCGAATAATTTGATTTGATTTTAGAATATTTTACAAATTTAGCAAATTTTGCAAATTTGAGCAAATTTTAGCATATTTTAGCAAATTTTAGCAAATTTTAGCAAATTTTAGCAAATTTTAGCAAATTTTAGCAAATTTTAGCAAATTTTAGCAAATTTTAGCAAATTTTAGCAAATTTTAGCAAATTTTAGCAAATTTTAGCAAATTTTAGCAAATTTTAGCAAATTTTAGCAAATTTTAGCAAATTTTAGCAAATTTTAGCAAATTTTAGCAAATTTTAGCAAATTTTAGTAAATTTTAGCAAATTTTAGCAAATTTTAGCAAATTTTAGCAAGTTTAAGCAAATTTTAGCAAATTTTAGCAAATTTTAGCAAATTTTAGCAAATTTTAACAAATTTTAGCAAGTTTTAGCAAAATTTAGCAATTTTAGCAAATTTTAGCAAATTTTAGCAAATTTTAGCAAATTTTAGCAAATTTTAACAAATTTTAGCAAATTTTAGCAAATTTTAGCTAATTTTTGCAAATTTTGGCAAATTTTAGCAAAGTTTAGCCCATTGTAGCAAATTTCACAAATTTTACATATTTTATCAAATTTGACGAATTTAAGCAAATTTTACAAATTTTAGCAAATTTTGACTTATTTTTCATAGTTTTGGCAGACATGAATTAGTGTGTTTAGAATATTTTTTTCGATTTGGTAATGTTATACATAGGAAATAGTCGAACATGACTTTAAAAGCACACATTTTCCCAAGCATTTCCACAACATTCTCCTTTTCAACCCCGACAGGATCAAAACAAACCACAATGAAAACCGTAACGTGTTCCCCCACCAACAACCCCTCGCTCTCTCAAAAAGACAAACCGCAATTCAGGTGACGCCGACGGAGCACAGAAAACACTTCCTTAACTAGTAGATGATATTCGGCGTCACCGCCCGGAGTTTTTCCAACCCACAGAGAGACTTTTTTGCCCCACCAGAATTTCGTTCCCCCCTGCTGACTGTCGTCGTCGGGACGATGCTCCCCAGAAGAAGAACCGGCAGTGACAGCTGGAAATCACCACTCCAGTTTTCCTACCTCGGATGCCTCTAACCTTTAAATAAACATGTACGGGAACTCATGCATGGTGCTGTTGTTTTAGAGGGGTTTTCCCGCTTTTCATTTCTCCCTTTTCCCTCAGTTTTCCTTTACAAGGATGACGGATGTCACAACAAACCGGGTAACCTTTCGCCACCAACCTGGTTGCTCTCACCTTGCACTTGGTGAAATTCTAGCTTTGAATGAGCATTTCTCACGGGTGTACCGTTTTCAGTCCCCTCCCCCTTCCGATTCGGGAAAGCTGGTGGAAAAAGTGCATACCACATCAAAGGGACCAGCACAGCCGGAACGACCGGAAAATGGCGAGGATTTCATTTCCGGACTGTGAGGGAAATTTGCCGTCAGCGTCGTTCACCGACAGACCTCGAGATTGTCGTTTGTCGACATACTTCAATGTTATGAGAAGATTAGACGAATGAATTAGTCTTTTTCGCTGAAGATAGCTCAGACGGTTATCAAAGTTTTTTGGTTTCAATCGATTTTGGGGTCATTTAACAATAAATCTCATTAATTTTCCACTTTTTTAAGTGGATAAGGTAAAATCTCCATGGTATCCCCAAAAAAGATAGAAAAGGCCCAGCATCATAAACAAATCAAATAATTGTCTTTTCTACTTCTAAAACAAAACAGCAAGGTGTGAGATCTGGAAAAACACTGCTCCCCTAGCCCTAGATTTGGCTCCGTCAGAATCTTCAACGGCAATCAAGCTTCCAGTTTGCAAGTCTTTTTATTTGCAGTGAGGTGGCAAAAACAAGACGGGATTGCTGGAGAATGAGAACGCATTTGTGGAAAGTTTCTAAATAAACTTCCAACACTTTATGCATTGTCAGCAGAAGTTTTCACTTTCTGTTTTAGAAGCCCGATTAAAAAGTTTCAAAATAATACTAACAAAATATGTTTGAACAAGCTGACAGATTAACCCGAGCAGATGGAAATAACTTGGAAATAACATTTTTTGATATTTGATAATACTAGGCCAATAACATTGTCCCGGGCAGACGGTAATAACAAAATTAATGCCATTTCAATAACAAATACTGTTAAAATAACAGAAAGTGTTATGGAATCTTCTTGAAAAATCCATTTTTGCATAAGGGTTTAATAACAGTTTATGTTATCATAACAAAATTTGTTATTGGTCTGATATTGGTTGAACGCCAAAACAACTTTGGAATAACATTTTTTGTTATGGAAGAATACCTCCAACTGTTATTGGGATGATCGGATTAGTTGTTAAAATAACAAAAAATAATAACAAAGATTTGTTCAAAGAATAGCTCAAAATGTTATTAGTCTGTTATTACAATAACAATGCAATAACAAACAAAAATCATAACGTTGAATAACAAATCCTGTTATAAATAACATTAAATGTTATTGGTCTAGTAGTTTCAAATATCAAAAAATGTTATTCTCAAGTTATTTCCGTCTGCTCGGGGTATGATAGTTATAACAAGATGTGTTATTCGTCGTTATGAAATTTTTGTAATGTGATTGTTATTGTAATAACAGACTAATAAAATTTTTAGTTATTCTTCGAACAAATCTTTGTTATTAGTTTTTGTTATTTTAACAACTAATCCCAATAACACTTGGAGGTATTCTTCCATAACAAAAAATGTAATTCCAAAGTTGTTTTGGCTTTCAACCAATAACAAATTTTGTTATGATAACATAAACTGATATTAAACCCTTATGCAAAAATTGATTTTTTAAGAAGATTCCATAACACTTTCAATTATTTTAACAGTATTTGTTATTGAAATGGCATGAATTTTGTTATCACCATCTGCTTGGGAAGCCAGAATATTAAAAAAATCTGTGAAAAAAAATCTAAATATCTTTAAAAATCGTGTTCCGTCACAAAAGATGGCATTTTCAACTCGGGTCATCCCAGTCGGGAAAAACAGGAAAAACAACTCACAGTGGAGGCCTGTGTTGTGTAGTTTATTTTTACCCGTTCCGTTCGGTGCATTTCATTTGCACGAAGCTACAGACACAGGGACAGCGCTTTTGTGTTGTGGGAAAAATTTAGAAAATTTATTTAGCTCGCTTTGTGGCCGGCTTTCAGTTTCTATTCAGAACTTTTAAGGCTGAAGCCTCCGGATTATGTGGTGGCTGAGAACGAGACTGCAGGTTGGAGCTGTATTTGCAAAACTTGAAACGGGGGGAAAATTAAGTCTGGATGTGGTAAACAAACGGTACAAGTTTTTCAACTAGTTTTGGGACAGGAGAGATAGTGGAAGCTTGTATAACGTAGGATTTTCAGATGTTGGAGGATTCACAATTTGACAAGATTTTGCCTTTAGGACGAATAAGAATTCAAATCTGCATGCAGATTTGACCCTAAAAGTCGCAATTTTGAAGTGTTAATCGAAGAATATTTCACGAACAAAACTATTCACTATTCATAAAATACTGTCAAAATGGCCATTTTCATTACCAGTGTCAAAAACCACGAATTTTGATACCCATATTGCCCTTAGTCGTATGGTTCGATAAATGTCCCCCCGGGAGATTCTTCCCCCAGAGCAGTGGCCACTCCGGGTGTGGCCAATATCCTACCAATCCATCCCTATTGCCCCAAATCATTTCGGTATTCCGGTGACCGTCCTGGCAATCATAATTTGAAAGCAACTCTTCCGAAGTTGGTGCATAAACCGCGTCTTTCAACGTATTCCACGCAACAGAAAACTGTTGCGTTGCAGACATCATCTCTGCTTGGGACGTAAGATTCAAGTACCTCCTAGAATGTCACGATGGCATGCGATGGTAACGCGATTTTTCACGTTTGTCTGGATTGTCACTCGAATTCAACAGTTGTGTTCGACCTTGGGTAGACGAAAAATAAAGTCAGCGTGATTTTAAAATCTAATCGAAGTAACCTTTAAAGCGAATAGGTTCTCGCGGGCTTTTTCTACGCGTTCGAGATGCCGGCGGGCAATGTCGGACGGTTGTCTGGTCAATTCGAGGATCTCCCATCCAGGAACGCGCAGCTGCGTAATCCGAATGCAAACCCGCTGGACGAGCTGATCGGCTCTTTCAATTAGTGACATGTAGGTTGCCACTGATCTCGCAGCGGTATTTTCCCTTTGTGACTGGAAGTCTTGTCTTCTGTTTCCTCGCCTGGCCCGGTTTTAGTTCTGTTCTGGTTCTCGAGCGCGCCTTGTTTGGGGCGTTGTTGTTGATGGCGTAGTTGTGGAGAGAACTGTGCTACTCCTTGAGCGCCGTGGGTGAGTTGGCGTGGGTTTTGTGAAGCGACCTGAGGTGATCCTCAAGCGCCTTGTGGGGCAATTTGTTCTGCGCCTCTGCTTGAAGCACGTCTGTGGGTTCTCCACCTTGGCTTTCTCTCCCCACTGTCAATCGGACTGCGTAGAACTAGAGTCGATCGTTTTGGTGTTCGTGTTTAGGAGGCAATGAGGAAGTTCTTCAAGGTGCGCCGCATAATCGAAGCCATGATCGACGACGAGGATGACCACAATTGTTGGGGAGTCGAAGGAGGCCCGGAAGAAGCGGTTGTCTGATCTGGTGGTTCATCGTGAGAAGGAGTACAACAAGGTTGAGCCCACTCCCGCTGCTGATCTGAATGAAACCTGTTTCGATCTGCCAAGCCAAGCTGTCCAACACGTACAAGAGCCTCATCCGCTCCAACGTGCAGCTGCCGGACATCGACAAGTTCACCTACTTGAGGTCCGCTCTGCAAGGTGAAGCACAGCTGGAAATTCCGTCGGTAGATTTCTCTGCAGTTGCATTTCGAACGTGACGGACGGAGGGCGAGTCTAAACACGATGTCCGACGAATCCATGGAGCTGGGCCCGGCCACACAAGCCGAAATCTTCGATGTGGAGCGCTTCCTGGAAGACTGCGACGAGGACGGGTTCACGTTGAACAATGCAAATCATCTACAAGATGATAGAGAAGGAGTCGAACAACAAGACAGAGAAGCGGGTCGGGGCGCACTTAGCGAGTGCTTAATTCGAGGCTTGACTCCTCCTCCTGGACTGGGGTGTCAGTCCAGAAAACGAAAAAAGACGCATTACCATCGGTAGCCCTCGGCGTGACATTCTAGATACTTGAATCTTACGTCCCAAGTAGAGATGATGTCTGCAACGCAACAGATTTCTGTTGCGTGGAAGCTGCAACATGCCGTGCCAACTATATAAGCTAACATATAGCCTCTGGAGGATTTAGTGTCCATCAGACTTTTACACACACACACACACACACACACACACACACACACACACACGTTGAAAGACACAGTTTGTGCATCAACTTGGGAGGAGTTCCTTTCTAATGAAAATTTCCAGGATGGTCACCGGAATATCGAAATGATTTAGGGCAATGAGGTTGGGACCAAATTGGTAGGACATTGGCCACACCATGGAGTGGCCTCCTGCGAAATTTTGGCCACCGCTCAACTGCTGCTGCCCATAGTGTTGGCCAAAAATGCCGTGTCTGAGGGGACCTAGTACACTACCTCCAAGTTGAGACTGGTTGCTTCGATTTAGAAACGCAAATGTCCCTTTTTAGGGCCATCACATTTTCAAAAAAAAAAAAAAAATCAGCTGTACTTTAAAAATCTGGATAGAATTCATCCACAATGGTTGAAATTGTTGTGTAACGAACGAGTTAAGGAATCTGAATAATAGTTAAGTTCTAATTAATCTCCATTTATCGATCGACAGTTGTCCCGTTCTTAAGAAATTGTTGCATTTACGGACCCAATCAGGAAACAATTTTATTGCTAAAACTGAAGATTTTATTTCGAGTGCTTTGTGCAATGTTCCTTGTCATATACTGGTCATGTGTAACATAACCACCTGCACCTTTTTTTCAAAAAAAACTTCAAAAGTTGAATTGAAATTCAAGTGCAATCAGCTGGAATCAATTTAAAAAACATTTCTCTGCGTTTAGGATCATTTTAAGCTTGTTCGAAATTATTCAAAATCATTTTAATATTTGTGAATTATCGATACAAAGAACAGAACAAGATGTAATCCAGCTGCGTGTAAAAGGCCTGGGTGTAGAATAAATTTTGCATTATTTTATGAAATTCTTTGTAATATTGCACCCTGAAATATGTAGCCCATCAGTATGGGAAACCTACTTGACCGAAATGTGAAGCTCACATATACGTTTATCCTTTTCATTTTTCATCGGTCCGATGGCCGTGCGGGCTAAGGCGCCAGTCCTTACTGTAGGTGCTGGGTTTGAGTCCCGTTGGTTGCAACTTTTGTGTTAAAAAAATTGTACATGCAGCGTGTAATATTTTGCATGCGATTTTACCATTGGATTTTTTGCTGAGTAGTCATTTTTTTTATTTAGTTTTCAATTGGTGGTTGTTGTTTTAATTTTATGTTAAATTGACTTATTTGAATGAAGTAGTACTTATTTAACTAAAGTTTCATTTTTAGGGTAAAAAACCATACTATTTTCTCATAAGTTTTATTTTTTGCTCCGATTTTGGCAGAAATACTATAAAATAAAAATTTTCCAACGTGTATAAACCTTTGCCTCGCAAAATTTTTATTTTAGGAAAAATGATGGTTAAAAATAAGAAGAAGAGGATTTTTAGCAAGGTTATTGGCTAGGCTTAACACTAGATAAAAGGTTACAAAGATTTTGTGAACCTGAAGTTTTGTAAACCTTAGGTTACACTTCAAATATTAGATCAAAATGGTTCAAAAGTGACTTTTCGCAATAATTTTCACAAACTTTTTTTTTCACACTATTTTTGTAAATACATAAAATTGACCCTAAAAAATGTTGAAACCCCGAATATGAGCTTTTTAGGTTGAAATTAAGTATTAAAAAGCCTGGTGCGCACCCCGTACTACTCTATCAGAAGATAATGAAAAAAACTTGTTCAATCTTTATTAGATGTAAAATTGAATTTGAAATAAAACTAAATTTCATAAAGTACACTGTTCTGAAGTTATAACCATTTAAAGGTATTTTTTTAATTGGATCTGACCATTCAAATAAGGCCGTTGCAATTTATTTTGAATGTTTTTGTCTTTTTTGTCTGTTTTTTTTTGTTTTTCAAAAAACTTCAAAATTTTTACAATGTCTAAAAATAGCTTGAATATTTTGAAATTCCATAACAACTGAACTGGTGTATGATGCATTTTCAAATACCTTTTTTATTCAATTGTTGATTTTTAATTGGCTCTTTGGAAAAAGTTGTAAAAAAATATACAGTCATGCCTCGGTTTAGCACCGCATATGGGGGATGCAAAACCGAGGCGTGAATAACCGAGGCACAGAGCTTATGGGATTTTGGCTATATGGGAGTCATTGGCTTTAATCGTACGAAAAATCATGCAAAAATCAAAAAAATATAGTGTTTTGGAATCGGGATGTTGTCAGCTATCCATTAAAATTATTATTTCATGAAAATTTTCACAAAAATACGTATTTTTCCTGTTTTTCGAAAATGCATTTTTTTTTTCTCTAAAGAAACCAAAAATATATTGTTATTGCAATATGGGTATCAAATGATCAGGTTTTTTCATACATTTTGGATGTAATAACATCATTTTTAGAAAATACTCCAAATTTTCACAAAACTACGTCTTTTCGAAAAAAATACTCAAAATTTAAATTTTTACAATATGAGTATCAAACGATCGGGATTTTTCATACATTTTGGATGTAATAACAACATTTTTAGAAAATACTCCAAATTTTCACAAAACTACGTCTTTTCGAAAAAATACTCAAAATTATTTTTTTTACAATATGGGTATCAAACGATCGGGATTTTTTCATACATTTCGAATGTAATAACAACATTTTTTGAAAATACTCCAAATTTCACAAAACAAAGTATTTTCGAAAAAAATACTCAAAATTTCCGTTTTTACAATGTGGGTGTTAAACGATCAGGATTTTTTCATACATTTTGAATGTAATAACAATATTTTTTGAAAATACTAAAAATTTTCACAAATCTACGTATTTTCGAGAAAAATACTCAAATTTTTAGTTTTTACAATGTGGGTATCAAACGATCGGGATTTTTTCATACATTTCTTATGTAATAACAATATTCTTTGAAAATACTCAAAATTTTCACAAATCTACGTATTTTCGAAAAAAATACTCAAAATTTCCGTTTTTACAATGTGGGTATCAAACGATCGGGATATTTTCAAACATTTCAAAAGTTATTTAAAAAAAAAATAAAAATACTCAAAATTTTCACAAAACTACGTATTTTTGAAAAAAAAAATGATTTAATTATTTGATACCCATAATGTAAAAACAGAAATTTGAAACGTAGTTTGTACGTAGTATTTTTTTCGAAAAAACCTAGTTTTGTGAAAATTTTGAGTATTTTCTAAAAATGTTGTTATTACATCCGAATTGTATGAAAAAAACCTGATCATTTGATACCCATTTTGCAATAACAATATATTTTTGGATTCTTTAGAGAAAAAAAATGCATATTTGAAATACAGGAAAAATACGTATTTTTGTGAAAATTTTCATGAAATAATAATTTTAATGGATAACTGACATCATCCCGATTCCAAAACACTATAATTTTTTGATGTTTACATGATTTTTCATACGATTAAAGCCAATGTCTCCCATATAGCCAAAATCCCATAAGCTCTGTGCTTCGGGGCAGTGCAAAACCGAGGCATGACTGTATTATTGGACATTAGTTATTAATGATGTTTTTAATTCAATTTGGTTCGACACGTAAACACCGTTTCGAGAGCAGCTGTAATCGGGCATAAAATAAATTTGTAGAGATTAGTAAAATTTGTATACAATTTTGAAAGGTGTTGTTCTTGGGTATACACTCTAAAGATAATAATTTAGCAAATAAAGCATAGTTATAAAAATTAGCTGATTCATATTTAAATCCCTACGTAGACTTCGTTAAACCTTAAAAAAAACTAACCTTGTTTCTCCCATCAAGCTCCCCGACAATAATTGAATCAGAGTGGAAAATTGAAGCTTGCTGCACATCAAAAGCCCGCTTCGCTGCTGCTCTTTTCAAAGCTTTTCCGACGCTTTTCCCTTCTCCTGCTGATGGTTGTCTGTGCAGCTGAGCCCACCCAAAGCCTCCCCTTTCTCATTATCTGTCTCTGTATTGGTGACAGCAGATGTTTTGGTTCGAAATTTTCGAAACCCAAAGCAGACTCTCCGGTCAGATGCTGCAGGGATAATCCCCAAACCAGTGAACGCACACACTTCGAAAACCCGACCATCACGTGTTTTCGCGTGCTCCACTTCGGGGGGGTCGTCACTCACGTCAAGTGCGCACGTGCAGCCCGAAGTTGATGGGGGATGAACTTTCGAAAAGCCGCTCGGTGGAGCGTCGAGGCTCGATTAAAATAGGTGAATTCCTTCGCCGGACCAGCCAGTCGATCTTTGAAACCGCGTGGCGCCAGAACATGAGCGATTCGCGATTTTTTCTCACAAAACAACACAGCAGTGTGTGTCTTTTTCGGAAAAGCGCATTTTCCTGTCGCTCAGTTGAGTGCGGAGTGGACACTGGTTTGAAAACGGGGTCAGTGGGAAAAATTATGAGGAGTGGAAAGTTGACTTTTTTTGGATGAATTCTGAGCGAAAAGGAAATTCAATTCCTGTTTGGTTTTTCCTCCGATCGGTGTGACTTTCCGGAAAAGGTCCGTTTTTCCCCATCACGAACGTTGCCCGTGCTCCCTTAAAAGTGGGTGGGAGTGACTAAAGTGGAAAACTTTTCCCGGTGTTGATTTCCCTCCGTAGCTGGCGGAAATAAATGATGTGATTAGTTTCGCCATCCCACGACCCACGCCTGGGACAAGCAAAAACTCGGCAACGTCAAGGTCAACCCCTTCCGGTGCGCTGCTCTCCAAGAAGCCATAAACAATTTTCCTCGTTGCGGGTGAAAAACCGGCGGTGGAAAACTAGTTTCCGGAAAAGCCCCGTGGGAGTGGTCGCCAGCGAACTTTTTCTCCCCCGGAAAAAAAAAATAAAACCGTTGGAAAACAAAAGTTGTGGAAAAACAGGTGGGAAAGTCAGCACCCCCCCTCGCGCAGACCTACCCTACCTTTCTCCACCGAGAAAGGGTTCGGAAAATTGATTCCGCGAACTGTGCTGCACCTGGTTGGCGCGCGAGAAGGTTTTTGTTTGAAGCAATCAAAGAGAGATCGAAGTGATTTGATTTGATTTTTATTTTCCTCGAGAGTCGCACGTGGAAAATTGGGAGGAAAATTTTGTGGGTGGGGTGTGAAAAAATACAAAAGCAAGGAAGTGCAGAAAAAGAAGAGGTGAAAGCTAAAGGTGTAAATATCTTGCAGAGATTGTAAGATTAGAGGGGCGGGTGCGAAAAAAAAAGAAGAAAAATATAAAAATAGAAGTTGAGGGTGGGAAAGATTTCTGCTGTGACAAAGCGCGGCAAATCGATGGGAAAGTGCCGATTGTCGCCGTTGCTACCGCTGCTGGTGTTGAACGTGGGAAGGTGTTATTCAAAGTGAGGCTGCCCTTAAAGGCTTTGCTGTTTGCTGGAGGGAAGAAAAGGTAGGTGTGAAACTTGTTTTGATCAAGATGGGATGGTTTAGAGGTTGGTTTGTATTATTCATAGTAGGACAAAATGTTTTTGGGTTTATAAACATATTTAATAGTTTCATACTTGGAAAGTAATGATGAAACTGTGAGTTCATCATCATCAAATTTTCCTTTTCCAAAGGTTCAGATACGTTTATCAAAAATAATGTACTGACATATATTTGTTTGGTGAGGTACTTAATTGTTACACTTGGTACGTTAGATTTCTTCAAACACTGAATTCATTTACGGGGTTTCACTATATCTCAAAGCTATCTGGAGCCAATTGGTTAACTTATGGACGGCCCTAAACAGCATAGCTGATTTTATGTCAAACTTACTATAATCTTTTTGAGAACTCTTCGATAGGTAATTTTCGTTTGTATGTAGAAATATTTATTCTAAACAATGAACTCAATCTTGTTGTAAAAAATCTGAGTTTAAAGAAAGCATTTGGCTCGATCATTACAAAAATGACCAAAATCCAAGAAAGACAATTATGCTTTTCTGGATAGTGATTCGAGGTCACTTCTCGTGAAATGAATCTGAATTCTGATTTAATGTTTAAGATAAAAAAATCTTTTTGTATTGTTTTGAATGTAGTTAATTTGTGTATTGAATTCAACCTGGGTGCTGTCTAGAACCACAAACAAATATCCCACTGGGATATTTTCGAGTAAAAATCCATTTAAAAAAAATGCAAAAAACATCATTTACTTATTTTCGAAAAAAAAAGCTGAAGAGCTAAAGTGTATTATACTTGAGTTAAATGAGTGTCTATTAGGGTGACAAGAAAAAATTAAAACATTGGAAAATTGTAAGAGACACCCCCTAGCTCGTTTGTTTAAAAATATGTAACTGTGCCAACTATGAGCCAAATCGGTTAAGGGTTAAGGGTCGCTTTTTATCGTTGAAGTTTGTATGGGAAAAACCGCATAAATGTATGGGGAAAAGCAAAAATTTCAAAATTCCGCCAAGAAGTGGCGTTAATGTGTCGAATCACGGTCAAGTGTGGGGTTCTAAAGTAAAATTGTATGACAAACAACTTTGTCCGAGACCGCAAAACGATCCGAGTTAACCCTGACGAGTTATTAACGATTTGAAGAAGACGTTTTTGTATGAAATGATTTTTTTTTCATCAATTTTAACGATAAAAAGCGGCCCTTTACCCTTAACCGATTTTACTCGAAATTTTCACCGTTACTTATTTTTGCTAATCGAATCGAAGTAAGGGGTATCCCTGATGTCGATTTTTTTAATTGACATTCTAGTGTCTATGCAAAAAAATCTGAAATTTCTTGAAATCGTTTAAACTATTAAAAATTAACTAAATTAACAATGTTTCAAATATTGTTATTTCTAGATTATTTATTCTAAATTATGCTAATAAAATCTATGCCAAACTGTTGACTTTCCTTTTCAAAAATTCCCTAAAAACATCGGGAACAACAGGGAAGCAAACTATTTAGAAATAATCAAGAATAAGCTTTCGATGTTTTACAAATATTGAATTTTTGGATTACCGACTAGAAAAAGACTTAACACTTTAGGAAAAAATATATTATCATGGATTTATAGATATTTTTAAGATATTATCCATTTTTTTACTGCTGCATAATATTTTTTTTTGAATTGGTTTCAACAATATATAATTTTGTTTTAACAATTAAAATTAATTTGGAACAAAGTTAAATTCAGTTGAAATAATTATAAGTTGAACACTCGTTCCAAGTTGAACCCAGCAAAATATTTCCTTTTTCAAAACATTGGACAATTGGAAATGGTGCCATTCTGAAGCTTTGGTGTCTTCAGAAGACTTGTTACAAAAAGGAAGAGTCAACTTTTGATTCGATTGAAAATTAGGGTGGTTCACGATTAGGGTGTTTTAGAAATTTTAATTTTGCATTTATATTTTTTGATTTTTTTTTTGTTTTAAAATGGCAGCAACATTTGAACCTTAAGTCCAAATTGACCAAAATAATGATTTTTGTTTGTTTTCTAGAACTCTTCAAGTGCCGTCAGCAATAATTTCTCTAAATCTTAATCCTAAAAAATGCTTCATTGACAAGCCTAACAACTTTCTAAAAGACAAATAAAATAAAATAAAAATTCAAAAAACAATGAGATCGTGTACCACCCTAATTTTTAATCAAGTCAAAAGTTGCTCCTCTTTATTTGCTCCAGAACGTCACCACTTTCAGAATATTTTCTTTTCTATTTGAAAAATCACATTAAAAATTAAAATCTTCAAACTAGAATTTCCCGTCTCGGAAAAAAAATCAAGTGATTTCCCGTAAAAAAATATTTTCCGTTTCCCGGGAAATTTTGAAATTTCCCGGAATTCAAGCAAAAGTACACATTTTCTTAAGTCCAACAACTTCCTAAAAGACAAATTAAACCGAAATAAAATCTGCAAAGTTAGAATTTCAAAAACAATGTAATCGTGAACCACCCTAATTTTTAATCAAGCCAAAAGTTGCTCCTTTTTATTTGCTCCAGAACGTCACGCCTCTCGGAATATAATTTTTTCCATTTTACATTGGCAAAATCACATTAAACAATAAAAATCCTCAAATCCATTCATTTTGTAACAAAATGAGAGTTCTTCACTAAACGCTTTTTGAAGATTCGAAATTAATAAAAAGAATGATCATTTTTTTGCGACTTTTTAGCTTGAGAGATGGGGTTAAGTATTAAAGAGTTAAAGTACAATTGAATACATTAGGTTTTCGCATAATAACTCTTCATTTATTAATGGCTAACAGGGTGCCCAGAAAAAATGACCCCCTGCTCCACAGGAAGAAAATGGTTTTTGTGTTATTTTAAGCATCTGTTACAGCTTTGGTATGTTCTAAAATGTTGTAGATCAATAAATTTCCATTGAAAATTTCCCTTTTGGGAATATTTTGATGTACCGTCTTCAGGGGTGACATTGGGTCTGGGGGGTGAGATTGGGTCATACAAATTTCAGCATTTTTGTACTACCCAATCTTACCATCCAGACTCAATGTCACCCTTGATTAAGGTAAGCAGCGCACTGTGCAGACCAAACCGTAAGAATGTTTGGTTTTTCATACATTTTTTCGATTTTTCCCATACAAACTTTACCATTAAATATCAATGGTTCAATGTTGACCGATTTTGCTCATATTTGGCCCAGAGTCCTTAAATAGCTTAAGGAATAAAATTCAGCTTGTGGAGCGAGGTTTTGAGAAAAAGTCCCATACTCTGGGCACCCTAATGGCTATTCCAAACAATAAAACTAATATTTTCTGACATCTCAAGTAACTCACTAAATTTTCCTTCAAATTCCACAAAGCAATAATCCGGCGAAAAATCCACGCAATCTTTCAATCCAATTTTCAGTCAAGCTGCATTAATCAACTTGAAAGTTCCGAGGAAGTTTCGCCGAGAAATCCAGTCCATCAATTAAATGCCGTGCTTGCTCCGTTCCAAGAAATGGCAATCCGCAGTTCCAAAAAAGTCTCTTTTTCCCCTCAAGTCGGAGACTTAGCTTCCTTTCCCCGGTGAAAGTCAGTGCCTTTAAAGTGTCTTCACCAGAGACTACACAGAAGAACGCATTCCACGAAAGCAGCGAATTTCGCATTCATTGAATGAGCTTAATTTTTTTCTTGCTCCCGACGTCGTCCACTTCATCGTCTCCGTGCAGCTTTCGACTTTTCTTTAAGCTTTTCCCACCCATCAACGAGATTCATCACCGAACCTTCACCGCGCAGTTGGGTGGAGGGGGTGGTAAATTCCTATAATCCCCTTGCTGAAGCTGCGTACGAAAGATCTGCTTCTTTCGACTGCCTGCTCGGGTACTTGTCTGGAATTTGGCTTCAGCTTGAGCGAATTTGCGAGCTTTCCAGTGGATTTTTGCTGCAAGTCGAAAGAAAAACTTGCTCGTCCTGGCGAGATGGTTCTTTCGGTAAATTAAGATTTTCCTGAAGAAGAAGAAAAAGATAAAATAAAAAAGACGGAAAACCAAGCCAGCAGTGCTCGCGCAATAATTGTGAGTGTGTGTGTGTGTGTGTGTTGTGTATCATTTCCCGCTCCCTGGAGTGAGATAGAGAAGAAGAAAGATAAATATATTGCGGAGTTTTGCGGTGGTTTGAACTTTTGGCTCTGGCCTTGCTGGGGAGCTTTGGCCACAGCAGGACGCACGCAAAGGTCCAAGTTCCTTGGGTCGGGGCATATTGGGTAGAACGGTGGGTTTAACTGAAATTAACGTTTGAATAATACAGTTAATCACTAATTGAATCAATTACACTTTTAAGGACCTTCAGAAGAGTCATGTGGAAAGGTGCACATCAACAAGAGTCTAATGCATCTTGATTTTTGTTATAACCAATTAAGAATCTAAAAAACTTAGGAAACTGTTGATTTCGAATGCCTTAACCGGAATTTTCTAGCAATATGGCTCCAGAAGCTAGCCTGAAATGTTGAGCTCATTTGGTAGTGCTTTAACCATTGACCTGAAGTTAGCATGGAACTTCTGAGAATTTACAATGGGAAATTTTCACTTTTTAACTCTTCTTAGAGAAATTTTATAGGTTTTGATCCGGGGAACAACTTTGTAGAACATCGCAAAACGCTAGTAATTGAACCCGAATAGATACAGGATATTTTTTGAAGCATGGAAAGAATATGACGTGCTCTAAAAATTTATCTGTATCTTTCCGGGAATAATTCCTAGAGCTTTGCAATGTTTTACAAAGTTGTTCCCCGCATCAAAACATATAAGAAATCTCTAATTCAAAAGTTAAAAAGCGAAAAATAAATAAATTAAATTTATTGAAATTCCATGATAACTTAAGGTCAAGGGTGCAACACCTTAACCTTAGACAAATGCGCTCAAAATTTCAGGCTGGCTTCTGGGTCCATATTGCTTGAAAATTCTGGTTGAGACGCTACTGGTGATGCATTCCCTAAGCACTGTTCTAAAAAATAATTATGAAGAAGATAGACTTTTAATCTGGGGTGATCATGTAAAATGGCCCTTTGATCTGTAAAATTATTGTTTATTTATTTTTTAATATCATACATATGATTTATTCACATTCCTGACCATACGACACATTTTTTTTCAAAATCTATCTCATTAAAACATTATCATAGGTTTGAATGTGATTGGAACTGTTCGTTTCGCAAAATTTCCAAACATACAAACATATTTTGAAATGGGTTATGAAACATTCAAATTTGGCTGTTGTAGAAAACTGGAAAGATAAAGAAAAGTATTTCATAATAATTTGAAAGTCATGACACATCATTTTCTTGTGGACTGAGCCTTAAAACTCGGCCTTAAACATGTTTTGGATCAATTTACCGTAATTAAATTCAATCAAATAAATCAATCATCTGGAACTTAAACATATTATGTACATAGAAAACTCCCAACTCAGGATTCGTTTTCATGACAATTAGATTAAAAATTTTAGTGACTACTAGAGGGTGACGAGCGGGAATTGACCATTTTTTGACCTCTCGATTCCCGGGAAATTCGGTTGAGACTCCCGGGAAATTTTAAAGTTTCAAATATCGTTCGATGTTCAAGTTCAAATAAACCAATGCTTCTCTTATCTTCTTATTCGGAAATTGTAAATTTTAACTTGTCAAAAATTCCAATATCTATAATTGAGAGAAGCCAAAAAATGTGGACCCCAAAAATTACCTTAAAACAGCGGTTCTCAACCTTTTCTTGGCTGGGTACCCCTTTTCGTTTTGCTTAAGCTGCTGGTACCCCTTAGTTTTTAAACATGAAATTTTTCGTTTATAGGAGTTTCTTTTGAATTCCAAATATCGGATTTTTGGCTAAGAAAATTAAATTTTAGAGAAAAAAAACTATAAATATTCTGCAACTATAACTCGGGGGACATTGATAGAATTTAAACTAAATCTGGAATTTTTTGGACCAAATTTTCTTTTTTTTTGCTTCCTGGGTGTTTTTGAAACCGTATTGAGTCAGGGTTTTTCAAAAACACTTAAAAAGTGAAAAAATATTTTATTGGACATTTAAAAAAAACGAAAAATATTGTTAGTAAGTTGAGGCTTGTATCTAGAATTGTTTCAAAACAAGTACTGGGTAGGCCACACAATACCCATGTACTTTTCTTCGATTCATTTTTTTCCTACTGAAATACAATGAAAATATTGTTAATTTTACTGAAAAACTTTTTGATAAAGAGAAGTTTTCGAGTTGTAACTATTTTTAATCAAAAAATAATCAAATATTTTACATTTCTTAAAAAAAATCTTTACTGCTTTTTTGAACATTTAACATTTTAAACAACACCACGATAATATTTCGAAAGAGTGTTTTGTTTGATAATTTTGAAGAAAAGTCTTGATCTTGAAATAAAAATAGAAAAATTTATAAAAAAATCACTTCATTTTTTTGTAGCATTGAAAATGAGATCAATTAAAAAAATTAGGTACCTTATTGGGTAACATTTACAATAAAAACTTTTTTTCCTAAGTATAATTTTTGGCAACACTAAAAGACAGGTCGAAAAAATAATGATAAATAATGAAACTTTAGAATCTTTTACCAACCTATTGAATTGTTTTAAGAGATGGTAGTTTATTTCTTTCTTTCCAGATTTGAGACAAAAATTTAAAGAAAAAAAATTAACAAAAAACTAAATAAACGGTACACTTTATTGAAATTAATGAAATTTCTTATCGAATGCAAGCGATTTTTCTCATTTAAATATTTTTTTCTGAATGTTTTCTGTGTGTTTTGTCGATTTTTTAGAATCATTTAACTTAGCCAACAATTCGAAAACCTTATCATAAACATTGCCAAAGATTTGTGATCAGAAAATGCCATCTCAATGTACAGATTTTTGAAAATATTCATAGCACTTATGTATGGACAGCCCCCATTTTGTATGCATCAATCAATCATGCGAAATAGCTGTTTTTCAAATTTAATGATTAGCAAACACAAATTGAATTAAATAATCTGCAGAAAAAATGTTGCGTTAATTTTTTGTTTCTAATTTGTTTGTTTTTTCTTCTCTCAAATATTTTGTCTGGGAAAAAATTCAAATGTCCGCCATTACGGGGTTTGTCTTCTGGTACCCCCTGAGACCGCTCGTGGTACCCCAAGGGGTACATGTACCCCAGGTTGAGAACCGCTGCCTTAAAACATACTTAACAATTACACCCCAGAAATGAAATCTTAAGTATTATTTTCAATTTTTTTTTTCTCAAGGAGGGAAAAGTTTTTTCAAGTTAAGTTAAATTTCCATATCTTCTCTCGAGCTTAGCAATCCTCATAATCTAGTTTTTTGTGAACATTTGGATTTTCCTGATAACTGTAAATATTTCTTCAATTAATATATTTTGGACAGTTGACCTTAGTAATGAAAAAAGACAGTTTAATTTCGATACTGGGAAATTATATATTAGCTATATTAAATAGTTATTTTATTTACAAAAATCTAATAACAAGTTTGTGGAACTTTTGAAAGATCGCTCAGTGTGAGTTAAGATTCGTAAATCTATTTATCTACATTTTGGGTCTTAAAGAGTTCAAGAAAAGATTTTGTATTTGCAGATTCAGAATAAAATAATCAAAAGGTTGATATAGTTCCTCAAAATAATGAGGTTACTAAACATAAAGGTTCCATAGAATATTTTTAAAATAATTGTAACTGAATTCATTGAAGGGAGCAAATTTATTATTTATCTTGTTGATTTTTTTTGGCACTAATGCCATTATAAAAAAAAAACTCCCGGGTCCCGGGAATTCCCGGCAAATGACCAAATTCAACTCTTGATTCCCGGGAAATTGAAAATCCCGAGCATCGTCACCCTCTAGACTGACTACCATGTGATGCAGGCTGACCAAAATTAATTGAAATTTAATTGTAGAAGAATCCTTCCTCAACGATTTATTATCATAAATTGCACTTTATTGAAAAATAAAATTACGCCAAATATTTTTTCAAAAGCTTAAAAAATGTCATGAAAGTGCATTTAAAGACATTTATTTTATATTTTCATTGTATTTAGGAATCAAATTGTCGTCAACCAAATATTTTCAGTGGCTTAACTAAATTCCAATGTTCAGTGAAAAGTTTGTGAATAATATGTTGTTGTTTTTTTTTAACTTGAATAAATTTCGTGATTGAAAGCATTTAGAATAAAAAACTGTTCATAAATTCTCATTTTCATTTTCATAATGGCGATTATGTCTAAAAATATCTGAAATATAGTAAACTTCAACTGATAGATGAAGCTCATGTAAGCTTCAAGTTTGGCCTGCCATTTAAAAACGTTGGGCATTCACGAAATGCAAATATTGCAATAAAACACCAATTATAAAAAGATGATGAAAAACAAAAATTTGGGAAAGTTAAAACCAACGGCGTTTCTGTCTACTCTTCTGTAAGCATAAACTTCGTTTTAATTATTTTTTTTATGTTTCATTGAAATGAGTTGAAATTGAATTTTCTAGTTAGAAAAAATCTACTTGTATTAGTTAACATTGTTAAATGAATTTTTCATAGTTAAATTGAATCGTAAGAATCTATTTAGTAATTTCTTTTAGGTTTACATTAAAAATTGTATTAAGTAAACAAAAAAACATTAATTTGCCATAGAACATTAATATTAAAATGTTTGATATTGGAATACAAAGTGAACTCTAATTTCACCGTGACTTCTTTCCCTGTCCAATCTTATCAACCACTTGCCGCGCTGGACGTTGATACGTTCGAGAGAGAAAAAAAAAAGTGGGTCTGTCGGTTTGCAGGACGACTCTCCCGGCAAGGACGCATCGCATCCCCCGCGACCTTTTCCCAGCACGCGAAACAGGACCGGACCACGAGGCCAGAAAAATAACAGTTTCGAAAGCGGATTAAGAGCTTTTTTGTGTCATGTCCGTATCGCCTTATACTTTTCAGCGCAACTATAAGCACTTCTCAAAACACACTGACACAAATACACACAAGCTTCTGGCAGTTTTGGGGGAAATTTTTACTCTAAAAGCTACATTCTTTTGGGGCGTGGTGGGAAGGCTCGCGAAAAAAACGGTCCACCCCCACACCCGGAATGCACAGCATGCCGGCCCCTGAAATGGGTCCCAGGACGGACGGCGGTTTGGCCCAACAAAACCACCGAAAAAGATCCAGCGTCCTAATTTCCTCTGGGTTCAACATTTTGTAGGATTTTTTTTATTTTTTATTCTTTGTTTTCTTAATAGGCCCCTTTTTCCACTTCACCGGAGATGCACACGGGAATTTTGGTGGGTTTAAATTTGGGGCTTTTTTCATACTTTGGGTGTTTGGGTTAATGTAGACAGGTTGTAGCACTTTGCAAAAGGATCGGCCACTTTATTAAGAAAATTGTTTTGGAAGAGTGAGAAAACGCCATTTTTTTCATTTATGGACCATTTTCAACAGTAACAGCACAACAATATTCAATTTGAAATTAATTACATCTTTTGAATAAAATATCAAAAAAATATATGCATTTTCGTAAAACTTTATTAGTTTCAAGCTGTTGAATTTGCAGCTCTTTTACAACAATACTTTTGTGTTAAACAAGCAGAATTATATTTTATATAATTTTGTTATAATTTTTAAAAGACCACCAGTGAAAAATTTAATCTGGTATAACTCAATCTGTAGCCCTATGACAAACAGCTATTATTTGGTTTAAATTTCCTTCTTGATAAATTTCTCGGAATGTTATTCCTTGATTTGGTGAAAACATTCCAAATTAACAAACCTTAAATATCCAACCTACCAGTTGAAAACAATCTTCAACCAAACGAGCTCACCATCTCATGGCTCATATCATCAACACACACACACTTCCGGAAACCTCAATAAGGCGGAACGACAAAAAAGGGATCTCGCAACGGTCAACTGCACGCCGTGTAGCAGGTTCCATTCCAGGACTTCATACTTGTTTGTAATCCTCTCCCGTCAAACCCAAACCGCCCCCTCGCAATCCACAACTCATCGTTGGGCACATAATAGCCATTTCTTGGGTACCGCTGTTGACCACCAGCAAGGCTTCAAAATCCGGCGAATTCTCCACCTCCAACCCCGCTAACGCCGACCAACTTCCACATAAAACTGTCAACACTATTAACAGCGCCGGCAACATCGGCAACCGGCTTCCGTTTCCAGAAGGGATAATTCCCGACTTTTTTGTGTGCCCAACTACTGCACTTTCTCGGTTGGAAGCGGTGCCTACACGGCGATGATGTTTATCGAACCGGGCAAGGAGTGGAGCAACAAGCTCCCAGGAAAAGTTGTCCGATGGTTGTCACTTTACCCGCCTCGTGGAAGACGCCCCGCGGGCGTTCGAAACGGACATAGTGGACACAGTTGGATTATAGCAAACGCCCTTATTTCAACTCATTCCAAACCAAACACACATGACAACTAGTGGACCGGCTTCGGTTTTAACTCATACATGCACTGAAATGGGAGGAATTCTCTGTGAAATCACTTTACACCTAGGTCTTTCTCCTCCAACTCACACGAAATCGGAAAAAAGCATTTTAACGACGTGTTTGAATGATGCTGGATAATCTGGAGTGTTCCTTGAAATTTTTCTAAAACCAAGTACACCAACGAGTAGACAAACTTTTTGTGAACATTTCTGTTTTATTAAAATGTTATGCTATTCCTTTTACAAGCATTTAAAAAATATATTTCTCAAATGTATTCTAATCAGTCGAATGCATTGGGCCACGCCAATTTTCCTATTTTGAGCTTAGTTCTTTTTTTCTTCCAGCGCTCTTTTGGGTCTGCTTAGTGCTGCCAAAATTGGTGAAATTTTAAGCGAACACTCACGAAAGTAGCATTTATAGAGAAAATTTCCTGGCATCACTGGCTCACTCCAATAGGCACTGCTGGTGGTGTTGGTAGCCACCCTTTGTTCTTTATTTGCCTTCGCTTCTCGCTCGATTTTCTTCAGCCTTCGATTGGAATGGTTGGTCAAAAGACAAACGTCAAAAGACTTGGCGCGTTTGTTTTTTTGATGGCGTTAGCTAATTATTTACATGTTTCGGGATTATTTTTCAAGTGAGAAGAACATGTTGTCAGTAGTTGGAAGCAATTTCATATCTTAAGCGCTTTGAAAATGTGAAAAGATATTGATGGCGACTTTCGTTAAGCAGTTAACCTCTCATCTTGGGTGTGGATGTGTGTGCCACCAAAATGATGAGAAATGGTCTCGCAAAATAGAAATTATGATCAAAAGTGCATTAAATTTGATCTTTCTGGCCAGTAAATGGCATAAATTTGCGTGTTCACTTGAGGCGGTGCTGTTGCTGGCAAGTTTATAGCCAAAATAGTATTTGTGGAGCTTAAATCGAGCATTAAACTCTTCATATGACGAAGATAGGTGTTTGATTAGAAAGGGTATATTTCCCCTACGACCTCACTCATTTTTCAACATGCGGAACAAAGAAGTATTTTCAACAATTTGCAACAATTTATTTAGAAATTTTGTGTTAAAAAGACTTTTGTGTGAAATTGGACGCTCACTTTGATGGCGTAATCAGAATTCCGATAAAATACGTTTTTTTATCGAAAAAAATACAAAAGTTCTGCCATTTCTCGTTACTCAACTGTAAAAAAATTGTCAAGCTATTTAATGGGAATTTAATGTACATTTCAAATCCGCAATTAACCAGCATGTAGAACAAAAATTTAAATTTTAAGATATCGTGATTTTTGTTACATAATGTTTTACAAATATATAAAGCTGACAGTTTTTTTTTTTTTAATTTTTGATGTATAAACATAAGGGGTTTGCTTGTAATTATAACGAGTAATCTCGAGTTTACTAAAACAAGTTATGATTTTGGATCTCATATAGTGAATCACCAACTGCAGAGAATCTTGAAAAAAAAAATCAACTCAAAGAGTTGATCTTTAAATTCTTTAAATTTGTTCTTGCTAGTGAGAGTTCTAAATAGATTTCAGCCAAATTTTTCTGCAGTCAATTTAAAAAGACTAGAAATTTTCCTGAGAAAAAAATGGTTGAATTATCAAAACAAAAATCACAAGTTGTCATGGCTACGAACGGTTTAGATTTTTCTTCAGGGTTATCAATAATTTAAAATCAACTTTATGTTTTCAAACATCGTTTTCATGCCGTCTTTGAAAAATGTTCTAAAATTTCGCTAAGAAAACATATTTTTTAGAGTTTTAGAAAAAAGCACCAATGTGGTAATCGATTTTTTGATTGTATTCCATTCATCCAGCACGACCCATTCCCCAGGAATATTTAGGATATTGAAAAAAAAAATATTGATCCCATTCGGCATGATGCCATTTAATATTTAGTTTTCCCTTATTTGAAGAAGAAAAAATCAATTTTTGTCAGCAATTATCACCAAAAACACGAAATCTCACTTTAGAACTGATCACTTTTTGGAATAAATATTATATTATGTTAATAAAAAAAACTTTTCTGAGGGACGGGTAATTTTGGGGAATGAGTTTCTGGAGAAGGGATCATTCTGGGAAGTGGAATTCTGGGGAATATTATAAAACCGATTTTTAAAGGGGTTTATCAATAATGAGGTTTTGCAAATGTTTGTGATGTAATGAAATGATTGAGAAATCAAAAAAAGAACCAGACAGCCACTATTTGTTTATAAGAAATTACTTATACCAAATATCTGGTTTTTTGAAACTATTAAAATCTTTTAAATGCTAATTGTAATAAAAAAAAAGATATTAGAGGATTTCCTATCATATCTCTCCTGACTTTAGCCTACAAATCAAATTACAAAGTATTTAAAAATTATCATGCATATTTTTTTATTTAACTTAATTTAAGAGTTTTTAGGCAAACTGGATTATACAACAATTCTTAAAACCTTTTTTTCCTATGAATTTGGGAAGTTCAAAAACACCATGATATTAAAGTTATTTTTGAATATGGATCAAAATATACTTTAAAAAGATATTTCGGCGAATACATGAGTCTAAAATTTTAGTTTCTGGTATTAAGTATATGCTTTTAATGTATGTTTTCTAAGCAATATTTTCAAGTCAAAATATCAATGTGATGAAATGAGCTTTTTTGGCTTTACATTTTGTTGAAAAAAAAAAAAAACCAGCAAAAAATAGCAAAAGTCAATCTGTAATGATTTTTTTTTGTAATTTATGCCATCATTAACGTTACCATCTTTCTTCGAAGGAATTGTTAAAGAAATCGAATCCGATTCAATCAAAACATTTATCAAAACTTCTACAATAATTCTGGTGATATTATTTAGAAATTTTTGAGACAGAAAAAGCAGAAATAAAGTAACTCTTAATAGTTCTTAGTATTGTTTACTATGTTTAAACTTTCTTTCCAAGCAAAAAAAAATATATTGCTAATTAGCTGTAATTTTGATTTATTTATACATTTAACTACTCTTGAGGCAACGTATTTTTTTTTATCAAAATTGATAAACATTTTCAAGAAACATTTAATTTTTTTAATTCTGTTATGAAACTACTTCCTTTTCCTGTCATTCTCTAATGAGCAAATGGCCTATTTTTCGATAAAAATAACAAAAAGTTATTTTTTCCAGCACTTGTATCAAAAATTATAATTTATAATACTAAACGATACTTATCGTATTTCATCAACTCGGTTAACATCGTTGGATTAATGTTTGACTCGTGAGGAAAAATTATTCTTTTAGCAATTTAAAATCTAAATAAAAGTCTCCCTGTTTCCTTGCTTTTCTGAAATACAGTACAGTCCAGACTCGATTTCCGAAGGCCTCGAAACATTTTCACTTCGGATAATCGAGTCACAAAAAAAAAAAATGTTTTCGTTGTCTTGTTTATGATTGTCGAGTTTATGTATGACCCCTAAGCTACTCTAAAGTGGTTTAGAATTTTTAAATCCTGGATGACGGCCAAAATGTCGGTGATGAAACATTGAAAAAATGAATTTGTTAATTTTTAAGACAATCAAATACTCAAATTTAACTAAAACGGGGTCGAAGAATTTGAATTTGATTTTTAAAATAAGAAAATAAAAAAAATACGAAAACATTTTTTTTTGTTCATGATTCGATTATCTGAAGTCCCATTCAAACTTCGAATAATCGAGGCTTCGGCTAATCGAGTCTGGACTGTACATGCTAGGCTGCTAATGTATTAACTGATTTGTAATGCTGCTAAAACTCTGATATTGTTGGCAGTGAAACGTAACAAAACTTATATTTTGAGCATTTTTTTCGAAATCCTATGCAAAAAAAACAATTATTATACTAATTTTTGTCATTGTTTGCTAAGTTTATTTAAAACTTGAATTTGAAATTTGACGATACTGTTCAGTAATATTTTGCTAAATTTACTTTATTAAGCAATGCCAAATTATTGCCCTTTCTCAGAGAATTTCCCACTTCCACAAGCTTGCGTTGCAAAAGTGTGGAAGCAAACCCAATAAAACGCAATCCACCCTGCTGGTTGGCCAGTCGCCGATACCGGGCCATCATCGAACCTGCTGACCAGGAATGATATGTGGCGCGTTGGCAAACCAGGCTACCAGAGTGTGAGCTTTGTAGGAAGGATGACAGAAGAAGAAGTAGACCAGGACGAACTCGGACATGGGAGCTCAATATCACACACGGAACACGGCACAGGACACGCCGCGTTTGTTCCGCTCCACCGAAACTAGGCCACTAGACCGGCGGACATGTGTGTGATGATCCGTATGTGCGTTGCTTGTGTGTGTATGTTTGGAGGGACGTGTTGTTTTGCTAGTCGCAATCTACTATCCGCGGCAAACGACGCGTACGTGAACATGTTTTGAAGCTCGTGAAATAGAGCGACGACTAAAGCGAGCAGACGGTTGAAGGTTTGTTTTTCCGGAAATTTTATGAAATACGCTCGTTATTCTTTATTGGGAACGTGGTAATAGGCTGCTTTCAGCAGAATGTAAGGTATTCTTGAAAATTGGTTTAAAAGTGGCATAGCAACGTGACGAATTGATATTAAATTGGCATGAACATTCTTGAGCAAAAATACGACAAAAATTACTCAATTTCATCCGCAACATTCTTCGGTCTACCGATTACGATCGCAGTAAATCCCAGTTGAAATATTGCCAACTTGCGTAGCAGAACATTTCTGAAAGCTCACGACACGCGACCATTCATCGACCTACCCAAACATCCTTGAAAATGGCTCCCAAATGGCTCCACCACCGGAGAGGACAATGTGCTCTGCTGTGTTACATTTTCCAAGAATACGAGGTATATTGTTGAGTACAAAGTCAAGGACAATTCCATCGCACTTTGAAGTCGAACTCAACCGTGCCATTCCGCAGGCCACACACACAGGACACAAAAGGAATTACTCGTGGCAGTGTTGCCAGCATCGTTTCATACATAAGCGATGGGTGTACTGCTTCTGCCAAGATAAGTTCACATTTAGCACACAAAGGCAGGGCGCGACACAGAGAAATAAAAGTGTCACTTGAAAGGACACGTTGGAATTATCTACATCGCACACACACACAAGTGCAAACACGCCCACATATGAGAACAAAGTAGAATGGTAGAAAAGTTCCTTCAAGGGCGGGTGAGGCGCGCGCGGGCTTCCCTTTGAAGTTGGAACACATTCCGCTGGAAAAAAAAATCCAATTTAATAAGGTTAAGAAGTCAAATCCGGGGAAAATGGGGCCGTTTTTCCACCCATTCTTTGTTTGCGCTTTTGTGGGGTTTATTACCGGGTTTTTTTCCTGGCTGTTATAAAATAATGTGGTGGCCGATGGACGGGCTTTTGTTTCTGGTGGATTTGTGGTTGTAATCTTTGCTAAGTGCATTAATAATGCAACACACGGCCATTATGACGGTGTTGCTTCGGATTATTGACACTCTGCGACAGGTGAAAATGAGCTTTTGTTTGGAGTGTGATACAAAAAAGGAAAATAAATAAAAGGACTAATTTGCGAATGGGTTTATTTTAAATAATTTAACTTACTATTGAAAGACTGAAAAACAACTTTATTCTTAATAAAATGCAACTCATATGATTCTGAAAACTTGTAATCTTAAAGAGTGCAGTCAAATTGTTGATAAATACACATCGATAAAATCAAAAAATAAACATATTTTTTGTGGATAAATTGTCATACAGTCCAGACTAGATTATTCAAAGTGTCGATTATCCGAAGTTCGATTATCCGAAGTTCGATTATCCGAAGGTTTGTATGGGACTTCAGATAATCGAATCACGTCGTATTTTCTTACTTTCAACAGCAAATTCGACTTCTGTGACCCCATTTTAGTCAAATTTGAATGGTTTATTATGAATTAAAATGAAAAATGTGTTTTTTTAATATTTCATCACCGACATTTTGGATTTAAACATGCTGGATCGAAGCAAACTGTGCCTATGGTCGGACGCGTTTTTTGTTTGCTGTCATTTTTGACCTCCCGTTTATCTTTGAAATTTTCTTTAAAATGTGCGAAATTAGTTAAAATAAGAAGACTTTGTTACTATTTCGGGTGCCAAACACTAAAGCGGAACATTCGAAAAGTGACCTTTAACGAAGAGTTCCTGTGTGTCCAGTTCCAGTTCCAGCCACATAAGATCCAGGACGGCGTTGGGGGTGTTTTGGATGGCCTTGTCGACAACAACGTCAATCAAGAATGACTGAAGTAGGTGTGGGTGATGTTCATCGTCTGGGCACTTCAGAGTCATGTGACGCTTGCCGTATATCGTGGGATACCATGTCCGCTGCCGGGAGTTCTGTTGATCAAACAGATTCGAAACAAGAATTCAAGAAAAATGAAGATTCGAGTGGAACATAACGAAACGATTAGGATTGAGCCGTTTTAGAAGGATTCGTGTTCTTGGTGAGAGCTTTCCATTTTTAAATTTCAAATAACCCTTACATCCACTCTAACATTCATACATTTCACTGAAGACAACTACGCCAACCATATTATATACGCGGTAGGGTGTTCCCTTGGTCGTTCGCTGTGAGTTGTGGATTGCCTGCTTCTCTAATGAAGGTTCGACTGAGGGGGCATGCTTATTAATTTCTCGTCGCTTCATACCCTCAGTGACGTGATGGAGCAAGGGCGTCTATGCAATGTGTCCCTACACCCGCTACAAATTTCTGGCGCTTGGGGAGGGAAGAGGGAAACCATTTTGATATATGCGCCGGTATTTGTAGCACTAAAATTCGTGCAAAAAAAACTTATGCACGTGGGTGTACAGATTACAGAGTAAAAGATGATCGAATTGTTCACCTAGCGCTCACATGTGTTCCAGGACCAAGTTGCCTGCGGGTATGGGGATCATACATACATACATACATACCGACATTTTGGATTTAAACATTCGAAATCACCATGGAGTAGTTTAGAGGTCATACTAAACTTCAACAATAAAAAATAAGACAATGAAAAAAAAATGTTTACTTGATTCGATTATCCGAAGTGAAATTTTGCCAAGGCCTTCGGATAATCGAGTCTGGACTGGATTGGTATCTCATAAAGTAAAATATTGTATGCTTTTTCACTTTTATTAGGGTATTTTTTTATGTAAAATGTCAAACAAATACCAAAATCCCGTATTTTATCGAAAATACTCAAATATTCATAATTAGTAATATGGATATCGAAGAATTATTTTGTATGCATTTTATTTTTTTAAATTTTTGTAACATGTTATAATTTCCATAAATTACCGTATTTTTTGCGAAAAATTTAAAATTTTCATAATTTGCAATATGGGTTCTAAGAGAAGTGAAATTTTTAATTGCATTATCGATTTAGTCAAGTGTTTTTTTTTTAATAGTCAAATTATCACAAATTACCATATTTTTTCACAGATACATTTTTTTTATAATTTGCATGTTTTTTCACGTAATAAAAGTTTTTTTGTTAAATACAAAAAGCTATAAGCAAAAAAAAGTATTATTTCATGAATTCTAAGAAATCTCGTCATCTTCAAAACAGGCATAAAAAAGGCTACCAACTGTACGAACTTTTACCTTACCGTACCGTAATCGACATTCATCGTGGTTTTTTAACAAGCCGGATTTTAGTACGGATTGAATCGTATAATACAGATTTGTACAGAATTTGATGATGACAATAAGGCCGTTGCCAATATTTTTCAATGTTTTTTTGCAAAAAAAAAAAGTTCTTAAAATTTTTGGGAACCAATTTTTTTTTTTTTGTAAAAATTTGTTTATTCATTTGTTAATTGTACTAATAACCTTAACATTACAGTACACACGAGAGGCGAAATTCTAATGCCTGCACCTCTAACCTATTGTCAGAACTATCAAAATAGTCTAAGTATTCGCAGAGAAGTTTTGATGGCAAAACAACTGGGCAGGTATATAATGCAGTTTAAAACACTTTTTTGATTGAAATGTTGAAACCATGGCACGTAATTTAAATTTTTATACTTTTTTATTTTTTTTTTTGCTTCCCCCCCCCCCCCCCCACCCGACTTTGGTCAGTGTCAAGGGACATAAACTTAAAAAAAAATTGCAAGGGCCTAACATCGTTTTAAATTATAGTTTTGATAGTTTTTCGGGTTTACATCAGTTGATCATTAAAATATTGTTCTTTTCAAATTTCGTTCAATACATATTTATCCAATACACATTTTTTGAGAATTTGATCGAAAAGAATGACTTTTGAGCTATGACCCAGCAAGGGCAGAAAATATTTGGCAATGGTTTAATTTTTTAATTTTTGGAAATCTTTGCAAAACGGTTGTCATATTTTTTGTAATTCAATTCAATTCAGTTTTATTGGTGAATAATTAGGATACTATTTGTAATTTTTGCGCTGCTAATAGAGTTGTGGTCGTCCTTTAAGCAATGCTCGACATTAAATTCAACTTCATTTTTAAGGTGCACAATCTGATAAAAAAAGAACTTCATAGAAATGTTGATTAGGAGCACCGTTTTCAGAATAAATCTACAAAAAAATGTTTTTTTCGCAAAAAAATAGAAATAAAAATATAATTTTTTGCCTAAAAAATATGCTTTTTATTCGAGCGGCCGTGGCTAACTGGTTACGGTGTTCGCTTCATAAGCGAATGGTTCTGAGTTCGATTCCCATCTGCTCCCAACGAGAAAGTTAAGAACACATAAAATTTGAAATGATGAATATAAACGAAAAATCAAAGTCGCTGCTCGGGGCGGGGTTCGATCCTCCGTCCTTTGAATTGGTAAGCAAAAATGCTAACCACTAGGCCATGACGACTTGGTGAGAGTGTACTGGAATTAGGAATACTGTTACAGAGAGCGAGTTGTGGCGCTATAACCACGGCAAATAGTGTCCAGGGCATTCGTGGAAATACAATGTCCCATCCCAGAGGGTCCCGGAGTACCAATCCTTCTTAGCATGGTGCTCCCAACGAATACAACCAAAAATCTTGGAGCGTATGGTGGTGTGTCCCCACGCTTCTTCCTCCCCTGTCGATTCAGAATTGTGTTGTTGTTCGAACACGCAGTGCTCAAACTCAACCCAATTACGAGTCATCTCTGCGATACGGCTTTACGCAGTAGGCCTGGCCGCTTTAACGCTTGTGATGTTTCAATGCAATTCGATGCAATGGCGCATTACAAATGTTAATAAATGACAAGAAGAGTGCTAGGCGTCATCTAACCTAAGGCATTCTCCAGGATCCCTTCGAAAGATTGGCTGCGCTAGGGTCTGATTAGATTAGATTAGATTAGAAAAAATATGCTTTTTATTCAAAAAGTTCAGAAATTTTTCTATTAATTTGTCAAACAAACTTCAATTGACCTCTGGTTGCTGAAAGAAAGCCACAAAAACGAGGTTTTTGGTTATCACCTAAATCGGTTTCAATTTTTAGCAACTATGCGACCGATTCCCAAAGTCACAAAATGTAATAAATGAGAAATTTTCTTATCTTTTTGAATAAAAATATTATCAATTATTTTAACTCTTAACCAACATTTGAAAAGCGCTTGAGTAGTCAATTGAGTCCTTTTCATTTGTCGGTATAAATTTTAAATTTTGATTTCCAATGCTGTTTCAGAATCAGACCGTTTTACGTATGTTTTTTGAGTTTTATCTACAGAACTAAATTTTTTTCGCAACAATTTTTAAACATTATTGCAAATTTAAGTAGGAAATATGTAATATGTTGTATATTTTAAATACAAAAAAAAGAAGCAGTTAATTAAATTCAATTCGTTTTTATATATCTTAACAACAACTTTACATCATTTGTAATAGGCTGGTTTGGGATCAATTTCTTTTCACTTGCGCTTACGATTTCAAAGCGCTTAAGATATAAAATTGCTTCCAACTACCGGCAACAAGTTCTTTTGCACATTAGTTAGTCACTCACTTGAAAAATAATCCCGAAACATGTAAATAATTAGCAAGCACCATAAAAAAACGTGCTAAGTCTTCTGACGTTTCAAAGGTTTTCCGACGTTCGAATGCTGAAGAACACCGAGCGAGAAGCGAAGGCAAATAAAGAACAAAGGGTGGCCACTAGGGTGTAATATCAAAATCGATTTTCCAGCACAGCATTATTTTAGTTCCTTTTGGGGTCCTAAACAACTCCCCAAAGTTTGGGAACGATTGGTTTAGTCCTCACTTTGCGCAAAGCGATTAAATTTTCCATACAAATTTGTATGGGAAAAATCATTTTTTTGAATTTTGATATTTAAAAAATCCAAGTTTCACGCTATACTAAAACCGGATTCATATTCGGATGCTCCGGAATGTGCTCTACAACTTTCCCGAAGAGAGTATGGTGCTAACTTGCTCCTATAAAAAGATATAGCGTGTTCAAAACTCGTCTAAAACGTGTTTTTTGATCGAAAATCACGTTTTAGACGAGTTTTGAGGACGCTGTATCTTTTTATAGTAGCAAGTTAGCACCATACTCTCTTCGGGAAAGTTGTAGATCACATTCCGAAGCACCCGAATATGAATCCGGTTTTAGTATAGCGTGAAACTTGGATTTTTTAAATATCAAAATTCAAAAAAATGATTTTTCCCATACAAGTTTGTATGGAAAATTGAATTGCTTTGCGCAAAGTGTGGACCAAACCAATCGTTCCCAAACTTTGGGAAGTTGTTAAGGACCCTATAAGGAACCAAAAAGTTGTTGTGCTAGCCAAATTTGGACAACTTTATTTTTTTCCATACAACCATATTACACCCTAGTGGCCACCAACACCACCAGCAGCGCCTGTTGGAGTGAACAAGTGCTGCCAGGAAACTTTGCTATAAATGCTACTTTTCGTGAGTGTTCGCTTAAAATTTCATCAATTTTTGCAGCACTAAACATACCCAAAAGAAGAAAAAAAGAACTAAGCTGAAAATAGAAAAATGGGCGTGGCCCAATGCACTCGACTGATAAGAATGCATTTTTGAAATATTTTTTTTAAATGCTTGTAAAAGGAATAGCATAACTTTTAATAAAAGTGAAAATAAACAGAACTGTTCACAAAAAGTTGCTCTACTCGTTGGTGTACTTGGTTTTAGTGAATTTCAAGGAACAATACAGATTACCCAGCATCATTCAAACACGACCGCTTATTAGGCTTAAAATTGGCATATTTCCCCTACACCATCCTATCGGGCGACCAATTTTACTTTGACACCAAATTTCCAAACCATCACCATTTCGAGCTGCAATTTATTGGAAAACACTTTTTCGAATGTTCAAAAATAGAATGGGACAAACCACCCCTCTGTAACGAGATATCGGAAACTAGAGCTCGGATTCATGATTAGGGACAAAAATTACCGATAAGGACAAAGTTTCACGCAAATCGAAGAGGGGTCGGGCAACTTTTTTTTTCGATTCCGTGTGGGTTGGAGAATTACTCTTATTACACATTTTTGATTGAGGAGTCATTTTTTTTCTGATAATCTGTTTTCTCAATTTGTGAGTTCCAGGTCTATATTTTACTTGAACAATTTGTTGGCCTTTGGTTGGGCGATATATTGTCAAGACTAACTTTTGGAACGCTATCATATTTACGATGAAAAAATTAGTTTATTTATTTATGTAGAAAAATCCCTATTTTTGAATTGTTAAAGAATCAAAATTAAGTTAAATGATTTAATAAGCATTTGTAACTTTTTTTAAACTAATTTTTTTGATTCGACCCTGTTCCCTGGTACATTCCCAGAAAACTTCCTTTATAGATAAACCGGTTTTCTCGAAGAAACACATCGACCTCCCTCCCGCCAACCGGTTATTTACACATGTAGCAAAACACTAACATACACGCATATTTTCTCATTTACACACGCAGCCTCCTCCCCGCCAATACAAACACACACGATGTTCGCCTCATTCATAATTCAATCACCTCTACACATAATGCAGAAAAGAGAGCCGCCCAAGACAGGCTGGCCGCCCCCAAAGTTTTGCCGGTTCCGTGCGGAGAGGAACAACTTTCCGCCAACCATAAATATTTCAAAACAAGGATTATGGGCCATGGGAATCAGCCTTCAGGATCAGGGAAGGAGGCCTTCTCCGGAAAGGTGCCGCAGGTCGCGATTTTCCAGCTTCCCCCCACCGGGAAGGCGCTCGTAACTTGGCCTTCTGGGAACACTGTGACGTAGTAGAAGAACAAGAAGAAAAAGAGGCCTCATAAAGAACGAGACTTTCGGGGACACGTGACACGTGGATTGAGGGGGAGGAGGGTGGGAAAATAAATAAGCAGTAAACTTTTCACGAAAGAAAAGTCGGTGGGGAAGGTTACTGCTGTTGATCGGAAGCGCAAATCCGTGAGTGGGTGGCACAACTTTCGATGAATATTTCATCCCAGATTGGGTGGCCGTGACAAGGAGTTGCGATATTTTGGATTCCAAACTGGGCAGGATGGCACTTTTTTGCTTGAGAAGGTCAGATTTTGAAAAATAAGGGAGTGCGCGCGATATTGATGGGGAGGTGATGATGAGGTGTGGGGCGTGGGAAAGGTCAGGGATTGATGAGGGGGTGGAAGAAAGGTCGATTTAGTGTTTTTTTTGGTCCTTTTGGGTTTATTATTAATTAAAAGTTTGAATGCTCAATATATATGAAACTAAAATACAATTGAATATTATTTAAAAAACTAACTTAATCCACATATGTGTTTGGAGCCTTCCTCACAACAATGGCTGTACACAAGTTTCATCTATTTTTTAGATCTGGCTTCAAAAAAGTACATCAATATCACTTAAGGGGCCAAATCTCGAGACAGGGTTGCCAGATCTTTAATGTTTTGGACTTGTTGGAAAGGTCTTTTGATAAGTTAACCAACAATTGGTCGGATGGTGGATCCGGACATAGTTTACATACATTTAAGTGAGATCCGGCTTCAAAAAAGTACATCAATATCACTTAAGTGGCCATATCTCGAGACAGGGTTGCCAGATCTTCAATGTTTTGGACTCATTGGAAAGGTCTTTTGATAAGTTAACCAACAATTGGTCGGATGGTGGATCCGGACATAGTTTACATACATTTAAGTGAGATCCGGCTTAAAAAAAGTATATCAATATCACTTAAGTGGCCATATCTCGAGACAGGGTTGCCAGATCTTCAATGTTTTGGACTCGTTGGAAAGGTCTTTTGATAACCTAACCAACGATGGGTCGGATAATGGACCGAGACATAGTTTACATACAGTTACTCAATTCAATTCAATTAGTTTTTATTAGTAAATAATCAATTCACAATATCGTAATTTTTATAACCTAATAACCTAATAGAGTTTTGGAGTACCTTTCAACTATGATTTGTACTATAGTTCATTTTGATGTAATTGGATATTCTTACAATGGATTTGCCAAGAGAAGGAAAAATTATTTAAAAAAAAAAAAAAAACCTTCGAAATTTGCTAAGGAAAAGGATAGAAATAGAAAAGCTTAAAACTAGATCACAATTTGTTTTGTCTGTTGACGTCGAAAAAAAAAACTGCGCTGCACTAGGCAGCTTATCCGTTGTAGATATACTTCATCATCAGCTCACTAAGAGCTTGGAATTGTTCTGCCTTGTTCCGGCAGGCACGAAAGCGCGTGAGCATCTCTCCAGCAAGAGCGAAAAACTCGGGAAGCGTGAAGAGGTCATCTCCGGTGACGTCTGCTTGTCCCGGTGAAGTACCGCTCCCAGAAGCGGCTACTCTAGCGTACGAACCTCCCCAACCGGGAGGGAACGCTGGGTTGGTCGATGGAACCGCTCCGCCGCCAGCTGCTGCAGCGTTCGAGCTCGAAGTCTTCGGAGGTTGGCGGAACGCTGGCGCTTTCTTCTTCTTGTCCTGCTCCTCGAGGTACTTTTTCCGCACGGCACAGCCACGGAAATTCGCCGTGTGGTTTCCACCACAGTTCGCGCACTTGACGCGCGCTTTGTGCTGCTGGGCGTTTTCCCCCAGCTGGTCTTTCCGCGGAAGATTGCACCTTTCGGTGAAGTGGGTCTCACCGCAATTTACGCACCGGGGCGGAAGATTACAGTTTCTTGAACCGTGTCCGAATTTTTGACAGCGGTGGCATTGCGCTGCGTCGGTCGGATTCTTCATGTAGAATCGCCACGTCACGAAGAAGCCGTCCAGTGCTTTGATCCGCCTTAAGTCCTGGATTTTGACGGACCCACGATCGAAGTACAGGAGGTACAATGTGTACGTACCTGTCACTGTTGTCGATTTCGAGAGCACCTTAACCTCTCGAGGCTTAACCTTGATGCCCGACAGGTGTTCTTCCAGGTCGGAGATCGGGCGGTCCGGATATCCCTGAAGGACGATCTTCACAGGGACCTTCTCTGCAGGATCAAATGTGAAGAATTTGAAGTTTCGCAACTTCATCTTCTTCACCACCAGGTCGAAATTCTGTTTATTGTGCGTAATAACTTGCACAGAAGTTTTACTTATTTTCAGACAATATTGGAGTCCCTCAAGCAACTCGTCAATATCGTCTGCCAACGTTTCCAAAACAAAAATTGGAGGTGGACGTCGTTCCTTCGGAGAGTTGCATTTTTTCTTCTTTTCTTGCTTGCGCGCAAGTTCATCATCGTAATCGTCGTCGCTAGCATTGCTGCTGTCACTGTCGGTGTTGTTTTCTTCTCCACTCAGAATCTCAAATTCGTTTCTGGTGGGAACGTTGGAAGTGGTTGTCGTCGTGGTGCTTGTGGACTGCTGCTGCTGCTGCTGGCCGGAAGTGCTCCCGGATGCCCGGGTGGATTGTCTCGTCCGTACAGGGGACTCACGTGGACGGTATGACACGTGTAATAGCGATTCATCGATGACGTCACTGGGCACGCTCCCGTGCGCGATGGCGGTCGATGCAGCGTTGGTGTGTTTACCTTTCTGCACTCTGCCGGTAGACAGTGATGTCAACCATCGCGACGCTCATTTTTGGTTCGCGGCATATTTTTTGTTTGTGGTTCCTTTCAGTTACGGAATTCGACAAAATGGTGTTCGAAGCACTTGTAGAACTCACCAACAGCAACATTTCTTCAGAACATTGTATAGCTGTAAAATTCATACGCAAAAAGTTACAAGAAGATTTCAGACCTTAGGACCAATGGTTCACGATGCTTTCGTTTGCCTAACGCATTTTTGGTTGTTACTTTTTTTGTATTCATCAAAAATCAACACTATGTTCAGCAAAGTTGTACGATTTGGTGGGTTCTACAAGTCCTTCATACACAACTTTGCCAAATTCCGTAACTGAAAAGCACCACAAACGAAAAATGCGCCGCGAACCAAAAATGAGCGTCGCGATGGTTGACATCACTGCCGGTAGATGAGCTTCGCGGGTTTTTCGAGGCCGCACTCGAACTGCCACGGCCACGGCCGGCCCTTGGCATGCTGGAGCAGCAAACTCGCGGATAATCACGGTAAATTACGGCGAAAAAAATCGAAAAGTTTGAGGAGCTCCGAACAGTAGACTGTTGCTGGCTGGTGTTGCCAGTCCCGATGACATACATACAGTTATGTGAGATCCAAATATATGTGATAACACATTTTTATACATAACTTTTGAACTACTTATCGAAACTTCAATCTGTATAAAACTCGATCTATGGGACCCTAAACCAAGTCGAATGCAACAGGTTCGGGTCAAATCGGTTCAGCCAGTGCCGAGAAACATGAGCTAGTTTGTTGGTCACATACATACACACACACACATACACACAGACATTTGTTCAGTTTTCGATTCTGAGTCGATATGTATACATGAAGGTGGGTCTACGACGTTTTTATACGAAGTTCATTTTTAGAGCAGGATTATAGCCTTACCTCAGTGAGGAAGGCAAAAATCTAAACAAAAAGTTAATTTCTAGATTTTTATGATCGGCCAAATTTTCAAAATGTTGTATGAGCATACAGAATAGCCTTTTTAAATCATTTTTAGGAAACCAAATATACATTTTCATTTATAAAAAAAAAACGGATGCTAAAATATCTGCTTACTGCTTTGACCAAATCGGCTCAAACTTTGGGTGAAGACTTGCTAAATGGGTCCCGACGAAACGGGATGAAATCTAATTAATTTGCACCCTTTTATGCTGAAATTTGTTACGAAATCTGTGACTATCAAAGACACCACCTGTTTAAAATAACCATTTTCAGCCAAATTATTCTTAAAAGCACTTAAAAAAAACGAACTTGGACATTTTGTGGCCTTTAGCCATGAATATAACGCTTTAACTTATTACTAAATCCAACTCTTCAACATCAACATCCCGTCCCAGACAAAATTCATTCCCGGCTTATGGTTACATCATCAGACACAAAACCCCGGCCGGATTTGGGCCCCGGGAAAAATCGATAATACCGTCTGTAACGGGCTGCTTTAGGGACCACAACCCAGCAGCAGCTGGCACTCTCCATATCTCCCAGGACGTCAGACCACGAGGCGTGTGTGTTCCGCTCCACTTCGTTAGCGGTAGCATCTCCTCCGGCCGGAGACCTTCCGGAACCATCCGGTGGTCGGTCCACTGGGTTGAGTGTGCCGGATGGCTGTAACATGAGTAATTTCAATACCATTGTGTTGCAGAGTATTGTACAGGGCTAGAGACAAAAGGTGGAGTGACCTGAATTTTTTTTTATAATTTTGAATAGCTTAAAGTGACATGACATTACAACTTTTCTCCCTGTACAAAATTGGCCCTATTTATAGAGTAAAGACAACTTGTTGTCTTCTTGCCAATGTTTTCTGGAAATTGAGGCTCTCTTTTGAGTTTATAGACAGGAAAGAGTTTAAAAAAAGTTGGGTGGGATTTTATTGGTAACTTCTTCAATCTCTTACAAACTCTTCTTCCAACTCTCACTGTCTAGTACGAGTTAACCCTCTATTGCCTTTTTTATACGTGAAAAATATTTTTAGAAATATACTTTAATTTTACTGATAATTTTTTATCAATTGGTTTGTTTATATTTTCTTAAACAGAACAATACCATTTTACAAACTTATTTCAATTAAAATCTGCTTCAAAGGATAAACTGATAAGGGTTAAGTAAACAGACCAACCGTCAGGTTGGTGTTGTTGTCATTTCCTCCCCTCTCTCTCTTTTTCTGCGTCAGCATCATCGGGGGTGATGTCGAGTCTCCGAGGACGCCATGTTTCCTTGTGCCGTGTCTTTTCCTCCCCTTCCACCGCCAGATGTCACCACCGAAAATCTCATTTGTTCCACCTCCCACCCCCCTCGCTCACACACACCTTTGTGACGACCACATTAGAGGTGCTGAAAGTTTAATCTTCAATTAACTTTAATTAACGTTTTTGCGAGTTTAAATTAAACAAATTTCCCAACTGCGATCGCAGTGCGTGCGTGTGCGTAAGATCAAACCGAACACACACACTCTTACGCAAATACGATTTCCCACCCCCTCGAAAGGGGGTGGGCCGAAGAGGAACATTTTTAGAAATTGCCAAAACACACCCATTAATTTTTAATGAGGCACTTCGCCAAATGGCAACGACGACTCGACGACGATATTGCGCTCCAGATTGGTGTGTGTGTGAGTGTGTTTGGTTGGAAAATTAAATTTTGAACGTTGTGATGTCCTTTGCTGATGTTTTTCGTTTGAAGAGATCTCAAGGGGGAAGTTTTCAGAAGCTTGTTGTTTACAAACTGTTGCAAGAATCGTGCTAATTAGGTACGGTTTAGAAAGTTTGGAAAAGGAAGTATCACTAGTGACATCTTGGGCAACGGAGGAATGGGGTTTGCAGAAGTTGTCATTTCATTAAGAATTTTGCATATTAAACGTAAAAGTCACTATCATCAACTATCTTCGCTTTAAAAACATTTCTAATATGGTGGGTCAAATCCGGGCATCTTCGGGGCAACCCCCAGAAATCGAAGATTGGCGCAACACAAGGCTAAATTCCAAATTTGAACTCATTCTGACCACGGGAACCCCTTCCTCTAATTGCTTGAAGTTTGTATGGGATAAATCATCAAAAAATAAGGAGAAAAGCAACTGTTTTACTTTTTTACATATGGGCGTTTTTTTTTAAATTGTTCTTCACAATGCTTTTCATTCATAAATTGTGATTAATCTTGATAAAATTTGACAGCAAAAAAACTTCTGTTTCTCAACCAGTATAAGAATTTGCACTACAAAACCAAAATTTAAGCTCTTCTAGAAGTTCAATCAATATTTCATGCAAAACATATGGCTAAAACTGATGAATATTTAAAAAAAAAATAGAAAAAATATCAATCAAGAAGTTTGAAAATCTATTAATCTCTATATATATTTGACATTTTAAATACCAGCAAAACAGCTTAATAAATTTCACAAAAAAACTAACCTTTTTGCCTTCCTCACTGAGGTAAGGCTATAATCCTGCTCGAAAATTGAACTTTTGAAAAACAGCTCGTAGACCTATATTCATGAATACCTATCGACTCAGAATCGAAAACTGAACAAATGTCAGTGTGTGTGTATGTGTGTGTGTGTGTGTGTATGTGTGTGTGTATGTGTGTGTGTGTACGTATGTATGTGTTCAAAATTCTTGCCAAGTTTTCTCAGCACTGGCTGGACCGATTTTGATCAAACCGGTTCCATTCGACTTGGTTTAGGGTCCCATACATCGCTATTGAATTGTTTGCAGTTTTGATAAGTAGTTCAAAGTTATATATAAAAATGTGTTTTCACATTTATCCGGATCTCACTTATATGCATGAAAACTATGTCCGGATCCATCATCCAACCCATCGTTGGTTAGGTAATCAAAAGACCTTTCCAACGGGTTCAAAAGATTGAAGATCTGGCAACCCTGTCTCGAGTTGTGACCACTTAAGTGATATATTTGTACTTTTTTTATGCCGGATCTCACTTAAATGTATGTAAACGATGTCCGGATCCATCATCCGACCCATCGTTGGTTAAGCAATTGAAAGACCTTTCCAACGAGTCCACAACATTGAAGATCTGGCAACCCTGTCTCGAGTTGTGACCACTTAAGTGATATATTTGTACTTTTTGGAAGCCGGATCTCACTTAAATGTATGTAAACTATGTCCGGATCCACCATCCGACCCATCGTTGGTTAGGTTATCAAAAAACCTTTCCAACGAGTCCAAAACATTGAAGATCTGGCAACCCTGTCTCGAGATATGGCCACATAAGTGATATATTTGTACTTTTTTGATGCCGGATCTCACTTAAATGTATGTAAACGATGTCCGGATCCATCATCCGACCCATCGTTGGTTAAGCAATTGAAAGACCTTTCCAACGAGTCCACAACATTGAAGATCTGGCAACCCTGTCTCGAGTTGTGACCACTTAAGTGATATATTTGTACTTTTTTGAAGCCGGATCCCACTTAAATGTATGTAAACTATGTCCGGATCCACCATACAACCCATCGTTGGTTAGGCAATTGAAAGACCTTTCCAACGAGTTCAAAAGATTGAAGATCTGGCAACCCTGTCTCGAGTTGTGACCACTTAAGTGATATATTTGTACTTTTTTGATGCCGGATCTCACTTAAATGTATGTAAACGATGTCCGGATCCATCATCTGACCCATCGTTGGTTAGGTAATCAAAAGACCTTTCCAACGGGTTCAAAAGATTGAAGATCTGGCAACCCTGTCTCGAGTTGTGACCACTTAAGTGATATATTTGTACTTTTTTGATGCCGGATCTCACTTAAATGTATGTAAACGATGTCCGGATCCATCATCCGACCCATCGTTGGTTAAGCAATTGAAAGACCTTTCCAACGAGTCCACAACATTGAAGATCTGGCAACCCTGTCTCGAGTTGTGACCACTTAAGTGATATATTTGTACTTTTTGGAAGCCGGATCTCACTTAAATGTATGTAAACTATGTCCGGATCCACCATCCGACCCATCGTTGGTTAGGTTATCAAAAAACCTTTCCAACGAGTCCAAAACATTGAAGATCTGGCAACCCTGTCTCGAGATATGGCCACATAAGTGATATATTTGTACTTTTTTGATGCCGGATCTCACTTAAATGTATGTAAACGATGTCCGGATCCATCATCCGACCCATCGTTGGTTAAGCAATTGAAAGACCTTTCCAACGAGTCCACAACATTGAAGATCTGGCAACCCTGTCTCGAGTTGTGACCACTTAAGTGATATATTTGTACTTTTTTGAAGCCGGATCCCACTTAAATGTATGTAAACTATGTCCGGATCCACCATCCAACCCATCGTTGGTTAGGCAATTGAAAGACCTTTCCAACGAGTTCAAAAGATTGAAGATCTGGCAACCCTGTCTCGAGTTGTGACCACTTAAGTGATATATTTGTACTTTTTTGATGCCGGATCTCACTTAAATGTATGTAAACGATGTCCGGATCCATCATCTGACCCATCGTTGGTTAGGTAATCAAAAGACCTTTCCATACATACATTTACTTAAGTTATATGTGTGTACGTATTTTTCTGGATCTAAAAAAAAAGCTGAAATATGTGACCAAACCACTCATATTACCCATTGTTGGTAAAAAGTGAGGAAGGCATCAACCACGTAGGTGGATTAAGTTAGTTTTTTATTTTTAGCTTGAAAATATAGAGTAGTTCATGCAACAAGTTGCGAAAAGAAAATTTTTTCAGCATTAGACGTACGTTTATCCCACGAGGTTAACCGAGCTAGATAAATATGATGAGTGCTGAAAAAATCAAGCTTTGCACCAAGTTGCTAGAAAAAGAGGTTTTGAGTGACTCACCACACATAACCTTCGGACGCCTAGAAATGAGCAGAACCTTGCAACAGAGACCACAAAAGACCCGGGGGTCGTTAAAGTGGATTGCTTTGCTTTTTTTTACCGAGTTGATAACAACATTTATTGCAATTCCGAAAAACGCTTTTTATCCATGTGTAAAATGAATTCACTGCTCAAATCTAAAAAAACATTGAAAATTGTTATTTTTCGATACTAAAGCTGAACACATAATCTTTTGAGCTTTGGTATTGAAATGTATTAATTTGAGACCATCCATAAACCACGTGGAAACTTTTTTGAAGTCTCAGACCCCCCCCCCCTCCTCACCCCCTCGTGAACAATTTCCATACAAAACATTTTTTTTTGTTTATGGATAGCCCCTTTTACATTCTGTAATTTTTGGTAGAGAAAAGTAGGCCATTTCGTCGTTTAAGAATGACAAAGTTAGTAGTTTAACGAGAGAATTGAAACAAAATGCTAAATATAATGTAAAATAACAATTGTGAAGCATAAAAATAAAACAATAAAATTAAACCGGCTCCGTGGCTTAATGGTTACGGCTTCTGCCTCACAAGCAGAAGGTTCAGGGATCAAATCGGTCGGTTCCTTTGAAATTTGGAGTCAGGAATTTCAACTTTGAATATGAACAAAAACCCGTCCGTGTGGATCAATCGGACCAATCCAGAGGTTGCTGGTTCGAATCCCGCGGCGGGCGCTATAAAATTCTAAGTGTAAATATGGGTATTCGGTGCCGTCGCTCCGTGCCGTACTAAAACACTTAGGAGCCCAGGGCGGCAAAGTCCTTGTAGTTAAAAAAAGGAAGACACTAGTGGTTGGTACTAGCAATGGTGGCCGACAGCTATAAAGTCAACTTCGTTTTTTTTCATATGAACAAAAACGAAACTGAATAAGGTAGGATTCGAACTCACACCTCTGGATTGATGGTCTGGGACTCTAACCAGTCGGCCATCTGAAGGTTATAAAACATGTTGTATTCTTCTCATCTTAAATACGCTCTGATCCCTGATTTGCCTGAAGGGATTGGGAGTCTTAAGATAGATCAAGGATCCGTCTGGTGCTTGCTTCTATGTTAAGGCGGGGCCGGACAATGCCCAACGACCTCGGAATTGGGCCGCTAGGATCTCTGCCATTCTGAAATGGGTCGTTGGAAGCAGCGCAAGGGCTTTCACCACCTAATACCCGGGACTGAGATAAGTTGTATCAGCATTCGGCATATACAAAGTCTGATAAAAATTATCCTTTCCCATAATTTCGCTACCGGTTAGCGGGTATTGGATTGGACCACACACATAAAAATAAAACAATAAAATTAGATGGTTTATAGAAAGATTTTTAAAGGAATCTTTAAATAATTATTAAAAATACTCCTGTTATTTTAAAAACTATTTTTAGTTTCCATTGTTTGAATCACACAGTAAAAATTCTGTAAATTTTGAAGCTGACAAATAGACGGTATAACACTATTTTTTTATGAAGAATTATAACCTCAACTAAGACTAGAATAGTGACAAAACGCTGTAATAGAGGTAAACTTTTCCATTTTTACCGGTAAAATTACACATTTTTTAAAGATGAGATGATGAGAAGATTTCAAAGAAAAATGTTTAGGAGCAAGATTTTGAACAATTTCAATTTCTCTTATTTTTGGACGATTTCTTGCAAACAGTTCTCTGTTGCAGATTTTTTAGCTGAAAAAATTAAATTAATTTATAAATGATTTCGGATGATGGTTTGAAAATGGCATAATAACGGTATTTTTTAAAACCCCTGTCTTCAAAGTAATAAGAAGTGGATGGAATTTTATGTACTGCCCTGATTGTAAGCAATTTGTTTTGAACAAAATTGTATATTTAAAAAAAATAACATATACAAAAAATAGAAATAAAAAATAGAAACAAATGACAAGACTAAGATTTTTTGGCAAAACTCGTTCTTTTACATGAACATGAAAAAATACACAGCAAAATATCCGATAGTAAAATCGCATGCACCTTTGTGAGAACAGAAACTTAATATTTCACACTCCGTGTACTGTTTATCTACATTAAAAAAAATCAAACCCCCCACCAGAAAAAATGGCGCCTTTGCCCGCTTGGTCATCAAACCGATGAATTGTTGAAAAGATGAGCCATTTCGGTCAAGTAGGTTTCCCATACAGATGGACTACATATTTCTGGGTTTAATAAAATTTCATAAAATAATGCAAAACAAATATGTAAAACCCATGCCTTTTACACGCAGCTGGATTACTACTTTTTTTGTTGTAAAATAAAATTGAAAAAGAATCTCAATTTATAATAAATTTAAAATTATTAAACCCTGGAAATCCACAATTTGAAACTAGTTTTGAATCAGCATTATTTTTTTTTTTTTTGCATTATTAATTTCAGTTTCATGCCCTAGTTTGATCGAGTTTCCCGAATTTCAAAGCTTCATCAATTCACAATCCGTGGGAAGCGTCGTGACAGAAAAATAAGTTAGCTTTCAAATGCGTACTTCTTCGACACAGGATTGACGTGGCTACGGAATCAGAATTTAGAAGGGTATGGGAATGTAATTTCGAAATTGTTTTAAAAACATTGAGACTGATCAGGGTGCTCCATTGCTTCTTTTGAATCTGTCGATGACCAAATAGCTAATTGGTAATTCCAATGGTAAATTGCTTTTGAGCAGTTCTCTAGGATTTCGGTCATTCGATTTTTTTTGTATTATTTAATCCGACTGAAACTTTTTTGGTGCCTTCGGTATGCCCAAAGAAGCCATTCTGCATCATTAGTTTGTCCATATAATTTTCCATACAAATTTGGCAGCTGTCCATACAAAAATGATGTATGAAAATTTAAAAATCTGTATCTTTTGAAGGAATTTTTTGATCGATTTGGTGTCTTCGGCAAAGTTGTAGGCAGAAATTTTTTAACTTCATTTTTCGATGTAAAATTAAATTTGCAATCAAAAAGTATTTTAGTGAAATTTTGATAAAGAGCATCGTTTTCAAGTTATAGCCATTTTTATGTAACTTTTTTCAAAATAGTCGCAGTTTTTCATTTTTTTTAAATTAGTGCACATGTTTGCCCACTTTCGAAAAAAATATTTTTGAAAAGCTGAGAAAATTCTCTGTATTTTGCTTCTTGGGACTTTGTTGATACGACCTTTAGTTGCTGAGATATTGCAATGCAAAGGTTTAAAAACAGGAAAATTGATGTTTTCTAATTCTCACCCGAACAACCCACCATTTTTCAATGTCGATATCTAAGCAACTAATGGTCCGATTTTCAATGTTAAAATATGAAACATTTGTGAAATTTTCCGATCTTTTCGAAAACAATATTTTCAAAATTTTCAAATCAAGAATAACATTTCAAAAAGGCCAAACATTCAATATTACGCCCTTTTTTTTTCCTGCATTGCAATATCTCAGCAACTAAAGGTCGTATCAACAAAGTCCGAAGAAGCAAAATATAGAGAATTTTCTCAGCTTTTCAAAAATATTTTTTTCAAAAGTGGGCAAACATGTGCACTAATTTAAAAAAAAATGAAAAACTGCGACTATTTTGAAAAAAGTTACATAAAAATGGCTATAACTTGAAAACGATGCTCTTTATCAAAATTTCACTAAAATACTTTTTGATTGCAAATTTAATTTTACATCGAAAAATGAAGTTAAAAAATTTCTGCGACAAAAATTTCGATTTTTTGAAAAAATCAGTATTGATTAAAAAATTTATAACTCGGTCAATGATTTTTTGCACAACCTGGAAATTTCTGAAAAGTTGGCATTTTATGTCCTCTAAAACATATCAAAAAATAAAAAAAATTAAAAATAGTTTTTTTTGTAAATCAAGTTTTAGTGATAAAAAGTTAAATAAAAAAATCACCAATTTTTTTTTACCGTGTATTATTTTTTTCCAGTGTAGTCCGTATCCATACCTACAACTTTGCCGAAGACACCAAATCGATCAAAAAATTCCTTCAAAAGATACAGATTTTTGAATTTTCATAAATCATTTTTGTATGGACAGCTGCCAAATTTGTATGGAAAATTATATGGACAAACTAATGATGCAGAATGGCTTCTTTGGGCATACCGAAGGCACCAAAAAAGTTTCAGCCGGATTAAAAAATACAAAAATTAAAATCAAAGAAAAAAGACCGATTCCGTGGAGAACTGCTCTTTTACGAAAAAATCTTAAAAAACACTAATAAAACTTTTTTCGGAAAAAATCCCAAAAAATCAACCTTCAACCCTAGGTTACACAACGCTCGCAAACGCAGCGACGCAGATTGATTGAAAAAGTCCTTCCCTGAAGGCTGTCATCGGCAGGCAGGCAAGCTGCCAACTCCACGGCTGTGTAACCCGTGGCCAAACCACGAAAATTTGGTTCCGGGGTTGGGGACGAAAGAGTGCGGAGCTCCCATTAATTTGAAAGTGCGGGACGAAAATTGGCCCACGTGTTGGGGTTGACGTGGATGGACGGGTGACTCTCTGTTTGATTTCCGATTGAAGTGGCTGCCACGGTTGTGGGGCAGGTCAGGGCAGGTGGTTTTGTGGCAAAGTTTTCGGATGGAAAACTACCAGTCGAGTCGTTGATTAATTTAGCAACCTGGTCAATTAGCGAAATTGATGCGAGCGGAAATTTTTCCTGGCTTGATTTGCGGGAAATGGGGTTTGGTTTTGGGGGAGAACTGTCAATCTGAAACGTTGAAATTAATTGAGTTTTGAAATTACGGTTTAATAAAAATCGACTCTTTAAGGGAACTTTAATAGCTCTTCTTCAAATGAAATCCCCGTCAAGCAGAAGACTCAGCGAAAGCTGCTGACTCATTATAAGCCATCATCAATCCTCCCAGAGAAGATAGAAACAGCAGCCACTTCGTTTACCCATCCCAGCGGCAGCGGGTCGTCCGTTTTCTACTCGAACAAACTCTCAAGGCCTTTTGGAAACTCATCCAACCCTATGAACCCGGTGAGGCGCGAAGAAAATCGCTCTTTAATCTTCACTCCACGCCATTTCCGTCCACGATGGCGTTGCGAAATCCTCCCGGACGGCCTTCGCTGACCTTCCTTCGACCGTACTTGAGCACACTTCACCTGTCCAACACCGGGGTCTAGCTCAGAACAGGGAGAGAAAAAAAAAGTCGTAGAACAACTCGTTCACGGGAGGAAAACTAATTTTAAATTTGAATTTTAAATTACAATAAAAATCAATACCACGGACCGTTGGTGGTCTTTACGGGTGGGCGGTTGGTGTTGGCCACCAACCTGCCAGGTGACGGTCGGGACCGGAAATTGTCCCAGCTTCTGGTCGCCGCACTGGTTGGCACGTTACAGCCACTTTTGTACTGCACAGCAGTGGTGTGAAAATCGTTTGATGGAGCTTAATTGTTCTGATTTTAGAGAATTTGGTGGATATTGAAAAATGTCGAAAAGTCGCCAAGTCAAGTCGCGATCGCTGGCATCACTGACCACGTGGAAAATACGTGACACGATGTGACACAGATATGTTGGACGAGTTTCATCCTAGTTCCGCCGTATCTCAATGGTCGATTGGACGGATGCTGCACCAGGAATGCCTGGTTCGTTGGCCTACATTTGGTATGCACCGCGCGAGAGGTATGCAAAATCGATGAACATATGGGTGGCAATGCAGGTTTCAACCCGGTAGATGGACGGGAAAAGTGTGATTTTCCGAATGAGTGGTGGAAAAAGGGACAGCTGTTTGCGGTTGACGGTTTGTGGGATATCGATCACTGGTTTGGACCGAATTCCATACGATTCGAATTCGATTGCTGATTGGTTAAAATTGGTATCAAAAGCTTGATTGATCGTTGGAATGTAATGATAAAAATGATATCAGAGATCAATGATTGGTAATACCAAAACTCCATTACCAATTTCGTCATTCTGACGAAAGCAGCTAATGAAGGCTCGCGACTTGCCAATTGATAATCAGCTCCCCCAACAAATAACCGATAATGATAGGACGTCAATAAGTGATTATTATCGCGTGTGGCGAATAGAATTAGAATTAGACGACACTAGACACAAAATTAGCCCCCGCGAACCTCCAAACTTGGCAAGATAATCGCTCGATACGATACGGTGGGACTAACAAGGCTCGGAACCGGGTCTTCACCGCGCAAGAATCAGTCAGTATCGATCGGGAGCCCGGAGAACGCACCACACTCAATCATAATTATAGCCATTTATGTTGTTAAATTATTGCAATTACGTTTTCACCCTCCGTGGCTCCCTTTGGACGGGCGCTTCCTGACCCCGGACTTCAACTCCGCGTGGTCTCAAGAAGTGGTCCCGGTTCTTCGTTGTTTCCGTGATTAGCAGCAGAACAGTTCTCGTTAATCTGCTGAGGTCAGGTTCTGGCTGGGATTAGGGCATGATTGTCAAGAATTTGAATAGGCCGGGGGCTCCAATTATGACATCCACGCAATCACTGGAAGTCTAACTGCTAATACCTCAACATAACCTCAAACTCCAAATCAAAGCGAATTTCCCCATAAAACCCACTTTTGCACGCAGGAAATCCCGAGCCTACGCAACCAAATCTCAAGCGTTCTTGAGCCATCCCACGCATCGGCAAACAAAAGCGTACAGGGAAGCGCGTTGTTAAAATTCAAAAGTCAAAACCACTTGAAATTTCCCCAAAGAATGCCCGGCCTGACCTGGAGGTTCGCGAATTTTCTAGGCTGCCTGCCCCGCCGAGAGAACAAGATAAATAATTTATTACCCACCAGAGTAAATTCAATTATTTCCCGATTTGGCTCATCATATTTCATCCAGGGGAGGGGGGAAATAACTTTCCTTTCTTTTCACTCGGAAAATATGCGAAACTCTAGAAGATTGTGATTAAGTGGGAGTACTTTTCAAGCAGGACTTGAAGATTTTTCATGGGTCAGTTTTCGGACAAATTGCAAATTTCTATAATTCGTACAACTTATTCCTTAGCATTTTTTCTTATTTTATTGGTTCGATTTCTTCAACCTAAAACAGATCCCCGAAGAAATTATCAATCTCCCCCCCCCCCCCTATTCACACGAGCTTTTCATTTCCAGCCCCCATTCCCCAAAGTCGAAAAAAGTTCAAGAATTCCTTTCAGGGATCAGCCATTTCACAGGCGAGTTCCACCTCGTCTCAAAGTACACAAACGATTTGTTTTCAAGTTGGTTGAAGAATTACTCCCCCCCCCCCTCTCATCCCGCCGTGGTCCTTTAAATCTCCCCCAACTCGAGTATTCCTTTTCTTTTATCAAACGCTAGTACTTTTGGCAGCCTTTTGTAGTTTGCTTTGGAGCAAAATTTTCAAGTACAATCTCTTGTGTTTTTCCGACTTGAGAATTTCAAGAAGGGGAGGAGGGAGAGAGTTTGGGAGATCTACTCTAGTGTTTTCTGCAAGCTCAATTTCTCTTTGAATGACCTAGGTAATTGTTGGGGGTGCTACAGAACAGAAATGTTGCTATTTGCTTGGAAATTTAAATCTTCAAAAATTATGGTGAATTCTACCAAGTTATTGAGTATTGTGAAGCTGTAATTTTAGCAAATATTGGATGATGAGCAAAACAATGATTTAAATATGTTGGTTATCATGTTTGACAATTTGATGCAACATAAAAAATCCTCTCAAATAATTATTGTTCGACTTTATTTTCAATAAAACATCTTCCATGTTTTTATCGGTATGCATTGTTCCCAGTTTTAACATGACTATTAACATTCTTATTTTGCTTTTTTTTAACAAATGTTTCGTTTGTCAATTAATGTCATAAAGGTCAAGTTCTTTTTTTTTTTACTTTTTTTTGTCTGAAGAAGATTTTTTTTCAATTTTGTCTTTAAAACTTGTTAAGAGACTTAACTATTTTATTGTTCACATTAAAAGTATGCAAGTTTAATTAATTCCACCAGTAGGATAATTACAAGATTAGCCATCTAATTTTAGAAAAATGATTTTTTTTTTATCCTGTGCTACAATTTATGATAAAATTAGAAATTCGAGGACAAGTTGACTAAATGTTTGAAAAATACAAAATTATAAATAAAATATTGTTTTAGTTTAAATATTCTAAAAATGTGATCATTTTGATTAAAAAAATCTATTTTTATAATTTTTATAATTTAATTTATAATTTAACATCTTGTTATTATCAAAGTCAGCCCATACTACTTATACTTTTAATGTCAAAATCAGGAAATAAAATTTCAAAAATAAAAATTTTCGAATCTGTTTTAAACTCTTCGATAAAATAAGTGCCAAAATTTACTAAAAAAATATTCACTGGTATAAATCCTCCATTGAAAATAACAAACATAAATTCTATTGAAGAATTATTCCTTCCTAAAATCCTCTCAAAAATGGCTTTTAACAAAAATCAGTACAAGCAGCAAATTTGTTCAAAATTCACATCAACATTCATAATTTTTCCATTTCAAATGAATAAAAATCAATCAAATTACAATTAAAACAATTTAATTTGCATCTTCCCTCCTCCCCTTAAATTATTGAACAAAATAAATCAAGTTGTAAAAATATATGATGCCTGAAAAAAAATATTAAGTCTATTGTAAGATTTATTTCAAGTTGTTGTCAAAATTTCCTCAAAAAATCAAGGGGACAAAAATAAATGTTTGACCATACTTAAAATTTCATAAAAAAAACTTGTTAAATCGATTGTAAACTAGAATTAATTGTGGGTAATTCTCCGCCAACTCACACAGCAGTTGCCCCGACCCCTCTTCGATTTGCGTGAAACTTTGTCCTTAGAGGTAACTTTTGTCCCTGATCACGAATCTGAGGTCCGTTTTTTGATATCTCGTGACGGAGGGGCGGTACGACCCCTTCCATTTTTGAGCATGCGAAAAAAGATGTGTTTTTCAATAATTTGCAGCCTGAAACGGTGATGAGATAGAAATTTGGTGTCAAAGGGACTTTTATGTAAAATTAGACGCCCAATTTGATGGCGTACTCAGAATTCCGAAAAAACTTTTTTTCTTAAAATCGCGATAACTCGTGATGTTTATAAGCAAACCACTTATGTCTATATATCAAAATTTTTGTAATTGTCTGCTCTACAACTTTGTAGAACATTGTTACACTCTAAAAAATAACCCTGCAAAGTTAGAAAAAACACGAAATTTTAAAATGAAAATTTTTGTTCTAAATGAAAAAATGACCCTTCTGGGTCAATGTAGATTCGAAAAGAACATTAAATTTCCCATAAAATGACAAGTTCCAAAAAATTTTACAGTCGAGTAACGGAAAATGGGAGAATTTTTAAAACTTATTTAGTGTTTTTTTCGATGAAAAATACGTTTTTTCGGAATTCTGAGTACGCCATCAAATCGGGCGTCTAATTTTACATAAAAGTCCCTTTGACAACAAATTTCTATCTCATCACCGTTTCAGGCTGCAAATTATTGAAAAACACCTCAAAATTAAAAAAAAATTTAGACTATTTATGATACATTGAAAAACTTTTTTTCGACATCAACCGGACTTTTTGAATAGATTGATAAAAAAGACGGGTAAAAACAAATATTTTCATAAATTCATTGCTTTTTTTGGCAGTACAAAAAATTTAATAAATGTTGAAAGTATACCAATAACATGCATAAAATATAAGTTTTGAAACATATTTTTTTCTCTTTGTTTCGTCGTTTGTTTCTGTCGCAGGTGACTTGGAACGGCCATGATCGACGACGGCAAACTTTATCAAAACATTTTTTCGTAAAATCGCGATAACTCGTGATGGACAAAACCAAACCTCTTATGTTTATATATCAATATTTTTGTAATTTTCTACTCTACAAATTTGTAGAGCATTGCTACACTTTGAGAAATTTCAGTGCAAAGTTACAAAAAAACACGAAATTTTAAAACGAAAAATTTTGTTCTTAATTAAAAATGTCCATTCTGAGTTATTGCAGCGTCAATAATACAGTTAAGTATCGAAAAATGCCATAATTTTTGAAACTTTGTTTGTATTTTTAATCCTGAGTATGCCATCAAATTTTCAAATAGTTGCCATTTTAGGCTGAAAATTATTGAAAAACTCGTCATTTTCCGAATGTTAAAAAATTGAAGGGGGAGGGCAGGGGGGCGGGGGGCTCCGTCACCATATATCGGAAAATGGAGCACGGATTCGCGATCATTGACAAAAATTACCCCTAAGAACAAACTTTAACGGAAATCGAAGAGGGGTCGGGGCAATTGCTTTATGAGTAGGTGGAGGATTACCCAAATGTTTTACAACTCTGCAATAAAACTTGAGCAAAGTAATTTTTATGTCAGTTTTTGTAGTAATCAGTCAAAGGTTGATTTATAAAATGATAATTGTCATCAATTGAATGAGGATATTTTTTTTGCAACATGACATCTGATTTTTAATTTACTTCGCAAACTAAATGAACAGATAATAGGAAACTTCTTGTTACACATAAAGATACTGTAGTTTTAGGTTTGTCAAAACCAACAATAAAAAAAATAATGAATACTTCAAAATTCATTCACAACAAATATAATAAAATAAAGAGGAAACACACAACATGATTCAGAAGTCAAGTTTCTCGTTACAGAATATTTCTTGTTCAAGTTTTGAAAGATGTTGATCAAACTCATAAAGATTTGTCAGGTTCCTATGCTACCAGACCCTTGTGGCAAGTTCCCAACAACATAAAGTCGTCAGCTGGGTGCTATCTTGTGACATAGACCATTTTGGTCGAAAATGTGTTAATGATGACGTTTTGCTATACTTAACAAACACTACAAGATGCTTTAACCCGATTTTGGAAACTCGCTTCCGTTTCCCGGATACCGCAATGCACACTTGTGACATAGACCATTTTATCATCAAAATGATCGTGCACACTTGTGACACGTCATACATGTTGTTGGAAAATGTGGGAAATTTTTCTTGTTTTTCACAAATTTATGTTGATACACATTTTCTGAAGGCAATGCAATCTTTTGTTTTTGAAAATATACTGATTAAGTCGGTTAAACTATTGATTTAAGTCTATTTTAGTTTGTATGGAAATTCTGTGCACACTTGTGACACGTAATACAATTTTACTTTCGAAACACACTTGTGACACGTGCTTTTCAGATTTTTGATTACATAATTTACTGTATCTTTTAACTGGTGTAACAAAATTAGTTGAAACTTGGAGCGTTTGTTAAGCGATAGTATACGAACCGATTTCTTCAAAAAGTTTGGCTCTACCATTCATAGTTTTGAAAATATTTATCATCAAACTTTAAAAATCGATTTTCTCGAAAAGTACTAAATGGTCGATGTCACAAGATAGCACACAGCTGACGAAGTATCATTTTCAACCTCTGCGCAGCATCCTGGAAGTCATTTGTACTTCGTCGAAGCGCAACACGATCGTTCCCGACCTCGCCAGGGGTCAAAACAAATTAGGTGCGAGCAGCAATTTCCGAAGCAAGACGCGCACGTTCGCAGGCAGATCTCAACTTACAGGCAGTCCGTCACACACAGATCTTCCTCGAAAAGTGTATCGTTTTCGCACTTTCTCGGATTGCTTGGGCTTCTCATTGTCTTGTCCGCTGCCGGCTGCTGCCTGGCTCCCGTCGTCGAACCTCATGGTGTTGCTTCTCACACCCTGCTGATGTTCCCGGCTGACTTCTTGAGCAAGTCGTAATTTATAATTTCTTCTCATTTTTCATCCTCTGGAGTCTGTGCGGACTGGCGCTGGGTTTCGGTACTCGCGCGAAAAGCCCCCTGGCAGCTGGACAACAATGAGGGCCCTGACTCCGAGTGATCTCCGCTGGAATGTGCTCTAGACTTTTAGTTTCGAGCAAAATTAGACGCATTGTTTGGGCCAATTTGCCGAAAACATTTTTACACACTGCCTTCCTGAAAAGGACCTCCTCACTTCGGACCGAGACGGCTCTCGGAGTGAAAATTGGCTCGTAACGAGCGTTGAGTTCGACGCCGTGAATAATTGAAGCTGCCGGGCTTCTTTGTCCAACTTCATTAGAGATCTCGTGAACGGACCTTAGGAAGGAGTGACTTTGATCATCATTTGTCTGCTAAAGATGAACAACTAAACAAGTTTGAGAGTTACTTCAACCAACAGTAAAGGTGTTACTTGAAGTCCTCTCGAGAGATTCTGAGGAAAGTGAACCCCAAAACGCACACACCACTCACACAATTGACCTGGGATGTGAGGTAATCGAGTTAGGCGCGAACTCCCCATACAAAAGGCAGGCCAGGCCAGAGAAGGTGAGAAAATTATCGGACAAATTGGGCCATGATTGGGCTCCCTAATCGAGGCATCGATTGTTTGAGCTCATTGTACCTAGGTTCGAGGTTAGGTTTGATGGGAAAGATCGAAAGAAAAAAATCTAGTACCAAGAAGGTGTGGCTCCTGGGGGTCACTTATTGAATTAGATAATGGATAATGATGGGTCGTGGCAGTAGTGGTTGATCGGAGAGTTGCTGGTAGGAATCATTAAATCGAGCTGCACTAACTAGATGATGATGACGATTGGACACGGTTAACGTTATGAGCTAGAAACAAATTTGACTATGGAACTCAAGGTTGACCCTTAATTTACCTCTCATGAAAGAGAAAGACAAATTTTATCGTTTGAGTGAAAAAGCTAAACCAATAGGTTTACTAATATTGCACAGAAAAAAGATGATTTAAAATTATTTCTACTTTTCAATTTTATTGGGAGAATGATAAATTAATAAATTAAGAAAAATGTTAATAAAAATCAAAATTGATAACAAATGCCAACTAATGACACTTTTGAAGTAATTTGTATTTACCTCAAATTTGTTAATAAGAAAAAAAATAGGCAATCAAATTTTGTTATTATAAAATACAAACTGACTTAAAATAGTCTATCACGAATTTGGAATCAAATAGTTGTAATAATCATTCACGACATTTTTTAATAATATCTGCAGTTACAAAAATCTCATTTTTGGAAATAACTTTTCTTTACTAGCATGATTTTAAAATTTTCGTTGGAATGGTTAAAACAGATATTTCACAGATTGTCTTGCAAATTTTGCCTAAATCTATGTTGTATAAAGACAAGAGTGGTATTCCCATTTTTATTCGCAAGCTTGCATCAGTTTGCTGCTCGCTACTTTATCAAAAAAAACAATTAATTTAAATAGTTTTAAAATACTTTGGATTTTGTTAAGATACATAATTTTAATTCTGATATTATGTGAAAAGCCACAGCATTTTTATCAAAAAACTCATAAATTAATGATTTTTTTACATCGAATTGCAGAACAAAGTTTTCAACTTTACTTCAAGATCATTTAAAATACAAATTTTGCAATTCGAATCCCATGAATAAAATTTAGATCAAAACATTCCACAAACAAATTAACTAAATCATGCTATAAAAACAATGTAAAAACTCAAACTATCTGGATTTGAAAGAAAATAGTTAAAATAATTCGAGAATAAAGTTCAGAATTATACATTTTAAGGAGCATTAAAATAATTGAGTTAAATAATAAAACCATTTAAAAAATCATGAAAATATACTTCTTGAATTGCTTTAAACTTGCTTTAAACCTTTTTGATGTAAATGAAATGTATTCGCGAGTTATTGTTTTATATTTTTATTAATTTGATTTTATAATAAAAAATTTCAGCTTCAAATGTCACCCTAATTGATGGAAGAATTAAAGGGAAATGCCAGCCGAGTTGAGTGCACCCACTCAAAAATAGCATAATTAATGCTCCTTTAAAATGTAATTCGTGATTTGCAAAATTTCGAATATTTTTTCAATTAGTTGAGCAACCATAGGTTTCATTACAGTTTTTAAAAGTTAAAAAAAACATTTTTGTTGAAGAATTTAACCTAAAAATGGCTAAAACTCAAAGTTGTGCAATTTATTGAAAATTTACAGACATGTTTTTGATTATTGATTAAATTTTTAATTTTTTTTTTGTTTTTTTCAGGTGTGCATAGCAATACCTCTCAAAATGCACTAATTTTCAAAAAAATATAATTTGGTCATGAACGAAACATTGTCATACCCTATAGCTCAAAAGTTAGCACTAATAGAAACTAAAGAAACATATCAAAAAGTAAAATAAAAATGAAAGAGATAAGGTTTTTTTCAAATTCGAGTTTTTTATGACAAAAATTTATTTTAAAATAGAAAATAAATAAAAATAATCTGAACAGTCCTATTGATAACCTACAACTTTGCTGAAAACAACAAATTGATCAGAAATTCCCCTCTCGAATTTGGCATAAAATATGTTTTTTTATGTTTTTCATGTTTATTTTAATCAAAGTGAGCCGAGATCAAACAACAATTGCTCTTTATTATATTTAATTCTGTATGTTTTTTAAACATGAGAAAACTAATAAAATTAATAATCCATCAGAGAATGATTAAGAATTGATGAGAGTTATCCAATCCAAATCTAGAATATCTTTTTTTGTTTCTTGATTGGGAATACTTAAACTTGAAACTACAGTGGACTCCCTCGTTCTCGATATTGAAGGTACCGTCGAGAGAGGGAGTTATCAAATTATAAAACGAAAAATCAAAGCAATCTATTTGAAGGGACTGAAAAAAATATTGACAGCTGGAGCAATATTGATATCGAGAAGATCGACAGCCAAAGAGTCCACTGTATATGACTTTTTGTGACTACACCAAGGTTAACGAAACTAATCCCTCGATTTTCAACTTAACTTAAGTTTTTACAAAGATTTCTCATCAACATTTTTCATCTCTTTCCAGAACGCTCTTCCCTCAATACTGACCTCTTCAACTGCCATCAACTAAACGGTAAGTAACCAACTTCTCACTCTTCCTCCACTTAACTTGTTACCGCACACCTCTACGGAACCTCTCTCCGTTTCGATACTTTATGAATCGCCCGGGTCAATTCGAACAAAATTGAACCCATTTAATAAGACCACCACTTTGACCGCCCCCTTCGTAGATTGCAACCCAACAAGCTCCCTTCCTTCGGGCAGAGAGACTCGAGCTCGAAATTGGAAATAAATTTTCCACTTTATGACCGGTGCACTAAAATCAGTCAGATGGTTTCGTCCTTCTCTGAGGTGAGGTCCTTCAGGATCTTTCGATCGCAATCGATGAGGTCAAGTCCATATATAACGTTTTATAACGCAACGGGTCCTTCTTCGAGAACCCGGAGTTCGCGGAGAAGGAAACGCAACCGACCGACATGTGCACACACCATGACTTGACTTTCCGAGATTGCTTCCTTGAAGAAGCGTCGAAAACATGAGCGAGAAAAAAGGGATTTTATGACTTTTTGGCTGTTTTCGGGGTTCGGGGTTCGCTCCCGGTTATTGAGCGCCCAGGACGAACTATCAAATCGTAAAGAAAGAGGAAACTAGGAGAAAAAGTGTGGATTCCAAAACGAGCGGAGAATGTTCGCAGCAGGGAGTTGAACGCAGGGATATCTCCGAGCGTTGACTGCTGACTGTGCACGAGAGCTTCCAGAGCGGGCCATAAAGCAATCGTTGACGACGACGGGCCGGATATGTTGTGTAGCTGTGGCACTGGCTTGACTTCTAGGCTAGGAGTCTCTCTCATGGGGTCTCTGGTAGCCTCAGCTACATGCACCCAAAACCACCATGCTGGGTGCGTGGAACAAGCCTTCGCCAGTCAGTGCAGAGTGGAGAAAAACACAGTGTATCAAAATACAATTTATGCTGCACTTTGCACTCAGGTTTCGTAGGGGAGAGCTGTCAACAGTAAATATTTTCTGTTTTAGAAATAAATTGCAATTTTGAACCTTTGCATTTTAATTTGAAATAATCCATTTTTAATTTGTCTGTTAGCTTGATACAAGTTTATTCGTAGTACAAGTATTTATCGTTTTTGGCATTTATTAACTGGATTTCTCTTATTTACCTTATTAAATCTAATGGCTTATTTTTGTTTGCAAATGTTCAAAATTTTGCTGTGCTAAACTCTTGGTTAAATCTTAACTCTTGGATTGATGCAGATATTTTTAGTATCTTTTAATAAAAACAAATGTTTACCATAACTTTGATATGAAAATCGTCAGTAAGTTTTAAATGAATCTTATTTTTTTTTAAATAAATGCTATTTTTCTGTACCTTCAAAGACGTATTAAAAAATTTCAGTAAGATGATTGAAAATTACATAATTATGTCAAATAAGTTTTGATATCTTTTGAACAAGGTGATAATCGATAAAATTATCGTCGATAATATTATCGTCTGGCGATAACATTAATGGGTATCGTTAATATCTTGACGATAACGATAATCTATCGTTATCGTTATTTCTATAATCCTATCGGCGATAATCTTATCGCCGATAATGGACGATAACTCATTTTTAAAATCTTTCTAAAATCGATTAATTCAACCATATCATGTTAAATTTTCAATGCTTTCACTAAGAATATATTTTTTCAAAATCTAGTAAGTTTCAAAGTATAAATATGTACTCAAAATTGTTCACAAAGTACCGTATTTTTTCGAAATAACTCAAATTTTCAAAATTTGCAATATGAATATCAAACGAATTGAAATTTCGAATGCTTTTTCAATTTATCAGTGTTTTTTTTTTTTTGATAATATAAATTTTTTCACAAATAACCGTATTTTTTTTCAAAAATACTTAAATTTTCAAAAAATGCAATATGGGTATCAAGCGAAGTGAAATTTTGTATGCTTTTTTACCTTTTCAATTTTTTTTGAAAATACTAAAATTTTCGCATAATGCCGTATTTTTTTCGAAAATACTCAAATATTAAAAAAGTTTGCAATATGGGTGTCAAACGAATTGAAAATTCGTCTGAATTTTCAATTTATTGGAGTAATTTATTGAAAATATTGAAATTTTCACAAATGACCGTAGTTTTTTTTCCAAAATACTCAAATTTACAAAAAATGCAATATTGGTATCAAGCGAAGCGAAACTTTGTATGCTTTTTCACTTTTTTGTGTTTTTTTTTAATTCTCAAGTTTTCACAAAATACCGTATTTTTTCGAAAATACTCAAATTTTTAAAATTTGCAATATGGGTATCAAACGAATTGAAATTTCGTATGCTTTTTCAATTTATTAGAGTTTTTTTAAACACTTAAATTTTCACAAATTACCGTATTTTTTCGAAAATACTCAAATTAATACTGCACTTTGCACTCGGATTTCGTGCAATGTTTCTATTGGGTTTTAGAAAATTTGCCATTTTCTTTGGACAGTTTGAAGTTGGTGGATTTTGATAGAAATTAATGCTAACGAAAAAAGTACTGTATTCTGTTTGAAAAAAATAATTCAAAAAACAACTCTCAAGTATTTTTTTATAATTTTAAGTTTAAATAATTTTTGATCTTTTCAGAACAATGGAAAAAAGAACTCTTTAAATTTAATAAAACTTTAGACCTAGAAGTTTGATTTTGTCTATGCTTTCCAGAAAACATTATTTTCTGGGGTCAATTATGCCAGTGCGTTTTCACCTTTCTTTATTTCATACAAAAAATAAGTATGCAGTAATTTTGTAATTTCCAGACTTTACCTTTTCTATTTTTCCTACAATTTTAATAACAATGGTATTTCTATAGTTTAAAATGTGAAAACAGCAATGTAGTTAGATATCTCTGTTTCCGCCAATTGACTTTTTTTATTTTGATTTGGATGAAACACATAATCCATTTTGCATCATTAATTTTACATACTAGTACTACTGAGTTTGTTTTTCTAGATTTTACTTGATTAGCTTTTGATTGTAATAAACTGATGACTTCTCCGTTCTTCTTTGTTCCTTAATGTTGCAAAAAAATATTTTGTGAAATTTTCAGATCATATCAAATAAATTCAAAAATTTTAAATCAAGTATTAAAAAAAAAACGAAAATGAAAAAAAAAATGCATATGGGACATTTATGCGATCATGGGCAGTATAGGTTTTAAAACGACCATGACATTTCAAAACACTTTCGAATCAATCAGATTGTTGAGAACAGATTCAGAACAATTCTCCTAGAAAAGTATCAAATTTGGTTGAAGAAGCGAGATAAGCCCAATTTCAAAAAAATAAAAATTGACTTTCTCCAAGATTCTTGGATTTAATTCCTATTGAAACGACGAGTTTGATCAATTTATTTAAACCCTGTTTTTGAAAGAATTTTCTTAAACAATTGGTTCAAATTAAAGAAAAAGAAATTATCATATTGTTTCAATGATTTATTTTTAATCTGTTAGAAAAAATGTCTACTATTTTAAATGATTTTTCATGTAAAATTGCATTTATGAGATTGCAATGTATGTTACAATGCTTTCCCCCTTAAATCCCGAGTCACAGGATTTAAATTTTCCCATTTCTTCAACACATCAGCACCAGCGCCAGGAAGCAACACATCCACAAAACATCCCACAGCTTTCGAGGGAGTCAGCTGCTGCTGCTGAGCCATCCTGCCGAGGCAAAGAACTGCCAGTCAGTCAGCTCCAGGCGAGGCATTCCTCGTGTGTCGGGACGGGTGTTGACTGCAATTTCTCCAGGGGCTTTAGTGCAGCACAGGCACATTATCGGGAATTTTGCCGTGAAGAGCGAAGAATTCGATTCGGAATGATTGCGAAATGATCCTTCTTTCTCGAGGTTCGAGGTTGCCCTACTTTTGCGGGGATCAAAAATAATGGTGTGTTTCTGGCTGTAATTGCATTCAAACTGACTGCGACTGCGACTCTGGGAATTTCGGGAATGCATGAGAACGATCATTCAAATTTTCAATCAATCATCAATTTTTGTGAAACATTTTTATAACAGACTATCAAATTCATCTCTTTTACAAGCTCAACAAAAGAACTCGTAAAAATCCTTTCCCAATTTAGCTACACCTGAAAACGGCAGACATTCCCGCCCAGAAAGTGCTCCGGTTATTTAAAAATTTTATTCTCCTTTTACGATTCCTCCCTGCCGGGGTGGCGTGGGCCGGTTCCGAAAATTGGTACTCAATCTTCTCAAACCGTTTTCGGAATAAAACAAGGCCATTTTCGTGTCTGGACGAGAGAAATGCATCATTCTGCACTTCTGGATCCAGCTTTCACGAGCATCAGCTGGGAACTCCACACTGGCTCCGTAAATATTATCCCCCAAGCAATAATCATTCCATCATCACGTTTGGGAAATAACACAAATTTAAACAGCACTTACATCCGAAATCGATAAATTTTTCCCCGTTCTCTCCGGGTTCGCGGATGTAACACTTCTCGAACGCAACTCGGGAAAATTGAAGAAAGGTCATGGTGAACGCTATACGTGGTGTGAACGAAATTGACGGTCTTTGGGCTGAGTGTGGTGTATCTGAGATTGAAGTTTAAATGGTTTTGGAGGAACGCAGAACCACAGCCGGAAAGCTGCGGGGATTTTCCGTGAGAAACGAGATGGGCAGGCTCAACGGGGAGGCAAATTGAGTTTTTGAACTGGTTACAATGAGATCAATAGCTGGGGTATGTGAAATAATGTTGAGGTTTGTACTTACAGAAAATTCCCAAAACAGATTTTAAATATGTGAACGCAGATTTTATAACTTGTAAAAAACCCAAAAAAAAACATCAACCATTTACAGTTGACTCAAAAAGATAAACTTTAATGAATCAAAATATTTTCGAATATTTTACAGTGTTATATAGTTTTGGAACAGCCTCGATTTTTAATCACTAGTCGAGTATTAAAAAATATTATCAGTGTGCTTATTGATTTAAAAAGGGATGCTATTTAAAATTTAAATTATTCTTATAATTTTAAAATTCCGTGTGCAAATTATTAATAGCAATTGAAATTGAAACCTTTTGATGTAAAAATGCAGATTATTAAGTAGAACTTCCTTGAAGAGTGACTAATGTCTAATATTAATCCCAAAACAAACTAAAATTGATGATTGGAATTGTGTTTTCGTGCCGGGAACCGTGGTGTAGGGGTAAGCGTGATTGTCTTTGATGGTAGATGGTAGATTTGTACGATCCAATCTCACCCCTCGGACCCAATGTCACCCCTGATGACGGATTATTTTAAGTTTTTCAGAATATAATTTGCAAGGTTTTTAACGATAAAATTATCGAGGTTCAATAATTCTATCGTATCAAACGAATTTTTCAATGCTTTTTAACTTTTATAAGAGTTTTTTTTGTAAAATACTAAAATTTTCACAAAATGCCGTATTTTTTTTTCAAAAAAAAAACTCAGCGAAATTTTGTATGCGTTTTTACTTTCATCAGAGTACAGATTCTCTTCATTTTAGGTAGTCTACAACCGTTAAGGCCATTCTGCATCTTTCTGTACAGTTCCGGTGAAACAATCGACCTAAATTTTTTGATCCCATATGGTAAATTATGACAATTTTCATACTTTTTTTTAGATATAGTATTTTGTGAAAATTTTAGTTCAATCCAGACTAGATTATCCGAAGTTCAATTTTCCAATAGTTTGTATGGAACTTCGGATAGTCGAATCATAAACAAATTTTGTTTTCAAATTTATCATTTTCTTATCTTTAAAGTCGAATTCATATTCTGCGAACTCGTTTTAGTCAAATTTTAATGGTTGAATGCCTTAACAATGACTAAATGTGTATTTTTCCACCATTTTGGCCGCCATCTTGAACTTAAAAATTATTAATCACTTTAGAGTAGTTAAGGGGACATAATTTAGCTCAACGATCTAAAATAAGGCCATTGAAAATTTTATTTCAAAATTTTATTCAAACGATCCACAAAAATTCAATGGGGAAAAAACTGAGCAAAAAAATAAATTTTCATAAAAAAAACTTGTAAAATTTATTGTAAATAAATCAGAATACATTGCATAATACTTAATTAGGTATTATAAATCAAATAAAGGCTTTTTAGTATTTTTACCAAATAATTAATTTTGGGACCACAGGAGAAGTAGCTCAAGAACAAAAATATTGCAAATTTTTGATTTTTGATTGAAATGCTATTTCAAGCATTTTATGATACTTTTCGCCTATTTTTTTTTAATCAGGCTTGAAATTTGCAATTTTTTTTTAATGAACAATAAATGGGCTTCTCTTGTTTTATGTTTGCTCACTTTAATTTAAATTTTAATTCGAATTAGATAAATTTATTTTTAAGGTATTGTTTTTTCCAAAATCAATTTTATTTGCCACTGCAAACAATTTCTTGAAAAATCATCGAACATGAGATATATTTTTTTTATTTTTTTTTTTCAAGGATATCCAAAATAAGAACAGAAATATAACAGACTGCAATTTGAAAAATCATCAGCTTACTTGTTATTCAATAAAATTTCAAATGTTTGAAACTGACTAAATGCTTTAAAGATTCTTTAAAATCCAACTCCTCAGTATGTGTATTGTTGATGTTTTACCAAATTATGAATTATGGTAAATGTTTTATGAGAATAATGTTGTTGTCATTCGTCACCGTATAAGAATAATTAATTTCATAGAGTTTGATTTTTCTTCAAATCTTATTTAAAAGAAGATTGAATCTCTACTCATTTAATGTTTCTAGTTAAAATTTATTGTTAAATCCTTAGTTAAAAGCAATTAGAGTTTCCAAATGAATTTTGAAATAACTTACAGCTGAAAGGAACCCCAAAACTCTGTTATGTACTTAAATGAACTTATTGTATCATGATTATTCACCAATAAAACCAGAATTGAATTGAATTTAAAAGTTAAAATTTAACCCTTTTTAATATCTTGAAATCCTATAAAAAAGTAAAGAAAATCTCATTGAATTTCACAATTTCAAATCGTCAATTCTACATGTCTTATAAATCTCTAAAATTTAAAGAATCTTGAAACAAAATTTACCCTTTTAATACCTTTATATCTCCTAAAAAAATACAATTTTAGTATAACAACAACAGTAAGATTTTTTGGGAATGGGTTCATTCTGAGAAGTTTATAATCCTGGGTATGGGTCATTCTGGTTAAGTGGATTCTAAGAAAAGGTCCATTCTGGCGAATGGATTTCTTGAGAATAGTATTTTGGGGAATGGACTTCTGAATCATTCTGGGGTATTCAGGGAAATGAGATGGAACTATTAATTAAAAATAAAATAATTGTAAACGAAATTCACACTTATCAATGAATCAAGAATCCTTCACAATTCAAGTCACGTTGATCCAACCTTTCAGTTCCATCTCATCAACACAGAATCAACCTTAAATTCTACCCAAAAATAAAAAGGCCTCCCACCCAGCCTCGCTCATAAAACAGCCATTTCAACAACCCCACTTTGAAACAAATGTGTGTCCCACGTTTAGAACCTTAAACTGGGTATAGAGGTACGATGTTTAAATTTAGATTCCAGACATGCAACAGCATCGTCTAATTCGCAAATTTATTCCCTCGGAAGCCCTAACTTGAGCCGGTGCCGGTGGATCCATCATTTCGGGAAGGAAAAACGAGAAGGCTCGTAAAGAGTGAGAGCGAGGCCACATTTGAATATTTCATTTGGCACAGGTGATAAATTAAAATTATAACAGTTGTCGCGATGTGTGCTGTCGTTTCGCTGGGAATGGCTGGTTTGTGGCTTCAAAATGTGAGGGAAATTAAAGAGTTTTGAGAAGTAAAGCGTCGTAATGAAATGTTTTCGAATTTTATGAGAGTAGCAATTGAAGAGTTGAAATGTTAAAACTGTTGAATTAAAAAACAAAATTTAAAAACTTAAAAAGCCAATGATCATGACATTTCTCCCAAGCACTGTTAACATCTTCCCAACATCCCTCCAAAACCACCCAAGTCTGTCTGTCACATTGAAAGTAAACTTTGCCCAAGAACCGCCTTTTTTGTCCCGATCCGTCCCCAATCCGCCACGCTCGCTGGCACCGAGATTGGCACCCCGAAAATTTGCCACGCTTTTTGCAACCCAAAAGAAGAAAAAGTAAAACTTCCTTTGCTAGTTTTCCACCACGTGTGTGGTTGGTTGGTGATGGTGTGCTTTTTTGTCATCCTTCCACAATAGATGATTGAACTATTTTCCGTATACACTTTTACCCTCACTGGCAGAACTTTTCTCGAGTCTTTTTGACAAAATTCTGCAGCACGAGATGATGTCGCCTGTTGGAGAAGTTTATTTTCCGCACTGTGTGGGACCACAGTGACAAAAAGAGGGAACAGAATGGTAAGGAGAGGAAAAAAAATCATTATCAATGATGTTTTTTCGGTTTTCGTTCGTATTGTAAGGTTCTGTCGCGATTCGTTCCGTGTGCAGAACTTCATCTATTTCAGCAATCGAGAGGGAAGAATTTTCAGATTGAAAGACGTGTTCTCAAGAAAATCTCCAGTTTTTTTTTTCAAGTAAAATTTTAAGTTTGAAAAATACCTGCGAAATAGACATTTTTTATAACTTTCTGTTCAAAGTTTCAACATAAAATAAAATATTTTGATAAACATACCTAACTTTCGATAAATTTAAGAAAATTAGCAAAAAGTTAGCAGAAGGTTCTTAAACATATTGAAAATTATGAATATATTTATAGTTTCATTCCGCAAAATGGGATCGTTTTTGTTATATTTAAAATTTATTTATTTGAATGTTTATGCATAATTGAAACAGATAAAAGTAATCCATTACTAATTAATTTCCCTACTTCAAGTTCTCCAAAATAGAAAATAAGGGGGCAAAAATTCATAAATATTAACCAAAGTTGTAAAAAACTAAATCTGGACTTACAAATCTTTTAACCAATTTTAAATTTGGGGTCCATTATTCATTGATTCATTGATATTTTGAAAATTTTCATTTATAGAAGCAGAACTAAAATGATGTTTATAGCATTTTTGTTTCTAAACGTTTAAATCTGGCTTAATATATAAATTAGCAACTCCATATGAAAGTTAAAGAAAAAAAAATAAAAGTGCTTCGATTTAGCAAAAAGTTGTACTGGAGATTCCCTGGCCGATATAATGGGACCCGTTTTATTTTGGTTTTTCCTTTAGGGTGACCTACGCAGTATTAGGATGGTCCGAAAAATTGTCATTTTCGTCGATTTTTACAAAAACCACTTTTTTTAAAAACTCATAGCTGATTTAGCTGTCTTTAGCGCAAATGAAAGTTGATAAGTTTGACTTTCAAAAAAAAAAATGTTTGGAGTTTCAAAAACCTAGGCCAACATTTGAAAATGTTTTACAAAAACTTCAAATCGTCGCCGTCGTGCTAACTTGTCGTACGTGCATTTTGGGCCAAATTGAGTTAAGAACGCCATTTTGTGCAGCTCACAATGCCTCATCTTTTGACCTTCACAGATCCCCAAAATTCGATTTCAATCCTGAGAAATTCAATGAAAACCAAAAAAGCTCCGAAAATTTTTGTCACTCTACATATAAAAGAAGTTTCAATCCTGTCGTGCTATCTTGTCACTCCCTGAAAATTGATGTAAGTGCGACAAAGGGCAATGGGATTTCAGGTCAGGATGCGTTTGACGCACGTACAAGTTAGACTACCGTAAACATTTTTAATTATAACTCGGGACTCCAGCAACCAACTTCATCCAAACTTCGGGACAATGCACAGAATGGTCAGCCAAACAAAACGTGTTTGTTATTGTTTACATTGCGTGCTTTCGTTTTTGTTTATTCAAGGTCAAACATTAAAACGCGTTTTTCTCGGAACGTCAAAATGGCGGGTGCGACATGATAGCACAACGACGTCGAAATGCTGTTTTGATAAAAAATTTCAAGATTTTGATAAAAAATTGCTTTTAAATGAAAAATATTACAATCATGAATACATATGCTTATTTTTTAAATATAAAACAATTTTCATCAAAATCTTGAAAAATGTGATTTTGTTGCACTAATGGCGGTTAATTTAAAATACATTTTTTTCGTCATGGCACTTACCTCACATAGTCAAATCAATGAAAAAATAGATTTTGCTTGTAAATTGCTGTTATAAAACTATGCAATAGTTTTGAGAACATATAAAATGCTGGAAATACCGTAAAACGGGGTGACTTTGGTAGCTGGGGTGACTTTGATAGGATTGAATTTTGAAAAGTTCAAAAAGTTAGTTAACTATAGTTAGGAAAATGTTGATGAAAGTAATTATTTTAAACTTCTCAAAGTGAAATGCTTTTCTCAATGAACATGATTTTGAATCGGAAAACGGAATGTATTTTCGGATTCTTTGGACAATTTTCTACTAGGAAAAGGTTAAATAAGTTTGTAAATAATAAATAATATGTGTTCTTCAAACACAATTTTAAAAAATCTCAAAATGTATAGGCAATTTCAGTCGAACAAATTTCAGGTAAAATGTGAAAACTTTTGATTCGTACTTCGAATTTAGTATAAAATGCAATATAAATCGATAATTTTATAAACAAAACTAGTTTTAACAAATTTTAAGGCAAAATTCCGACTTATTAACAATTTAATCAAAAATTTATATGTATTTTGCTAAAAAGCTTATGAACTTGGCTAACTAAATATAACAATTGTTTTTTTTTTCTTTAAACACTATATCAGCTTCTTTAGTAATGGTACATTCAACGTACAGACAGAATTTGAACATCTTAAATTTGATTTTAACAAGAAAAACTTTGACTATCAAAGTCACCCCAGAATTTAAACTAAGGATTTTTAACGTAACTATTTTTCTAAACACTATTGAAAAAACTTTTTTTTCCAAAATAGTGCATGGACCTTATGTGGCCTACCCCAGTACATGTTTCAAAAATAATAATCTTGAGAAAAACCTTACCTGTTGGAAAATATTCCAAAAACAAATTGAAATCCTATCAAAGTCACCCCGGTTTACGGTAGCTAAAACAGTGGTGTATGTGATAATTTGAGTTTTCAAAGTAAATTTTGAAAATTTGCCACCTTCAATTCACTAAAACGGCAGTATCTTGGCACTGAAGTGACAAAACTTAATTGTCAAAATAGCAAAATTGTGAAAAAGGGGCAATTTGAACGCATTTTATTATATTTTTAAATCGCAGATCAGAAGTTCTAAACAAGTTTTGGGAATTTTTGAATTTTTGAAAACAAAACCATATAACATATTTGTTATTGCCTTTTTTACATCGAAAAATATTTAAAAATTCAAGTTTTTTTGTAACTTATAAAGTCTTTGCAAATTTTAATTTCTAATTAGATTAAAATGCAAGAAAAAACGCTGTAGTGCAAAATTGTCTAAAAAATCTTCCAAACCATGAAAAATCAGTAAAAAATCAAAAAGGTTCAAAAACAACCATAAATCTTAAAAAAAAAGCTTTTATTATGTCTCTCATTACAACAATTTTTCAAAGTGTTGAAAAACATTCATGTAAAATTAATCAAAAAACTATTTTTTTAAGGGCCAAAAATTATTAAATACCGACTTTCGAATTTCAATATTTCAACTGGAACGTTTTTGAAAGAAAATATTTTAGGAAGATTTGATGTTATGAAAAGATCAGAACATAATTCCTGTAATTTCAATGTTATTTTTTGTATTTTATTGTTCCAAGCAAAAATACATCAAAATAATTTGTCATGTTTCTAAATTCCCAACATGCGACTGAGGCCAAAATTTTACAAGGTCCAGAACATCTAAAAATCGTTCCAAAAATCTTTTCTTGACACGAATCCCGAAATTGTTTTAAGTGCCAGAACGATTTTTTGTAAAATTTAAAATTATTTTTTTATTGGAAACCAACTTTTGAATTTCAATATTTCGATGAAAGCGTTTTGTTAGGGACAATATTTTAGGAGCAAACTGATGGTTTCGTAAAAAAATAAAGAAAATTTCCTGGAACTTCGACGATTTTTTTTTGAAATTTTTGTTCCAATCAAAAATAAACTTCAAAAAAATTGTCCAGAATGACAAAGAGTTTCTAAGTCGCCAAGAATAATAAAATTCAATGAAAAATGTAGAATTCAAAATATCCGAAAAAATACAAAGTGATGCGAGACTTTAACAATTGTTCTATGTGACGGAAATTGAAAATTCTGTCAGTGACATTTCATAATTCTAGGGTAGTATTTCGGAAAATCTATCAAATTCATTGAATTTAATATTTAAGATACATTGAAAATGAAAGGTGAGGTATTAAACACCAAATTAATCTTTTATAATGTTGTAGTAACCAAAATTTTGCTGGTTAAATAAAAATAACATCGAAAAGGTCAATTTACACAATTTGAGAGATTAAATCATATCTTTTTTTGGACATTATGACGTCTAGTATTTATTCCAACAAAGTGTTACCTTATCAAAAAATCCATCTAAATATTTAACTGATTATTTAACTGATCATATCTCCAGAGAGAGAAAGTCGATTTTAGTCTTATGCACTGACTTTCTTCTGAAAATAATTTGTGAAAAACTTGATAGTTAGGGCCTTGCTCGTTAACTAATAAATTGGGCGGTCATTTCACACCAATTTTGATGATTTACATTGCATTTTGTTTAAAATTAAGCCCACTTCAACTTCAATCTTGAACATTTTGTTTAAATTTGTAGAGCATCATTTAACTAAAAATCAAATTAAAAGAAAAAAAAACTTGAGGACAGAAATCACACGCTAAGCCATAAAGAGATAGAGTTTAAAAAAGTTAATTTTAAGTAGAAATATTAGTACTACTTTTCATTAGCTGATTATTTAACTAAACTAATTCAACTTGGCCGAGCTTCCGTGGCCGTGAGGTTACGGGTTTCGCCTTGTAAGCGGAAGGTGATAGGTTCGATTCCTGTCTGGCTCGGCAAAGTCTGATCCCTTAAAAGAGTAAATTTGCTCACTGGGAATACTGACCGGTAGGGGATGGGTTTTGACTAGCGGCGTACTGGGTTTCCAATCCAGAGGTCGTGAGTTCAATTCTCGTACCGGGATGATGAAGTTTTTTTTTTTAAACTTAAGATTTTATGCGTTTTTTGTTTTCTTTTTTATTTCAACGGAAATTTTAACTTCTTTAACACATTTAATTTTAACATATGTTTTTCATTTTCTTTTATTCATATTTTCGTTAGTCTTAATTGAATCATAAATAAATTTTCATTTAAAATATTGCATCTGATCTGATTATTTCCAAACGATCAACACAAATCTTTGAATTACAAAACTACAATGATTTCACCGAGAATTCGCCAGCAGTCTCAGAGAGTATGAGAGCTTCAGACATGCTGGAGTCAAAGTTTTGCAAAGCTGAGTCGTCGGTTGAAATGTGATGCTGCTTTTTTCTTCCACCATTCCCTCACTTTCTTAGACCTGCTCCCTTCCGAACACTATATCGATTCGGTCCGTAATAAACAGCATGAAAGTAAGTCCCCGGGCCATGTGACCTTCCCGCCGTCTTCGACGGAGACCCATACTGTGCGACCGAAAATCCAAGTGATAATTCGGAACGAATCAATTTCCGATAAAGAAATTCCGAGGCGTTAATGGCAGGCGCTTTTCTTCCTCTTCTAGGACGTCGGGTCTCAATGCAAATCCGGCAGATGTGTCGGGGACCTCCCAGAAAAGGTGCCACCCGGCAGCCGGCGATTTAACCCCGATTATTTACGGTAAACTTTGGCCAATTGGCACAAAAGCAAAGTCACACTTGTCACTTGGTTTCGAAGAGCAGCTGGGAATAAAACCGTCTAGTTTAGAGCAGTTTTCACCTTCTTTTTTTTGTTGGAGGTCGTCCAAGAAAGGTCGAACTGTTGAAATCGCGATGGTCTGTCAGCCATAAAATCTTGGAAGAAGTTAGTTTGCAGCATTTGAGAGCAGTAAGCACAAAAAAGGGGTAGTACTTTGCATGTTAATAAAAAGCACAAGTTTGAACTGACGGTGAAGATCTTCAAAGCATACAAATGGAGCATCTTCTTTTTTTTTGGTTTGGATTCTGGCAGATCTGGAGGACAGTTCTTACGAGCAGGACGAATAATTTACTGGTTCACTTTATGGTGGCGGGAGCTTTAAAGTGCAGCTTTTTACGATAATTGACAGAAAGTTTGCTTGGACTGTCGTTAAGTAAGGGGTAAGCAAATCAGCCAAGTTTAATGGTAAGTTCATTTTTTTCTATTAAAGTTAAATGGATACTTATTTTGAAAACGAATGACCTAAAGTTCTGATCCATGATTTGACTAAACTAGAGTCAAGAATTGATTATCCATAGCTTTAAAAATCTTTAATTTTGACTATCCCAAGTTTGCATTATCAAGTTGCAAATAAGTCGTAAAAATAAATCCTAGCATGAAAAGCCATATTTTCACGAGGTAACTTACAAATCAGTGCACCAATATCCTGCAGCAAAAGGGACACTTTCATCCAAAGTTTAATATAAAATATTTTATTGCCACTTTCCCTAACGCCAGCAATTTTCCTCGCAAAAGCACAAACACTCACACCGTTTGATCTCTTCACGAACACACACACGCGTTGTAAAAAAATCAAGCAAAAGAGAAAGAGAGCTTTCACCATTTTTATTCCCCGGAAGATGCCATCCCTTTGATAACGAACCTTTTTTTTCATTCTGCGCAAAAAATCCACCCAATTTCCTTTGACATCATATTTCCTCTCCCTCTCACACACACTTGGACCATTAACAGCCACCGACCGGCTTTTCCTCGTCGAATAATCCCTCGTGCTTGGAGCAGTAGCTTTTGTTTTTCCCCGTTTTTCTTATTTGGTGGGGTAGAGCTTTTCCGTTTTCATGTTTTGTTATTTTCCCCTTCTTGTGTGTGTCATCAACCAGTTTGAGGAGCCTCAAAATAAGGTCACTAAACGCTTTTGATGTATTCGTGTGTGTGTGAGTAAGGGTAGGAATTTTCTTACTTAGGAAAAATTAGGATCAACTCAAGGGCAGCTCAACGTTTTTATATCTTTCCCTTTTTATGCGTCAGATCTTGGATTTGAGGCCCTTCAACTTCACATACGGTTTCCACCTTACTTTTTTCGGGGAAGGCTCCGACCAAGGTTGCCCTTGGATGCTATTTATAGCCCCAAGTAAGATTTACTCCCATTCGCGCTGCAAGGAAAGCTTCTACCGTATGTGTGCAAGTTTGGTGGAATTTGTTCCGAAAAATAATGGCGGCCCAGGACACATAAAAGAAGCCATTCATTAAAGCCTAACGTCGTTCTGCTGCCGATGCCAGCTTGGCAGAAGTGTGGTGTCGGGTACACGAGATGAGATTTTTCTTGTTTTAATTTATTGGACTACTGCAGTTCCTCACCACACCGACCGGGTCGTTGTACCCGGAGCATACCCCACAGAGTAGAACTTTGCCCTGAGTTGATATCAATGGAATTGGAGGTTTATGTCTGTTTGGTGTGGCACGCTGGGTTTGAAAATAATAGTTTAGTAAAGATTTGAAGGTTTGAAGACTTGAAGATTTGAAGATTTGAAGATTTGAAGATTTGAAGATTTGAAGATTTGAAGATTTGAAGATTTGAAGATTTGAAGATTTGAAGATTTGAAGATTTGAAGATTTGAAGATTTGAAGATTTGAAGATTTGAAGATTTGAAGATTTGAAGATTTGAAGATTTGAAGATTTGAAGATTTGAAGATTTGAAGATTTGAAGATTTGAAGATTTGAAGATTTGAAGATTTGAAGATTTGAAGATTTGAAGATTTGAAGATTTGAAGATTTGAAGATTTGAAGATTTGAAGATTTGAAGATTTGAAGATTTGAAGATTTGAAGATTTGAAGATTTGAAGATTTGAAGATTTGAAGATTTGAAGATTTGAAGATTTGAAGATTTGAAGATTTGAAGATTTGAAGATTTGAAGATTTGAAGATTTGAAGATTTGAAGATTTGAAGATTTGAAGATTTAAAGATTTGAAGATTTGAAGATTTGAAGATTTGCGGATTTGCGAATTTGAAGATTTGAAGATTTGAAGATTCAAAGATTTGGAAGATTTGAAGATTTGAGGATTTGAGGATTTGAAAAATTACGCTGATGTGCAATAAAATGACAAAACCATTTGAAAATTATTTTCTAAATATTATTTTTAATAATTTGGTAAATTGATGTAGTGCTTCTTTTTGGTAAATATTTCATTTGCATAGTTGATTTTTTTTTAAAGGGCACTTTTATTGTATTTATTTATTCTCATTTATTATGGGGATTTAAAAATATCAAAAAAAAAGGGGAAAAAACATTGAAATAATGTATGAAATAACCTGATAAAATGAAAGTTAAATTTGTTTATCAAAAGTTTCTAAGTTTTTTTTCCTTGCAGCATGTTAAATTTTTGTGCAAATAAATAGTGCTATCAATTATAACAAAATGAAAAATTTGCTTTAAAAGTTGTAAGTTGTGCCAAGTTGAACTTTATAAAACTTTTTATCTATAAAAGCTGAATTTCATAAATACGTATTTTTATTTTTGAAATATTACGATATGTAAGGCTTAAGGGAACTTAAAAACATTGTTTGCGCTGTAGCTTAGGATGGTGCAAATCCTGGTACCTGAGATATGAATTTATGAAAAAAAAACGTGAATTGTGGAAAAAGTACAAAATTTTGTCATCATTTCAAGAAACAAAATTTAATTTGCTTTCGCAAATACTGTGATTTTTTCGAGAAAATTTTAGTTTTTTTTTGCAATTTGAAAATACTCTATGTAGCAAAAGCACCACTGTAAAAATAAATATCTCCGAGAAACTGAAAACATACTTCCATTTTCCTCATAAGACATTGATTATCAGAATGCTGGTTGCTGAGATACAATCTCTTACAACCAAAAATCATGTAAAAAAATAGTTTTTCTCTGTGTCATCTAATTAGCCCTCGTATTTAAAATCGTAGTTTCATCCAAGGTTGATCTTCAGTGTTCGAAAATGAACGGTTTTTAAATTTTCTGTTCTCTTTTTGTCCCGCCCGTGTGGATCAATCGGACCGCGCACTGGACTCCAATCCAGAGGTCGCCGGTTCGAATCCCGCGGCGGGCGCTCTAAAATTCTTTGTGTAAATATGGGTATTCAGTGCCGTCGCTCCGTGCCATACTTTCATACACTTAGGAGCCCAGGGCGGCGAAGTCCTTGTAGATAAAAAGGAAGACACTAGTGGTTGGTACTAGCAATGGTGGCCGATAGCTATAAAGTCAACTTCGTTCGTTCACTTTAAAAAAATTAAAAAAGCTAAGCCCAGCATTAGAAAATGGCCAAAATAAAAAATTTCAGCAATTTCAGAAGGTTATTCTTGATTCTAGATATTCGAAAAAGTTTTTGGACAATTGTCCATATAAAAAACATTATTTTTGTATGGATCGTGGACAATCGCCATAACCACCCCCCTCCCCCCCCCTCTAAAGTGTCCACGAGGTTTATGGATGGTCCCTGAACAAAAAAAAAAAATTTAAACATTGCAAATCGAACCATTTTTTCAGAAATATAGCGTATTGATCACATAAAAAAAACATTTTTCACAAAGTTTGAGCTTTAAAAGATTGCATCTTAGCAACCAGCAATCTGATTACCAAAATGAAAAAAGATGAATAAAAGGATTTTTTTTTCTCAGCTTCCCGAAAATATATTTTGCAGAACTGGATTTTGTTCAAAAAGTATTTTCAAATTGAAAAAAAAGAGAAGATCTTCGGATAAAAATCAAAAATCGAATTGAAATGCCTATAATAAACCCTCTACTGCCCATTTTTTACGATTTTTTTTTATTTTTCCCGTGTTCAGGAGGTCAGGAGGTTTTGAGCAACTTTTGTTCTACGAAAAAAATATTCTTCTCTTGTTTTATGCTTTCCTTATTTCATTTTTAGTATTTTAATATGCATTAATCTTTTTTTTTCATTTATGTTTGTTTTCGATAGTATTTGGCCTATTCTACCACCTTCTATCATTACATTTTGCCTATCATATTGTTTCATGTTTTTACAGTCACTTTTTAAATTTATTGCATGTTTTCATGGCTGGTACACTAAAAAAAATAAAGGCAATGTTAGTAAAAAACTCAGCCAAAGTTGACCCTTTAAAAAATGCCATTTTTAAAAACATTGGCAAAGTCACAAAAAAACAATATACAATATACTTCCAACCCTAAATTTTCTAAAATTTTAAGAATTTATTTTCCAATGCTTTTTAAAGGTCAAAAATTGGTTCAATAATGGATTTTTGGCGATTTTTGAAAATCGAAACCCTTCTAGAGGCAGGGTTGGGCTGTAGAGGGTTAGAAAAAGTTCAATTATTCCAAAAAAATATTAATTTATTTTCGATTGTGAATTTGATTTTGAAATAAAATGTTTTTTGGATTTTTTTTAACATGTTTTTTTTCTAAACCACGTGGACACTTTAGAGGTGGGGGGGAGATATGGCGATTGTCCACACTCCATACAAAAATGATGAAAAACTGAATAAAAAATAGAAAAAAATGATTTTTTTTAAAAAAAGGTTGAGGATGCTGTTTAAAGCAATGTTTTCAATCCGAAAAAAGCCCCTTAAAAATATTGAAATTTCCCATAAAAACAAAACATTTGCGAACTTAGAACTAACAAATTTATATATACCCATAGATCTAGGTTTTCTATAAAACCCACTTTTTTAAATACCTAGGCAAAAACATTGTTTTGGTTTCGTTTGAGCAACCTGCCAAAAATGTATGGACTTTCGTAATTTTTGTTCTCGTGAATCTAACTTTCTTTTTGCCCAGGTATTTAAAAACGTGGGTTTTATAGAAAACCTAGATGTATAGGTATCAAAAGATCGTAAATTTCATGCCCTTTCCGATTCCACATAAGTTGGCTTGTGAATTGAGGACCGGTTCGGATGCCGGCGGATTTTCCGACAACGTAATTCCGGGTTGGTACGAAATTCCAACGAAAAATCTATTCTATCGATACAAAGACCCTCAAAACGGTGTTATACCCACTCCAGAATGTTTATTTAGCAATTCTATGGTAATATATTGACATTTAGTTGAATTAAAAGTTTGCAAAATTAAGTTTAGATAAGTTTTAAAAAGAATTTCCAGAGTTATATAAACTTTTATACTAAGCAGTTAGTAAACTTTATATTCAATCTAAATTATTTTTTTAATTAGTCAAGGATGCCTATTTGCAGTTGGGAGACTGGATTTATGGTGTTTTTTTAACAAATAACTTTATTTATGTTAATTTTTCGAAAGGTGTACAAACTTTTTTTGCACCTTTTTTGATTTCTGTAATAGTATTTGTTATATAACTTTTTATGAAAATCATCTTTTCATGAGCTTTTTATAGCAAAATGCTCGGCATGAGTTTCTGAGCAAAACGTTTTACTAGGTTTCTGCCAAACTTTAAATTGTTTACATGTTTCATCACAAAATGTGCATAGTGCCCAAGGGGTGTAAATACTTTTTTACATAGTGTATATAAATTTTTTGAAAAAAAAAAATCATTTCTGAGCTTTTAAAACTTTTGTCATTTATTTATTAATTCCATAAATCCAAATTCCAAACAAGGTAATCATCACAAATTTAACAATTGGTAAGATTATAAAAACTAAAGGGTTTATTTTATAAAAAAATATCTCAAAGCTCTTCTTATCCAATATTATTGACATTAACAATTTCGTCAATACTCGGTCCTAACTAGGTCCCAGCACCAAAAAGGACCTAATAAAAATAATTTTATGAAAAAAAAAAACAATTTTGTCAAACAAATGTTTCAAAACGGCTTTGTTATGTTGCATTCAAAAAGCAATTTTCTAAATTATTTATTGATTTAATATGGTCACCAAATAATTTTCGACTTCCGGATAGAGAATATGGAAATTAATCAACTCAAGAGACGTTGAGACAGAATTGAGTAAGAAAATCAGCGATTCGACACCATTTTTTTAAATTGTTCAAGGTTAAACAATGAGAGATTTAGCTAAAGCTTTGATTATAAAGAAAAAAAAGTCCTACAGAAGAACACAAAAAATAATTTAACTGCATAACGATAACCAAGATACAATCCGTAAAATTTCAGAAACCTGATGCCATTTAAATCATAAATATTTGAAAATGATATTTTTAATTTTTTCTTTAGACCCACCACGCTCTTTGATTCCCGGCGACCATAATCGATTTTCCCGCCGACTGTCTTTCCAGCATTTTCCTTGAGACCAGAACTTGTCTCCAAAGCATCGAAAAAAGAAAGAGAGGAGAAAATTCAGAAGGCCTACAGCACCAACTGGGAGGCTCATTTTTCACGACACACACCCCCTCGGGAGCCCCGACCGTTCCTCGACCTCCGTCAAGCTCTCTTCCTGTGAAGACGACGACGACGACGACGATGCACACAAAACTTATTGCCAAAAGGGTGGCGGGTGAGGTCGGGGAAAATCCTTCCTGAGGGAAAGGCCGACTCCTTTAATTCCGACAGATTTTTATGCGCTGCTACCTCAAGAATTTTATTATTGAGCCGCACCGAAAGCTTCCAAGACTTCCCCAATATTGGAGCACGTGGGGCCGGTAGGCCCCCTTCCGGAGCTTATTTATGGGTGAACGAAATGAGAGCTTTATGTCTGTAACATAACTTGGGCTTAATGGGAGAAGTGTGGTGCAGTAACAAAACATGGAATTGAGGGAAGGAAGAGGAGGTTCGGGGGTCGTAATTTAGTGCACAATGAAAAGCTCACTCACCAGTTTATGCTTACTGGCAGACGGGTGTACTTTGAACTGGGTGAAAGAGTGATAAAGTAAGTTGCTGGAAGGATTGGACGTGGTCTGGAAAAGTGAAAATTATTGTCTGCTGGGGCAAGGCACGAGAGATCAAAATTTATCTGGGATGTTCGTTGAGTTGATGCCAGAATTGAATGCTGAACGATGATGTTGAGTTAATTTTGAATTTATGTAAACTAGACATTAGTTTTTGAAAAAGAGACAGATTTTAGTTTTAAATCAATATTTTATTTTAAAATACATTGAAATCCTTTCAACCAGCCCAAAAGCATTCCACAGAACATAACCTCATCATAGAACATCAAAAGCTCAACACCCTCCATCTCTCCCTCAGTCCGAAAAATCGAATTACTCCGCACTCAAAGCGTCCCCCGTTCCGTTGATCCCAACCCGGCAGTCCGGGGACCTCCACCACGTACAACAGCCTTAATCCGTCACCTGTCCGTGCCATAAAAGCCGCTAGCAATTCAATTTATCACGATTCCCGTGCTCTTCAAGCGCTTCACCCCTCCACCTGGAGAGCATGTGTATCATTTCGCGAGATCATTCAGCATACGTCGGGGGAGCAGACAACAGCAGAACCCCCCCAAATATAGCTCGGCAGAGTCCACTCCAACTCCCTTTTGAATAATTTATAAAATTGATTGATTTATTAAATATAAAAATTCATTTGAATGTCAGTTTTATTATTTCGAGTCGCGCCAGCGAATCGTTCTGCTGAACCGCTCTACCTTGCGTTCCCTGGTCATCCACGTATCAAACACTCCAAGCGATTCGGTCGGACTCGCTACACTTTATGATTATTGCCCCAGCACTCCATATGCGGACCGGCGAGATTCGGCATCTAAATTGGATGTTCGTCACCAGACTGGAAAAAGGGTCTATCCGAACCACTCTGAAGAGGGGGGAGCAGGCCAGCTCTAGAAATATGATTTATTAACGTTTCCAACATCATGTTTACGATTTAAATGATGCCGAACCTGGCATATTTTTCCGATCCCCGGAACGCGTCAGCGTCAGCTAGTAGGTATGGGTAGATTTTTGTTACGACTCATCCTCGTGCTCTCATAATCATCATCATCCCTCCCTGAGCAGCAGAAGTCAGCGCGCTCTGAAGTGTGTGAGCGATTTGTTCGCGCGCGTGTTTGATGTTTTTTGAGTTTTGTGACGTTTCATCATTTATGGTTGTGCACTGAAAAAAAATCTTATTTATGGTCATTTTTTTTTAAGTTTTTTACAAATCAAAATTTTTGACAATACCCAAAATCATAAAAAGAGTCAAATTTGTAGCACCAAACAAAACACATTAAATAACATTTAACCTAAACGTTCATTATTATTTTCTGTGTCGACGGTAGAGTTGATGCTGTTTGGAGAAAGGTTTTTGCTTGCCGATAGAGCATAAAAATGCTGAAATGGTCGCACTGTCATTGCTAGGGGGGGTTATGGCAGCATTGGATATATTATGTAGCGGCAATCTAGCGGAAAGTGTTTTATAGGATGAATGTGACGTTTGCTCGTGCTCGGGTGAACAGTTTTTTTTTTATTGAAAGTATTGAGTTTTTGTTTGAAATTTTTTTTAATACCGATCAGTTGAGGAATTCTCTAACAAAATCCAAAATCGATAATTTTCCTGTATTTTTTTTATTTTCATAAAACTGTGTGTGTTCATTTTTAATAACCAAAAATGATATTTTACATCATGCAGCTGTCCAAAGACTTTTAAAATATTTAAAAATCGGAATGTTGCGAATTAATTTTTCGGTCGAATACTAAAGAAAAAAAAACCCGTTTTTTTCTTACTCGAGCACTGAAATGGGTTCTGAAAAGTTGAACTTTTCAGCACTTGTTTCGAAAATTAAAAAAAAATTGATTTGACAAAATACATGAAAATTTCACTCGATGGGTGTTTCTCGGAATTGCAAAAAATGTTGTATGGAACTCGTTGCAAAACTTAATTTTTCCAGCAATCGTCGTATTTATCCAACTCGGTGAAAAAATCCTATTTTTGCAACTTGTTTCATAAACTACTATTAGCATACAGTACATGCTGCCATTTTTTTGAAAAAATCATAATTTTTAAAAAGCATGAAAAAAAGTCAAAGATTGTTTCTTTATATTTAGCTGAAAATAAAATTTGCAAACATAAGCACTTTCTATAAAATTTTATATTGTGCACCGTTTTAAGTTGATGCCACCAAACATATATCTTGACGACAATATTTTGGAGATGCATAAAAACATGTATTTTTTCATTTAGTTGTTTACCAGCTTTATAGAACTATTTTTATTTAATCCTTTCAATCTTGAAATTTCAAAAAAAAAAAATATGTTTTCAAATAATGATGAAAAAGTGATTCTTACGACCATACGAAAATTATAGGCTTGTTTGAGAAATTTTCATTTTTTGGTCATATATGTCCCATCAGGCCTGGAAGGGTTAAATCGCAGGTATTTTTTGAAATTTCAACAAAACAAAACCATAAAAATTTTAATTCAAGTTTTGTCCCTTCACTATAAAAATAAACCAAAACTTAAAAGCGAAAAAGTAGTTATTTTATTTTTTTTATTTCATAGCAAAAAAAAAAAGCTAGACAGTCGATTGTTAACTATTGTTCATACTTTTTTGAACGTTGATTTTTCTGTTTTAAATCAAATCGGGCACTTTTCGACCATTTTTTTAGGATTTGAATTTGGGATCACACGACACGAATGCCATTGCAATGGTAAAGGTCTTTAATAAAACTAATAACAATTTGCAAATTTATTTTTATTTTGTTTGTGTATCAAAGCCACATAATTAATAAAATGTATAACGAATTTATAAAAAAAAATATTTATAATTTTGAAAACGGTGCTTGAAATTTGAAATCGATCTTGATTAAAATCAAGGGGCAAAAACTTTGAATATATTTTTTATAAGCCTTTACATTTATTTGCGACACATGAATTAAAATTAAAATTTTATTTTCCTTTGAAGATAAAATTGGAAACAATTAATTAAATTGGGAATTATCGCGAATGAGAAAAAATAGTACCCTTAAATTATTATGTTATGGACTGGACTTACTTTTGAGGTTGTAAAATAAATTGAACTATATATTTAAAAGCCTTAATTAAACTTGCAATAGCCTTACTTATTGAAATTCACAAGAATTACCCAAATTCTGACAAAGAAGAGAACTGAGGACATTTAAAAAAAGTTAGTCAAATAACTAAAAATTACAACGGATAATTTGAGAATTTGCCAGAATTGTCGTTATTTTGTTATATCATATCAAGACTTGTCTCTTCCTCTCCAAAATTTCCACAAAAAATTTAGGTGCAGTTTTTTTTCATAAAAAAAAATAAAATATCCATCGAAGAAACAAGTTGAACTCATTGCTAGTTTTTTAGATCGTAGTGTATATCGTTTATTTTTGCTTTTTAATCTAACAAGTTCACTGTTAGGATTTTACACATTTCGAATTTTGAGACCAGATATCGGATAAAGAAGTAAATATTTGCGGAGAATAAATATTTCCATAAATTCTCTGATATTTTACTAAATTTTAATAGCAGCATGACTGTTATAACGTGGAAAGCATTTTGTGATACTTTTTGTTGAAACTAAAACTGATGATAATATTTAAACTAGCTTAAAAAACATTAAAAAATTATTTGAAGCGCGTAAAAAAAATTCAAAAAAAAACGTTGAAACTATTACACGGAGAGACCGGCCAGGGCAAATCTAAGAAAATCTTGGTTAATTTAACTAAAAGTATGGGTTAATTTTTTACACAGCTTTTTTTCAACAATCGATTGTTGATTTTGTTAACCCAAAATTGCTGACCACCAGTAACTAAAAGTAACTAAAAAAACTAACTTAATCCACCTATGTGGTTGGTGACTTCCTCACTTTTTACCAACATTTGGTGATATGATGGGTTTTGACACAAATTCCATCTATTTCTCAATAAAAAAATACACAAATGTCACTTAAGCGATCATAACTTGAGACTGAGCGTTGCCAGATCTTCAATATTTTGGACTCATTGGAGAGACTCATTACCTAACCAACGATGGGTCGGATGATTAATCCGGACATAGTTTACATACATTTTAGTGGGATCCGGCTTCAAAAAAGTACATAAATATCACTTAAGTGGTCATATCTCGAGACAGGGTTGCCAGATCTTCAATGTTTTAGACTCATTGGAAAGGTCTTTTGATTACCTAACCAACGATGGGTCGGATGATGGATCCGGACATAGTTTACATGCATTTAAGTGAGATCCGGCTTCAAAAAAGTACATAAATATTACTTAAGTGGTCATATCTCGAGACAGGGTTGCCAGATCTTCAATGTTTTGGACTTATTGGAAAGTCTTTTGATTACCTAACCAACAGTGGGTCGGATGATGGATCCGGACATAGTTTACATGCATTTAAGTGAGATCCGGCATCAAAAAAGTACATAAATATCACTTAAGTGGTCATATCTCGAGACAGGGTTGCCCAATCTTCAATGTTTTGGACTCATTGGAAATGTCTTTTGATTACCTAACCAACGATGGGTCGGATGATGGATCCGGACATAGTTTACATGCATTTAAGTGAGATCCGGCATCAAAAAAGTACATAAATATCACTTAAGTGGTCATATCTCGAGACAGGGTTGCCAGATCTTCAATGTTTTGGACTTATTGGAAAGTCTTTTGATTACCTAACCAACAGTGGGTCGGATGATGGATCCAGACATAGTTTACATGCATTTAAGTGAGATCCGGCTTCAAAAAAGTACATAAATATTACTTAAGTGGTCATATCTCGAGACAGGGTTGCCAGATCTTCAATGTTTTGGACTTATTGGAAAGTCTTTTGATTACCTAACCAACAGTGGGTCGGATGATGGATCCGGACATAGTTTACATGCATTTAAGTGAGATCCGGCTTCAAAAAAGTACATAAATATCGGTTAAGTGGTCATAAATCGAGACACGGTTGCCAGATCTTCAATATTTTGGAATCATTGGAAAGGTCTTTTGATTACCTAACCAACGATGGGTTGGATGATGGATCCAGACATAGTTTATATGCATTTAAGTGAGACACGGCATTAAAATTCCAGCACCCGATACGCAACTTTGACACTTTTTTATACGTAACTTTTAAACTACTTATCGGATCTTCAAACAATTCAATAGTGCAGTATGGGGCACCAAACCGGATCGAATGCAACTTGTTTGACTCAAATCGGATCAGCCAGTGCCGGGAAAACTTGGCAAGAATTTTGAGCACCAAGGGGAATACGCACACACATACACACACACACACAGACATTTGTTCAGTTTTCGATTCTGAGTCGATAGGTATACATGAATATAGGTATTTGAGCTGTTTTTCAAAAGTTCATTTTTCGAGCAGGATTATAGCCTTACCTCAGTGAGGAAGGCAAAATAGTTGGAATTGCCATTTTCGTTGGCTAAATGGCCGAAAAAAATTCTAGCAGTCGACTGCTAGAATATTTTTTTCAGAAAATTAACTTTTTTTTTGTTTTCAGCTGAAATATTGTGGAATATTCTGTAAAAAACAGGCTGGACCATAATTTTTAACTATTTTTCAACATTTTTTTTCGTTGTATTAACTGAAATATTTTTGCATGCTGAAAATTATTAGTGGATTATAACAAAACATTTCTTAATTAAACATAATTTATGTTAGTGTCGATACATATTTTCTTTAATTATCTAACGATACAGGCCGGGCTGAATTTCTAGCTATATTTTTAACTAAAGTCTTACTTAAATACAGAAAAATATTCGTACATGTAGTCAATAATTAGCTATTGTTAGCAATAGCTAATTATTGCTGGGTGTTTTTATATTCGCATTTATTCTGCCTAAAATTTTAACTTTTTGTACTAATTTGTTTTTTTTAGCATGAAGTTATAAAATTAGTATTAAAACATGTAAGGTTTGATTAAAGTTTGAAATTATTACGTTGCATAAATCTTAAAAAAAAATATAATAAAACATATTACAAATTTTGTTAAACATATTTAAAAAAGATGTTTAATTTCTCGTGAATTCCTTAAAAATATAAACCGAGCAAAATTTTCACCAAGTTAAGTTATTATGTTGTATAAAAATAAGTGTTGTATTCACTTACCATCACTGTGCATGTGCGATAAGTCATCATCATCTAAAACGGTCTCAGGTTTAGTTATTTTTCTTGTGGTTGGACACAGAATTTACACCAAAGTGAACCATTTGCTGCAAATAGACATATAAAATTTATCAGTAATTTAATACAAAATTCTTAATTTTGGCTATAAACTGAAAATAGGATCGTAAATAAATGCAATTATGATGAGGAAAGAAGAAATATCAATAATGCTACTTACCAAGCTTGCATTAAATTTATTCAACGTACTCCGATTCCTGAAAACAATATTTAGAGTTTAACTTACCAGTTTATTTAGCAGTCTTCTATCAACAGCATTTTTAAAATATTTCTATCTTCTTTTGTATATCTTTTATAAATTTTATTTTTTAGACATTTCCCATCATCTAATTTTTATTTTGATATTATGTGTACGCATTTCCATGTATTTTATGGTTGATGATTCTGAAAAAATAATGGTTCATTAAATTTGTACCCATCGTAAGCACGAAGGTTTATTCAGTTTTTTAATTAAAATAACAACAGATAAATTGTTATGTAAAAATAAATCCATACTTACTTAGATTAACCAACCTTTTGTTAAATTTGCCCGTGCAAGTATTGTCGTGCAAGAGTTCGCCCGCCTCTTCCTTTCACTGCCCTTCCCTTTCCTTAAAACATTGTCATGAAGTCCCCTCGCATCAGAGGTCCTCATTGCGAATGTCCTCGTCTTGTTCTTCATAGTTTATCACCTGCAAAGAAATCATCAACAAGCTTACTCACCAATTGCACCACCACAGTTGCAACAGTGTTCACTTCGATTTGCACTTCAACATTAGCCAAATAGTGTGATTTTCACCTTTCACATTCTCTCACTTCACAATTAACAACACAAACTCAACAAATCGACTGCTCTTGTTCGAATCCTGACTTCAAATGACAAATGTAAACAAACCCAAGATCAGCTTTTAAATTCAACAAATTAATATTTACATTTAACCAAAAAAAATCTTGATTTATCTAAAACCAAAGTTAACAGTCGAGCACGTTCATTCGAGTTCGGGAAATCTGTTAGCTTTTTGCCTTTAGCATTTTCAACAAACAGGTTATTAAATTTTTACTTAATTTTGGTTGATTTAACTGAAAATTGGCCGTAACAAGTACGCTTTTGTTGAAATTTACGAAAGTAAAATCAACAATTTTAATTGTTAAAATTTCTGGGCACGGTCTCTCCGTGTATAGTTAAGATTTCAGCAAACTTTAGTTTCTGAAATAAGCAATTATTGTTTTACTGTTTTTATTACAGAAATGGTGAGTTGCTTAATAGTGGTTGAACAAATCCACAAACTGAAGATTTAAATATTGCTTTAAAAAAAAAAATAAACGCATTTTTTAGTTAAACTTGGGTTAAATTAAAGTCCAAGTCCATTGCTAGAAGGTAGACAGATTTTTTTTCTTTAAAGTTCACGAAGTTTCTATTTTTTTTTTAATTTTGTAACTTTGGTAGAAATTGTATCTGCCCTTTTAGCGCAGGAAAGATGTTTGTTTCATTTCATTTCATTTATTTTGTTGTTTAAGCATTACTTGTTCAAAGTTATTATGATAAGCTGAGATATGGACCATCTTTCATCAGCTGATTGATTAAATTTGGGAACTAGTAAATTTAAAAAAAAAATGTTTAAATTTTGAAAATAAACATTTGTAAAACTATTCAGGAGAGTCATAATGAATGATGATACCCCAGACTTGAGATTTTTGAAAATTCAATGAAGCCGTTACCTTTTAAGGAGGATAAAGTGATATGATTTTATTTGTAAATGTTTATAGAATTAAGAACAATATGATTCTCCAAGTATTAAATTGCATTCATACAATTACATATTTTCTTAAATATAACATGAAAATGGGTAATTCTCTACCAACTCACACGAAATCGGGAAAAGTTGCCCCGACCCCTCTTCGATTTGCGTGAAACTTTGTCCTAAGGGGTAACTTTTGTCCCTGATCACGAATCCGAGGTCCGTTTTTTGATATCTCGTGACGGAGGGGCGGTACGACCCCTTCCATTTTTGAACATGTGAAAAAAGAGGTGTTTTTCAATAATTTGCAGCCTGAAACGGTTCATCGAAAAAAACACTAAAACAGTTTTAAAAATTCTCCCATTTTCCGTTACTCGACTATAAAATTTTTTGGAACATGTCATTTTATGGGAAATTTAATGTTCTTTTCGAATAAATATTGACGCAGAAGGGTCATTTTTTCGAAATTCTGAGTACGCCATCAAATCGGGCGTCTAATTTTACATAAAAGTCCCTTTGACACCAAATTTCTATCTCATCACCGTTTCAGGCTGCAAATTATTGAAAAACACCTCTTTTTACGCATGTTCAAAAATGGAAGGGGTCGTACCGCCCCTCCGTCACGAGATATCAAAAAATGGACCTCGGATTCGTGATCAGGGACAAAAGTTACCCCTTAGGACAAAGTTTCACGCAAATCAAAGAGGGTCGGGGCAACTGCTGTGTGAGTTGGCGGAGAATTACCCAAATATTTTTTCCATCTGCGACAGTTGACTCCAGAAATTCTTTAAATATTTCAAGTTGATTAAATTTGGCACTAGATACAAATAACCATAACCTTAAAAATAGAAGCAAGTACCCATAAATCACGGACACCTTCATTGCTGTTGCTCCTGTTCAACTACCTCCACCATCCACCTAGGGTCGGTGTCAACCTGAACCTTCGGACCACACCGAGAGCTCCAGCTAGTGGAGAGTGACATGCTTTATCACTTCTATCGCAGTTCAAGAGAGAGAGAATGGCCGGAGCGTGCCGACGTAAATCTGCTTTCGTCATTTCACTAGGTACCGAGTGATGGCATTTCGTTCGTTCGTTCGTTTTTGTCTTGTTTTATTTTATTCTTTTATTTTTTGCACTTTGCTCATCCAGTAGTTTGTCGTGTGTTTTTTTTTACCTTCTGTCCACTTTTATTTCGGAGCATAACTTTGACCTGCTCCCCCTGCGCTCTTCAGGAGTGCCCTCTCACTCTTTCTACTTGTGTCGTCACTGGATTTCGTAACACGTAAAGTCGTCGTGTCGGGTCCATCTGACAAAACGACCAGCGACAGTGGCCGAGGATTAAATTGTAAACGCCGAAGAACTAATAAAAACCAGTGTGTCGTAAAACATGACTGGACAATTTTTTTTTCGGCACTCACCTCTCGGTAGTCAACGGAGGGAAAGAACAGTGGGTCGTTTTGAGGGTAAATGTTCAAACTTAAATTGAAGTTATTAATTTAAATGTTTTAAAATATTTAAAAAAAACTGTACTTCAAAATTGTTAAAAGCAATCAACTTATCAGGTCTCAAATTCACTTAATTTTGACCATTTATCAATTAAACCTAAGTGTGCTTAAAGGTACAAACGAACCGACGCGTCGGTCAGGTCCACTTTGAAGAGGTCAACAATGATGGTGAAATGTATAAAGCTTCTGCGGTGGCGGTGGTCAGCTCCCCAAAAGTTTAAGCAACACCAGTCTTACGACATCCGAAAAGCTCCAGATCTCTCTGGCCAACTGTACTCACAGTACTTAAAGGAATTTGACCACGTGACCAAACGTGCAGCACTGTGGCTCGTATTTTAATTTTTACGATGACAGCTCGAAAGTGAGGGGGTCGTCGTTGTCGCCGTTTTTTTCATGGGGTCAAGAATGCAAAAAGAATGTGCTTCAGTCAGCAGTAGGAGCACGCTAATCAATCAAGCGGAATGATAAAAAATGTGACCTTTCCCGCGGCAGAAATGGCGGCCCGCAGTGGTCCATAAACCATGGCTCGCACAATTTGCTCGTGACCAGCACAGAGAGATAGTCGTTCGGTCTGGAACTGGATGATGGCTGCATGCTTTGTGTCAATTTTAATTGAATGCAGCAATTTTCTGCTGGGATCTAGATGGGAGCTGAACAAACAACTGTGGGGTTGCGAGGGTTGCCTGTTCTGAAAATATCTGGAGTTTGTTTTAAAAAGGTTCAATAAACCAAATTTCCAGTTTTTGCTTTTTGGGTGTTTTTGAAACCGCCTTGAGTCAAGGGTTTTCAAAAACACCCAAAAAGCAAAAACTAAAAATTTTGTTTATTGCATCCAGGATCCATCACAATTTTGCCCGAAATCGCGAAAACATGTTTTGTTTATAAAATATTCGATTTATATTACATTTTAAACTGAATTGGTAGCACAAATCAAAAGTTAACAAAAACATTATTCCAAAAATTCGAAAATTTCATTTCGAAGTTTAGCTTCTGAATTAAAAAAATAAATAATCTAGAGGAAAAATCGTAGCCTCAACCTAATATTCTAATTTTGCTTATTTTTATTTTTTTAAATTATTATTTTTGTTCTAAAAAATTCAAAACAATGTTTTAGATTGAATTGAATTCTAATCATAACTAAATTTTAATTTTTCAATGTAAATATAGGTGCAGGAGGGGGGAGGAGAGGGGTCAGAATGGCCCACCTAAGTAAAATGCATCTAAACCTTAGAAAAATATACAAAATGTTCCCTTCAATGTTGGCTGATTAAGTTTTTTTCTTTAAACTATTTTTGAGCCACTTTAAAAAAAATTGTTTTTTGACTACTTTTCCAGAGTGCGGGGCAAAATGGACCACCCTGTGGGGCAGAATGAGCCACCATATAAAACAAGCCATTGCGTCTAATACAACGTTGAAGGGTGATAAGAAATGATTCAAAGGACCTTTCCAACATAGTTTCCATTCAGTTTGATCACTTTTATAAAAATAGTCACTTCATAAAACAAACATTTTTGAAAATAGTGTAAATAGGTCCAAATAAGACACTTTTTTTACAAATAAGCATCAAAACAACTAAAAAATCAACTAATGTTGCATTAAACGTGATTTGTGAAGCTACCAGGAGTGAAATAAACAATTTTATTTATATTTCATAACATTTGATGGTTTTTATAGGGCAAGAAAAGGGCGATCCATTTTGCCCCCAGGTGGATTTTAATTTAACACTTCCACTACCAAGCCTTTAAATGATTAAAGCTCCCTGTAACATTCTTAGCATTGAACAAACTTTTTCAAACTAAACTTTATTTTAAAGAAATTTGAAGAATAACGAATTGATATCTATTAGGTATATCGTCCAATTCTGTTTGAATTTGGTGTGTTTGAAATATTTTTTTTAACATTTTGTAAAGTATTTGAACTAAAGTACACAGCAACGCAAATAAATTGATTTTGTTGAGTAAATCCAAACATATTTTCAATAACTGAATGATTGCAAGACTACAGCTTATTATTTTTTATTATATTGTTGTGATGATAAAAACAATCACATTCAATTGTAAACAATTCTTAATAATAAATAATCAAATAAACCCTTTTTTAAGGTGTTAGATGGTGTCTTTCACTTTTGGGGCAATGACTGTCAATAATGGTTCTGAATTCAGGGTCCAGAAATAGTAAATTGAAATGAAAAAATAATCACTATATGCAAAATGCTTCTACAAACAACACAAAAAAATCTTTTTTTGATTGAAACATTCTGAATCAAGATTTGAATGTTTTTCTATAACAAACATGGCTGCCAAATGGCCGATTGGGAATGATGCCTTCCAGAGCTTTAAAGTTATCTATATATTGTTTGAATCAAGAATTATTAATTGCTCAGAACCAAAAAAAATCGCTTATTTTAAATTTTGGAATCATAGATAAAAACAAAACTGAAAAGTTTAAGATATTGTTTTTTTGATCAAATTCTTTGAAATTTTCTAATTTTATGATTATTATTGTAATGTTGTGATACTTTTTGATTATAAATTTAGAAAATTAGAAGATAAGTTTTTTTTTTGCCGCGACCAAGGAAATACAATTTACAGTCCAGACTCGTTTATCCAAAGCCTCGATTATTGAAAGATCGATTATCCTACTTGGGATAATCGAATCACGAACATTTTTTTTTTATTTTCGTATTTTTTATATTTCCAAATTATGCGACCCCATTTTATTCAAAATTGTTTTTTTGCAATTCCGTCGTGAAACTACTTACTTTTCCTGTCATTCTTGAACTACGAAATAGCCTACTTTTCTGTAACAAAAATTACAGAATCGAATAGCAACACTTTTCAAAATAAATGCTAAAAAGTTCTACTTTTCAGCACTGAAATGGGTGCTGAAAAGTTGAACTTTTCAGCACTTGTTTCGAAAAGTAACACTTTTCAACATTTTTTTGATTTAAACGATTTGTTGACAAAATGCATGAAAATTTGACTTAAAATTTCACTCAATGGGTGTTTTTCGGAATTGCAAAAAATGTTGTATGGAACTCGTTGCAAAACTTGATTTTTTCAGCACTCTTCGTAATTATCCAACTCGGTGAACCTCGTTGGATAAATGTACGACTCGTGCTGAAAAAATCCTCTTTTTGCAACTTGTTGCATAAACTACTATTTTGATTGCCTAAAAGGTTACAAAATGAGCAATTCTCTACTAAAACCGGAAATGGATTTTATTTGTATTTTTTGATTTTGCTCAAACTTTGTGGGGGCCTTCCCTATGACCAAATAAGCTTTTTTGTGTCATTGGTTCACCCATACAAGTCTCCATACAATTTTGGCAGCTGTCCATACAAAAATGGTATGTACACGGAAAAAAAAAATTGCAGATTTTTTAATTAACTTTTTTTTCACTAAAACTCAATTTCCCAAAATACGTATTTTTTGATTTTCGAGATTTTTTGATATGTTTTAGGGGACAAAAATCCGCAACTTTTGAGCTATAGAGAAACATGGTCAAAAAATCTGACGCCGAGTTATGATTTTTTGAAAAAATAGTGATTTTTGGAAAAAATCGAAGTTTCATACAAAAACAAGTTTAAAATTATTTGTTTAAGCAAAATTGAATTTGCAATCGAAAAGTACTTAACAGATTATTTGATAAAAAGCTCCGTTTTCAAGATATAGGCACCGAAAGTTTGATTTTAGCGAAATATTTGCAGTTTTTCGGTTTTTAAAAAGAGTGACCATGAGTGAACATTTATAAAAATATTTTTTTTGAAAAGTTCAGAAAATTTGCTATAAAATTGTCTAAGAGACATTGAAGATTGGACATCGGGTTGCTGAGATAGAGCCGCTTTAAGAAAAAGAAACACAAAAATTGAAGTTTTCTAAATCTCACCAAAACAACCCACCATTTTCTAATGACGATATCTCAGCAACTAATGGTCCGATTTTCAATGTTAATGCATGAAAAATTCGTGAAATTTTCCGATCTTTTCGAAAAAAATATTTTGAAAATTTTTAAATCAAGACTAACATTTTAAAAGGGCGTAATTGACATTTTAAAAGGCGCAATGTTTGGCCCTTTTAAAATGTTAGTCTTGATTTGAAAATTTGTATGGAGACTTGTATGGGTGAACCAATGACGCAAAATAGCTTATTTGGTCATAGGGAAGGCCCCCATAAAGTTTGAAATACAAAAAAAAAAATGGTGGAAATCGGCCGATTTCGTAGAGAGTTGCTCAAATGCATTTTTTCATTATTTCCTTACCGCCATTTTGGCCGCCATCTTGGATTTAAAAATTTATAGTTAATTTAGAGTAGTCTAGAGGTCATAGGGGAGCAGCACCTAATTCCAGCGTGCCTCTAATGTTGCCATATGAGCTTTTTGACGTTCAATTACAGATCATAAAACGCGTTTTCAACTGAAATCGAGTGATAAATAGTTCAAAAGAAAGTGAGCAAGCATGTTTCTATAAACAGTTTCACAAAATAAGTTATTTAAATAGTGAAAATCAGCCAATTGGATGGAGTTAGGAGCGTTCGCTTAACCTGACAAACATAAGAGAATTTCCCCTACTTAAGATCCACAATAATAATTAAGAAAGCTAAAAAATGTTTCTACGTGATTCGATAATCAGAAGATTCGGCTATCCGAAGTGAAAATTTTCCAGGCCTTCGAATCGTCGAGTGTATACTGTAATTTGTATCAGCCTAATTTAATCAAGAAAAAATATATCTTCAGTTGTTGAAAGTTAGATTTCAGCCTATTTAAAATGCAAGTTGTGATTTAAAAAATCTGAAAAAATTGTCGATAGGTTGACAAATTTCTAGTTAAATGTTTTAATATGTTTTTTTTTTATTTTAGTTCTCTTTAAAAATGTCGAATTTAAATTTTTATGTAATTATTACTGTATGCTATCTGATTTATTAGAGAAATTTTGAAGGGATGAGGCACAAGCAAGGCTACCGGGCGAATAATAACAAAAATAATAATGGCGGTATTTATTTTCGGAAAATAATCAAGATGGTTTTTGAAATATCGTGAAAATTATCAAAAACACTTTTATTTTATTGGATAAAATGATATTATTTGCATTGTTAGCATGAGCCTCTGAATAAAATTTCTAAATTCAAATGTTTTATGACAGTTTTAAAGCTTTTTCGTAAGGAACATTTAATTTAAAGGACACTTTTTTCGAAAACAAGCCAAAAAATTTTTTTAAGAAATGGATAGCCGAATGGTTACGCTGTCCGCTTTGTAGGTGGATGATCATGGGTTCGATTCCCATCTGCTCCAACCTTCCATCGGATGGGAAAGTAAAACGTCGGTCACGGCCTTGGTTGTTCGGCCGTTAAGTCATTCCAGGTGTGGGAGTCGTCTCCCTATATAAAGACTATAAAGACAAAGAACACGCCAAATCAAGCCTGCTCCGGTGGAATCGCTGGCGGCGGTTGGACTCGCAATCCAAAGGTGGTCAGTTCGAACCCTGGGGTGGAAGGTTCTTTGGAGTAGAAAGAGGTTTGGGTGCTCTTTCCATTCAAGCCATAATAACAATTTAGGATATTTTTTGAAACTTCATACAAAATTTACATGAAATACCGATACCGATCGAATTGTTTAGCCCTTAAAAAATACTAAAAGTAATTAACATCCCAAGTAAAACCTTGATTTCCCTTTTTTTGGTTCAACCCTAGTTTCCTCAACTCTGAAAAACAAATAAAAAATAAAAAAATGCTAAACTCCCATCAAAACAACCCACTCCAGTTCATCCCCAAACTACCCACAAACCATCTGTCAGAGAGCAAACAAACAAAAAAAAAATCGACGTAGACCAGTCCGGTTGCGATTCTTTATGACCACGTCATGGTGGTGGTGCCCCCTTCGGAACGATTGGAAAAATATTTTCCTAACCACTTTTCAGCACTCAAAGTGCGCGTGGCGGGCCATGTCCGATCGTTGAAGCGGATAAAAGCCAGCGAATACGGAATCAATGTCGAAAATCGTTTAAAAATCGCAATCGCTTCCATTTGGGGGAAGGTTTGCAAAAAAATGTGAAATTTTTGAGCGATTTGGTTGAAGTCATGCACTTTAAATCAAGATTAAATCGTTCTCTTTAAAAGTAAATTCGAAAACAAAGTTTAGATAGCTCAAGTGTGTCTAACAAGAGATAAGAGTATCATTTACCATTCCCGCAGCAATCAACGGGTGGCCGTCATCGCCACCGTTTAATTCAGTTGGCGATAATTAATCATCCAATTTGATTCAATTAAATAGTTATGCACTTTTGAGTCGCTCTCCAGAGACTCGGCTGCTACTGCCCGGCTAGACGACAAAACTTTTGTTCGCTGCGACTAGTTTCGGCCAGTAGCAGGAGAGTCGAACTTCAAAGAGTTGACTCAACCCGAAACCATTCATCAAAATTGTACTCCCCTTCGCCAAACTGCTGCTGGTGGAATTCCAATTCAGACGGGGTTCTTTTCGCATAAGCCACACAAAAACATGAGCCGTTTTGTTTTAGATAGACTCACTAGACTGAGCGAGGGATTTCGGTTTCAGTTTTTGCCGGAATGGGGACCGGTTTTGAAATTGAGACTTAAAGCAAGATTGAACAACACATTTCGGTATTTTTGAAATAGGGCATATTTCAAACTAATATTTCCCATTCAGTGATGACACATTTCGGAATCGATTTCGCCACAGAAAAACAATCCTCCATTTCACCAAACTGGCCTATTGCACTCCTCTCAAAATACTCGATAAGCACTAATAAGCGATCGATGAAATTGACTTTTTCCCAACAAACACTTTTCCGCAAACAAGAACGCCGGAAAATCCGGAACATGCCTTTCGGATGTTTCGCTCGAGAGTGGTGGTACATTTTTCAGCAGCAACAACAGCAGATTTTCCGATTTCCCCCCACCCCGCAAAAAAAAAAAACAGCAAGCATTGTGCCGTCATTCCACCTAAATAGCGACGGTGCTCTCGTTCTCTAAAAGCTGGCTGCTGCAATTTTCCCGGTTCTAAATAATTCCAAGCCACATTCAACAGAGCCGATTCGAGGCTGGGGGTCTTGTTTTTGTATGCAAATTGAAGCTGGAGCGGAGGGGGAAAATTGGAAAATGACGCGACTGGCTTTGGCCGCGCGATGACAATTTGGGGGCTGCTGATCGGGAGGAGGAAAATAGTAGCAGATTTATTTTTCCGCTGCTTTCCCGGGATGACAACGAGAGTCGTCGGCGACGACGACGGCCGTTTAAACGGTGTTATTTGGGTGTTTTTGCACCCACTCTTTGAAGTGCAATGTGATAGCATATTTGCAGTCTCTTTTTAAAGATATTGGGGGCAGATTTTGGAATGGTGTCGATTTGAGGCATTTCCGGGAAGGTATTTAGGACGAAATTGAGTTAGAAGTAGAATTGCTCCAAATGGTACGCTTGAGCAACCTAAAAAAGTCTCCGATAGCATACTTTTAAGAATTTTGAACACCGAAACAACTCTGAAACCGTACTGTAGCAACTCTGAAACAACCCTAAAACAACTCTGAAACAATTTTACATCAACTTTAAAACAACTCTGAAAAAAATCTGAAACATCTTTGAAACAACTCTGAAACATCTATGAAACCACTCCGAAACAACTCCGAAAAACTCGAAACAACTCAGGAAAAATTTTTTGAAACAAATCTGAAACAGCTATGAATTAATTCAGATTTTATTTTCTGAAACAACTCTGAAACAATTTTGAAACAACTTTGAAACAACTCCGGTACAGCTATAAAACAACTTTGAAATAACTCTGAAACAACTGCTCAAAAAACTACTCTGAAGCAACTCTGAAACAACTCTGAAAAAATCTAAAACAACTCTGAAACAACTTTGGAACAATTCTGAAACAACTCTGAAACAACTTTAAAGCAACTATAAAACAACTCTGGAACAACTATGAAACAACTTTGAAATAACTTTGAGACAACTTTAAAACAACTCTGAAACAACTTTGAAATAAATCTGAAATAACTCTGAAATAACCCAGTGACAACTCTGAAACAACTCTGAAACAACTTTGAAACAATTCTGAAACAACTCTGAAACAACTCAAAAGCAACTATAAATCAACACTCGAACAACTCTGAAAAAATTCTGAAACATTTTGCAACAACTTTTTTTTTTTTTTTTTGAAACATCTATGAAATTACTCTGAAACAACTCTGAAACAAATAAAAAATAAGTCAGAAAAAAACCTTTGAAACAACTCTGAAATAGCTATGAATAAACTTAGAAAATACTATGAAACACTTCTGAAACAACTTCGGAACAACTATGCAACAACCTTGAAATAACTCTGAAACAATTTTAAAACAACTCTGAAGCAACTTTGGAACACCTCTTAAAACATTTTGAAACAACTATAAAACAACCTTGTAACAACTCTTCTGGAACTTTGAAACAACTCTGAGACTGCTCTGAATTTACTCTGGAACAACTCGAGAAGAACTCTGTTGCAACTCTGTAACATCGCATCAACAACTCAGAAATAATTCTGAATTAACTCAAAAACTTAATCAACTCAACTAATCAACAACAAAATCAACTAATTTAACTATACCAACTAATTCAATAAAATAAAAAAAAAACAACTCAACTAATCAACAACCAAATCAGCTTAACCAAACTTCAACAAAATCAACAAAATCATCAAAATCAACAAAATCAACAAAATTAGCAAAATCAGCAAAATCAACAAAATCAACAAAATCAACAAAATCAACAAAATCAACAAAATCAACAAAATCAACAAAATCAACAAAATCAACAAAATCAACAAAATCAACAAAATCAACAAAATCAACAAAATCAACAAAATCAACAAAATCAACAAAATCAACAAAATCAACAAAATCAACAAAATCAACAAAATCAACAAAATCAACAAAATCAACAAAATCAACAAAATCAACAAAATCAACAAAATCAGCAAAATCAGCAAAATCAACAAAATCAACAAAATCAACAAAATCAACAAAATCAACAAAATCAACAAAATCAACAAAATCAGTAAAATCAGCAAAATCAACAAAATCAACAAAATCAACAAAATCAAAAAAATCAACAAAATCAACAAAATCAACAAAATCAACAAAATCAACAAAATCAACAAAATCAACAAAATCAACAAAATCAACAAAATCAACAAAATCAACAAAATCAACAAAATCAACAAAATCAACAAAATCAACAAAATCAACAAAATCAACAAAATCAACAAAATCAACAAAATCAACAAAATCAACAAAATCAACAAAATCAACAAAATCAACAAAATCAACAAAATCAACAAAATCAACAAAATCAACAAAATCAACAAAATCAAAAAAATCAACAAAATCAACAAAATCAACAAAATCAACAAAATCAACAAAATCAACAAAATCAACAAAATCAACAAAATCAACAAAATCAACAAAATCAACAAAATCAACAAAATCAACAAAATAAACCAAATCAACCAAATCAACCAAATCAACCAAATCAACCAAATCAACCAAATCAACCAAATCAACCAAATCAACCAAATCAACCAAATCAACCAAATCAACCAAATCAATCAAATCAACCAAATCAACCAAATCAACCAAATCAACCAAATCAACCAAATCAACAAAATCAACAAAATCAACTAAAACAACTAAAATCAACTAGACAACTAAATCAAATAAAATCAAATAAATCAACTAAAATCAACTAATTCAACTGAATCAACTCAATTTTCTTACAAAATCTTAAAAAAAAAAACACGATGTGACAATAATTGCCACAAAAAAATCCCAACCTTGAAACTACACCCAAATAAATTTTTCAACCAACCTGCCAAAAGTCCGCCACCAAGTCGACCAAAAGGATCTCAAATAATTTATGCTCTGTTTGTGCACAGCCCGCTTGTCACAACGACGTCGTCCAGCAAGCCCCAAAAAAAGGACCCCAACAAAATCCATTCCAAGGACCTTTGAGACATTAGTGCGGAAAAACCGGACTAATGGCGCGCTGATCGCCGAGGCGTACCAAGGTTAGGCAAATTCGGGAACCAAAAGTTTTTGAAACTCAAAGTTACACAATTTGACGGTATACCCGCAGAGCAAGAAGGGCGATGGAAATCAACGGAGCCTACATCAAGGGCAGAGCTAGTTTAATCTTCTAACTTCCTGAGAGCTGGCGCGCACACGGGAAGGAAGTGTTGCCAGAAGCAGAGTCTCCCGAAACCCAGAATAGTCGTTCAAATATTTGATTTAGTTTGGCTGGATTTCTCCGGAACGAAAACAGCACACAGCGGAAACGACGCCGCTGCAGAGTTTGGGTTATTTTGTTTTGGAAGGATGTCGAGGGAAAGTGGGGCGTCTGCTCTGTGCGAGTTGTGATTTTCCATTAATCTGATGTACTATAAATTTAAACATTCAAGCTAATAAATAAAAACGAGTGGCGGCTGTCGGTCTCCGGTTGGCTTCCCGCTTGATCCTTGTCTCTTTTTGGTTGGAAATAAAAGATGGCGATCGATTTATCGTCCAATTTTAATTGTTGTCATTAAACTGTTGAACACATTTGGTGAATAGTTGTTGCACAATTGTTGAAAATTTGTTGAAGAGTTGCTAGTGATTTTGGAGAAATTTTAAAGTGTTGTTGAACTGTTGTAGAAGGGTTGTTGAAGAGTTGTTCTAAGATGTCTACATAGATGATGAAGCGTTGCTGTAGAATTGTTGAAGAGTTGTTGTAGAATTGTTGTTGCTGTTGAAGAGATGTTGAAAAGATGTTGCAGGATTACTGAAGGGTTATTGAAAAGATTTAGAAGGGTTGTAGAAGAGGTGCTCCAAGATGTCAATATAGTTGATGAAGAATCGCTCCAGAATTGTTGAAGAGTTGTTGTTTAATTGTTGTTGCTGTTAAATAGATGTTGAAAAGTAGTTGCAGGATTGTTGAAGGGTTGTTGAAAAGATGCAGAAGGGTTGTTGACGAGTTGTTCCAAGATATAAATAAAGTTGATAAAGAGTTGCTGTAGAATTGTTGAAGAGTTGTAAAAGAGTTGTTGTTGTTTTTGAATAGATGTTGAAAAATAGTTGCAGGATTATTGAAGCGTTGTTGAAAACATGTATAAGGGTTGTTGAAGAGTTGTTCCAGAATGTCAGTATAGTTGATGAAGAGTTGCTGTAGAATTGTTGAAAAGTTTTTAAAGAGTTGTTGTAAAGTTGTTGTTGTTGTTGTTGTTGTTGCTGTTTAATAGATGTTGAAAAGTAGTTGCAGGATAGTTGAAGGGTTGTTGAAAAGATGTAGAAGGGTTGTTGAAGGGTTGTTCCAAAATATCAATTTAGTTGATGAAGAGTTGCTGTAGAATTGTTGAAGAGTTGTAAAAGAGTTGTTGTTGTTGTTGAATAGATGTTGAAAATAGTTGCAAGATTCTTGAAGGGTTGTTGAAAAGTTGTAGAAGGGTTGTTGAAGAGTTGTTCCAAGATGTCCACATAGTTGATGAAGAGTTGCTGTAGAATTGTTAAAGAGTTGTTAAAGAGTTGTTGTAGAACTGTTGTTGTTGTTGAATAGATGTTGTAAAACAGTTGCAAGATTATTGAAGGGTTGTTGAAAAGTTGTAGAAGGGTTGTTGAAGAGTTGTTCCAAGATGTCAATATAGTTGATGTAGAGTTGCTGTAGAATTGTTGAAGAAATGTTAAACAGTTGTTGTATAATTGTTGTTGTTGTTGTTGAATAGATGTTGAAAAATGGATGCAGGATTATTGAAGGTTTGTTGAAAAGTTGTAGAAGGGTTGTTGAAGAGTTGTTCCAAGATGTCCACATAGTTGATGAAGAGTTGCTGTAGAATTGTTAAAGAGTTGTTAAAGAGTTGTTGTAGAACTGTTGTTGTTGTTGAATAGATGTTGTACAATAGTTGCAAGATTATTGAAGGGTTGTTGAAAAGTTGTAGAAGGGTTGTTGAAGAGTTATTCCAAGATGTCAATATCGAAGTTTTAGAAGGGTTGATGAAGAGTTGCTGTAGAATTGTTGTAGAGTTGTTAAAGAGTTATTGTAGAATTGTTGTTGCTGTTGAATAGATGTTGAAAAGTAGATGCAGGATTATTGAAGGGTTGTTGAAAAGTTGTAGAAGGGTTGTTGAAGAGTTATTCCAAGATGTCAATATCGAAGTTGTAGAAGGGTTGATGAAGAGTTGCTGTAGAATTATTGAAGAGTTGTTGAAGAGTTGTTGTAGAATTGTTGTTGCTGTTGAATAGATGTTGAAAAGTAGTTGCAGGATTATTGAAGCGTTGTTGAAAAGATGTAGAAGGGTTGTTGAAGAGTTGTTCCAAGATGTCAATATAGTTGATGAAGAGTTGCTGTAGAATTGTAGAATTGCTGTTAAAGAGTTGTTGTAGAATTGTTGAAAAGCTCTTGAAGAGTTGTTGTAGAGTTGATTCCTTTGTTGATTCAATCGATCTCTTCTACTTTCAGATTGCGTGCAAATTTCATACTCAAAGTTTACCAACAAATTGCATTCACATCAAATATCCGCCCACCTCCCAAGGGTAAGAGACGCTGATGCTGTCAAAAACTAGTGTTCCACACCTCCTGCTTTTTAGTTTAGTATGTTTGCACCGTTTGTGTGAAAATCGCTCCGGTCGTCGCCGGTGTGTGTCTATACAAACATCTCATCTAGCTGTTATTATAGCTAGTCAGCATGTTTTCCTCCACATTCCCAAACTGATAGCAAAGTGAATCAACCACAGCTCACAACCGGTGTCTTCGTGTGTGGGTAGTCGAGGAAAACTTTATTCGTTTCCCCTTCTCCCCCCCCACAGACACCTCCACTATCGTAGGAGTGCCACGTGTCACACTTCCCGACTCGGGAAGATCTTCGACGTCTTCCTCTCGACGATGTCTCGCAGATGCTGGCTTCCTCTGATAAGCACCTCTCTTCGAGACTTGGTGGAAAGGGGCTCAAAAGTCATAAAATGCCCCCCACCTCCCCCGCCATCTTCACGTGGAAAACCCCGGAAAAGTCAAAATTCGTCTGCTCTTCCGGATCGTCGGCCAAAGTGTGTCACACTAATCTAAATGGCAACGGCGTGGAACGGCTTGATACACGACACGGCGTCGTCGCAACTTGTGTGGCACACCCCCAGGGGGGTGGCGGGGGTGAAGAAACAGGAGCTGCGTTTCACTCAATTTCACTCCGCCAACTATAAACTTTATAGAATTATAAAGATGCCAAAAATTATTATTGTTATTATTATTGCTCTTTATTTGTACTTGCACGCAGATAGCGCGGTAAGAGAGGAGGTTGGAGAAAAGTTGCGGAGGAAACTGTTTCAACTTTACTGTTCTTAACTGGAAAACATGTTGAATTTTTACTCAGTCTTATTTTAAATAAGCTTAGAAATTTACAAAGCCTCAAATATCTCCAAAAATCATTTGAAATCATTTGAAAATCATTTGAAAATCATTGAAATCATTTGAAAATCATTTGAAAATCATTTGAAATTCATTTGAAATTCATTTGAAATTCATTTGAAATTCATTTGAAAATGATTTGAAATTCATTTGAAATTCATTTGAAATTCATTTGAAATTCATTTGAAATTCATTTGAAATTCATTTGAAATTCATTTGAAATTCATTTGAAATTCATTTGAAATTCATTTGAAATTCATATGAAATTCAATTGAAATTCATTTGAAAATCATTTGAAAATCATTTGAAAATCATTTGAAAATCATTTGAAAATCATTTGAAAATCATTTGAAAATCATTTGAAAATCATTTGAAAATCATTTGAAAATCATTTGAAAATCATTTGAAAATCATTTGAAAATCATTTGAAAATCATTTGAAAATCATTTGAAAATCATTTGAAATTCATTTGAAATTCATTCGAAATTCCTTTGAAATTCTTTTGAAAATTACTCAAAAATCTATTTATAAAACCAATTGAAAATTTTCTGTTAGGTGAATTATCCCGGAAATTTTCACCCAAACAAAAACGTAGTTCGAATCCAGCACAGACGATGCCTCGTTCCAGATAACCGTCACAAGATTGGAAAGCGACGCAAAAGTTTTTTTTTTCTGCACCCAACTTCAGTCTCATCATCTCGGGTTGCGGCTCCCTGAAAACGTGCCAGAGCACAGTTTTTAAAACACATTTTTTTTCGTTTGCAGCTGCAAAATTTTTCGTTTTTCCAGCGAAACTTTCCGTTTGACCTCCGCAAATTTGAGGTCAACCGAAAACTTGGCCGGCCAAAAATGATCTCTCTGGAAAGGGAAAAAAGCAAGCGGTTGGAACACTAAAAATCAATATTAAAATGAAAATTCATCGATGTGGTGATAAAACTTTCATCGCTGACGGTCCCAAAGTCCCTAAATTGCGATAAATTTCGGACTCCTCTCGCAGTCAGTTGCAGACCTGCCGTAGTCACTCTATACAGTGGCTGTGGCTGGTGCCTCTGAAGTTGAATTGCTTACTCGGGCAAACAAATCCTGCCTAACGATGCGAATGGCTGACAACTTAATGGCACTCGGGCGGTTGCCAAATCGAACCACAAACACAAACACTAGCAAAACCTGACAAACAGTAGTGTGACTGGAGCTGAGCTGCGTTTGTGCGATCTAAATACTATACCACAGACGTGACAGATGTGACACCGTTCGAGGGGAGGTGACTTTTAGTAGTGCAAAAAGGGGTCGCATGGTAGCGGTTCGGCAGTGGCAGTGCGTGGCCGAATGGTTACGCTGTCCGCTTTGTAAGCGGATGATTCTGGGTTCGATTCCCATCTGCTCCAACCTTCCATCGGATGAGGAAGTAAAATGTCGGTCCCGGCCTTGGTTGTTAGGCCGTTAAGTCATTTCAGGTGTAGGAGTCTTCTCCATGCCATAAGTACAAACAACACACCAAACCAAGCCTACTCCGGTGGAATCACTGGCGGCGGTTGGACTCGCAATCCGAAGGTCGTCAGTTCAAACACTGGGGTGGAAGGTTCCTTGGAGTAAAAAGAGGTTTGGGTGCTCTCCCCATTCAAGCCTTCGGACTCCTAGGTTCGAGCAGAAACTTGCAATAGAGACCACAAAAGACCCGGGAGTTGTTAATGTGGATGGTTTGATTTTTTTTTGGTAGCGGTTCGGCATCCATATCGAAAACAAATTCTTGAATTTTGTTAAATGAAAATAATTTCAAGTTTTTCATCCAAGTTTCGTATTCGATTGAGTAGACCAAAGCTAAGTTGGGTACAAACAAGATATAAACAGCCTTTATTACGACATCACCAGATCAACGAGGACAAAACTATTTTGAAAAACCACGTGTAGGCTGTGTACCATAAACAGTGACATCAACCACGTGCTAAATGAAGCTTTCCTCCTCAGAATCGATACACTGTGAGTGAGCGAGTAAGTGCGAGCTTTTTTGTAACTTTTTAAATACTTTTTTTTCGTTAAATCGCGATAACTAGATATCAAAATTTTTGTAGTTGTCTGCTCTACAGCTTTGTCAAACATTGTTACACTCTTAAAAATAACGCTGCAAAGTTAGAAAAATACGAAATTTCAAAATGAAAAATTTTGTTCTAAATAAAAAATGACCCTTCTGGGTAAAAAAATACATTAAATTTCTCTTAAAATGATATGTTCAAAAAAAAAATACAGTTGAGTAACGGAAAATGGCAGAGTTTCAAAAACTTTTTTGTGTTTTTTTCGATGAAAAATACGCTTTTTCGGAATTTTGAGTACGACATCACATCGAGTGTTCAATTTCACATAAAAATCCTTTTGACACAAAATTTCTATCTCATCACCGTTTCAGGCTGCAAATTATTGAAAACATCTCTTTTATCGCATGTTCAAAAATGAAAGGGGTCGTACCGCCCTTCCGTCATGAAATATATAAAATTGAACCTCGGATTTGTAATCAGGGACAAAAGTTACACATTAGGACAAAGTTTCATGCAAATTGAGAGGGGTCGAGGCAGAGTTGGCGGAGAATTACCCAAGTAATCTGTCGAGTTTAGAAATTGTTTTTAGTTTAACAGAAGTTGTCCAAAAACTAGCGTCCCGTTTCACATTTAAAGTTTTAAAATATTGTCAAGAGCATTATACATACCGTAAACTGGGGTGACTTTGATAGCCCGGGGTGACATTGATAGAAATTTGATTTGGCCAGTAATTTTGATACATCCAATGTAACAGTCACATTTTTGCATATATGTTCGATAATAAGCTATCCCTTAATGCTTACATACTCAAAATTCTCAAAAATGTTTAGATATTAATTTGATGGGCATTTGAAAAACCTATCAAAGTCACCCCGGGCTATCAAAGTCACCCCAGTTTACGGTACATGACATCTCTTTCCCAAAAATGAATATTCTTTTTATTTTTTTTAATTTTATTATTTGGACGTAACTTTGTAGTTAATTTTTCTGTGACCAATAAAGTCCTACAATTTTGGCATCCGTCCAAACAAATAGGCTATTTAAATATTCAAAAATCTGAATTTTGAGAACGGGTTTTCTGTGTCTTTAGCGTTTTTGTAGGTATTTAGAACTTATCAGAAAAAATATTTACACTCATATTAAAAATAAGGCAATTTGTTTAATTTTCACATAGAACTTTAATCATCAATTTTCGGAAATTCTAATTTTCAGATTTGTTTTAGATTTTTGTCATCTAAGTAATGGCACCTGTTGGTCAAAATTTATTTGGCAGTGTTGCCAGTTATTCTATAAAATCTAATATAAAAAAATAAAAAATGCTGAAAAAATACTTTGATTTAAAATTAAATTTTCAATCAAAACGTACTTCAAATAAATTTCGATAATGTGCACCTGAAAAATTGTTATTGATAACGTGACCTTGATATTTTCACCTTTAGAAAATTTGTAGATTTTGCCTAGGAATTCACAATTAGATTACCTTTATTTTGAAAATTTTCATTTTGGATTTGTGATCGATGACAAAAATGGCATCTTAATAGCAATAGCACCAGTTGGTCAAAATTCATTGGCAGTGCTGCCAATTTTTTAATCCTAATTTTTGAAAAAAGATGAAAAAGCGCAAAAAATACTTAATTTTTCAATCTAAAATGAAATTTGCATTCCAAAAGTACTTTTTCGAAGGTTATTTTTGCAATTTTTTTCCATCTCTGTCTAATTCGATCTCCTTAGTACCAGTAAACTCTCTCCCCATTTTGAACAAATCAGCTGTAGAAAGGTAACAAATCTCAGCTCAGGATAACAACTGCACCAATGTAATTGTTGAAGCAACCTAATAAAATCAAATGAATTGAAATGAAAAGTACTTTAAATAATTTAAGATTTTGGATTTTAGAAAACGTGACGTTGATTTTGTTTTGATTTTTTTACCTTTAGCAAAGATTTAGGTATTGCTTAGGACTTCACAGAAAAAATATTTACTCTCTAATATATAATTTTTTATTTGGACTTTTCATAGAAAACAATGAACTTCCATTTTTTTTAAATTCTCATTTTTGAATTCGTTTCAGACAAAACATTACATCTGTTTAACTATTACACCAGTTGGTTAGAATTCATTTGGCAGTGTTGCCATTTTTCAGCAAAATCCTATTTTTTTTAAACATGAAATTGAAAAAAATAGACATTTTTTTGAGATTTAAAAATAAATTTGCAATCACTAAGTAGTAAAAATTAAATTCGATTAAACGTACACCATTTTAATTTCTAGCCACCTAAAATAGTTTTTTTTATGTTGATAATGTGATATTGATATTCTTACCTGCATAAGTCATGACCAAGCATGACCATTTCCTATAAATTTGTTTCAAAGATATTGTAGAATGGATTAATAATTAATAAGAAACAGCATCTGAATGAAAAGAAAACAAGAAAAATTTGGTTTTCTCTACGGAATCAATATTTTGAGAGAAGAAATCTCATCAAATATTTGTTCTATTTTCGATGTCAAAACGTCGTTAAATTTCCCATCTTTAATTTTTCATTTTATTTTCAAATCAACTTCAACATTTGAAAAGGCCCCGCAACACTTAATATCGACAATATTGAATGTTGTTGATTTGATTTTTTTCTTAAGTATTTTATTAAAAATATTGGACTCTTTTATGATACTAATTTTTCTCAATTTTTTTAATCACAATGATTGTGAACATTTTTTTTGTTATTGTCTTTTCTACATTTTTTCAAAAGGGTACTTATATACAATTCCTAGCTTGGTCTAGACTAAAATCCAGCACAAGGCTGTCAGTTCAAAACTGTCAGACCAAAGGGGGTTTGGATTAGGCAAACACAATTTTGCAACAAAAATATTTTGTCAACTAAAAAACTGCTTCGAAGCTAAAATAGTTCAATATAATATTAATTCAATCATACAATAATTCAATTAATCGGCTTCTAATCTAGATTTATAGCATTTTTTTTTTACTTCTGATTTCAACCTAATATTCGGTGTTCGCTTGAAGAATCTTGAAATTTCAGCTTTTTATATGAACAATTCTCATCCCCAGACCGAATGTCACCCCTGATGACAGTACGCTATCAAATCAGGCGTCCAACTGTGACAAAAAAGTTCTAAATCATCACCATTTCGTCAGCTGTGTGCTATCTTGTGACAACGACCATTTAGTACTTTTCGAGAAAATCGATTTGTAAAGTTTGATGGTAAATATTTTCAAAACTATGAATGGTAGAGCCAAACTTTTTGAAGCAATCGGTTCGTATAGTATCGCTTAACAAACGCTCCAAGTTTCAACTAATTTGGTTACACCAGTTAAAAGATACAGTAAATAATGTAAACAAAAATCTGAAAAGCACGTGTCACAAGTGTGTTTCGGAAGTAAAATTGTACTACGTGTCACAAGTGTGCACAGAATTTCCATACAAACTAAAATAGGCTGAAATCAATAGTTTAACCGACTTAATCAGTATATTTTCAAAAACAAAAGATTGCATTGCCTTTAGAAAGTATATGTGTACATAAATTTGTGAAAAACAAGATAAATTTTCCACATTTTCCAACAACATGTATGACGTGTCACAAGTGTGCACGATCATTTTGATGATAAAATGGTCTATGTCACAAGTGTGCATTGCGATATCCGGGAAACGGAAGCTAGTTTCCAAAATCGGGTTAAAGCATCTTGTAGTGTTTGTTAAGTATAGCAAAACGTCATCATTAACTCATTTTCGACCAAAATGGTCTATGTCACAAGATAGCACACAGCTGACGATTTGGCTGTAAATTATTGTAAAACACAAATTTTGTTCAAAAATGGAAGGGGTCGTACCACCTCACCGTCACGAGATATCGAGAAATTGACCTCAGATTCGTGATCAGGGACCAAAATGACCTCTTAGCACAAAGTTCCATGCAAATCGAAGAAAGGTCGGGGCAACTTCTCTCGATTTCGTGTGAAAAATAAAAAATAAAGAGCTCAATTCAACTCTTTATTCCTGAGAAATAGAAGAAAACACCATGAATTGAGATTCATCAACCTCTAGTCTTGAAATGCTCAGTTTTTTTCTGGTAACTCAATCATCGCAAGTTCATAAATGCACCACCATCTTTTGGAGCTTCAATTTCGCTGCAGACGCCAGACATTCCTTGTCGAAACATATTCTGCATGTTAGACATCACCACCCACTGCCAAACCCGCTCTCTCCTTATGCATATCACCTCCATCGAAAGGTGCTTTCAACGCTGTGCTTCTTGAAGGCATCTTTCCGGCACGAGTTTTCCCACTTTTTTTTCTCTGCTGCAGGTAGCTAACATTTTCGAATGCAGGTGAAGTGTGTCGAAAATGTTTCACATTAAAATGCTTTCCCACCCCCAACCCGGTTCAAGATGCTCGTGGAGCATAAAAGCATTCCACCTGTCGAAATGAGTCTATGTTATGCACGAATGCGCATAGTTTTCGACCTTTGAACTCGTCATCTTGGTGGATTAGTGAACTTGTTTGCTTTAAGCTGGACTTATTTTTGATATTTATTAAACAAGTGCATTCAATTTGAAATCCAGTAGGACTCAATGTTGGACTTATTCCGACTGCATCATAAAACTCAAATGCACATCAGAAAGTACTTCCTGGCTGAAAATTCCACGAACCATTGTTGAATTTAATTAAAGGTTTAATATTTTACGTTCCCTCCTCTTATCCCTTTCAGTAGTTTGCGAATTTGAAATTTTCGCACAAAACTCCCACATGCACACAAAACTCAAAAATATGGGTGAACAAAACTGCTCGCGGCCACATCCTTTCCGCGGTGAACGATGATTTACTGTGCTGTACGTGCACTTACACTTGTGTGATAGTTACACACACCAAAAACTACCGAAAAAACTCCTTTTATATAAAAATGCAATACGCGCCCACCTACATCTCCCCCAGGGCAATGCATTTTACAAGGGCACAAATTGCCAGGAGGGTGCACTGCACTTGCACACACATTCACACACACATTCAACAGAGAGCGAGTAAATTTGGCCGCTCTGATGGTGGCTCTTTTTCGCACATAAACGCGGCTAACCCCACCCACACAGCATCACCATCTTCTCCTCCCCTCGACTGTACATTACCGCTCTCAATTCCATTCATGGTTTTGAATTTACGACCAGCGAAAAATAATTTTAGCAATTTCGTATGTTCTCCCTCGTGCGCTCTCTCGCAGGCTCTTGTAGAGCATCACACGACCTTTGTCGCAGCAAAACTGGTCATAGTTGTGTTAGGGTGATATTTTGTTGTGTTTTTTTAGTAGAGCTTCAAATCTTCAAATTTTCAAATCTTCAAATCTTCAAATCTTCAAATCTTCAAATCTTCAAATCTTCAAATCTTCAAATCTTCAAATCTTCAAATCTTCAAATCTTCAAATCTTCAAATCTTCAAATCTTCAAATCTTCAAATAATATTTCATAACTGATCAAAAATAATTTGTTTCAAAACTCACCCTACCAACAACCCAGCTCACACATGACCCCGGGAATCTCTTTCCGTGCGGACACACACACCGAAAAACGCCAGTGGAAAGTGCATAAATTGTGCCCCAATCCACCATGGGCCACCTCCCGGACCAAATAGCGATTCCCAACGCCAACGGAAGTAGCGACATTGTGGCCTCGGTCACCGAAATCCTCGCCGTCGTCCGTCGTGATTTCGGTTGGGACCATCCTTTTCCCAACGGGCTCCATGATAGCCAGCTAGTTGTAACGACAAAACGCTCTCGTGAACTAATTTCCTGAAGCCACCGTTGGACGACCCAACGTATCAGACGAATAAAAGTTTCTCGTTGGTCACACAACAGCATGGCCGGTGCTGGACACGATGTTCCCACCTGGGGGAAAAAGGACTAGCTTTGAAAGCAGCTCTAGCAGCGAGAAAACATGGAACCGCACTGTCTCAAGTGTGACGACGGCCTCATAAACTACATTCCATGGTTGGGTTGTTTTCTCTGTTGGCTGGTGGACTTGATGATGTTAAGGATGAAACTAAAGAGGGGAAATTTGGAGCAGTAGTGAGAAGTAAATCATTTGGAAATTGACCTGTATCACAAGACTTAAAATTATGTAAGTTTAAAAATGCTTAGGAATTAAGAAGGTATCTAATCAAATAGATTTATTTGATTTGGTTTATTCAACTGTTCCCCTGAAAAACGAATTTACTTACTTGAAAATATTCCTTGATGCGACATCAAGATTTAGGACATTGAAAACAATATGGGTAATTCTTCGCCAACTCACACGAAATCGAGAAAAATTGCTTTTGCCCTGACCATTACTCCAAGCTCCATTTTTTGATATTTCGGGACGGTACGACCCCTTTCATTTGGAACATTCGAAAAAAGACGTGTTTTTTTTCTAAAATTTGCTATCTAAAATAGTGATGCTTTGGAAATTTGGTGTCAACAGGACTTTATGTAAAATTGGACGCTCAATTTGATAACGTACAAAGAATTTCTAAAAACGTATTTTGCATAAAAAAAAAACAAAAATAGTTTAGAAAATTCTGTCATTTTGCGTTACTAAAAAAATTGGAAGATGTCATTTAAAGGGAAAATTAATGTACTTTTTGAATCTGCAATAATCCAGAAGGGTTTTTTTCCATTCATAACAGCATTTTTCATTTTAATATTTTTTTTGTGACTTTGCAGGGTAATTTTTTAAAATGTAACAATGTTCCACAATGTTGGAGCAGACAATTACAAAAATGGCAATTATACGAAAAAAAAAGTTTTGAAAAAGTAATTTTTTTTGTTTCTCTTTGTTTTGTCGTTTGTATCTGTCGCGCGTGACCTCGAACGGACATGATCAACAGGTACAGAAACAATTTTAAAACAGTTTTAGTGAGTCAAAGCCAAAAAAATATAAAATTAACATTTATTTGAACACAAGAATTTTCTATTTATTTCTTATTTTTTAGCTGAAAAAATCTTGTTATTTGTTAATTTTAAAACCTCGTAGAAAAAATACTAATAATCATGAAGTTGATAGTGAAGTGGATCCTAGAACTTATTTTTTAACCTATTTTTGGAATTTTAAAATCCTTATTTGATTTTTTTTTTTCATTATTTCCGTAAAAAATTTAAACTAGTTCTAGAGTTTTTAACTCAAAATTTATTTTCCCTAAAAGAGCACTCAGCTAGCAAAATCTAAAAGCAGAAATATGTTCTCTCCCTGCAAAGGCTTATTAATTGATCTCAGTTGAAAGGTTCTCCAAATCTCTGAATTGCAAATGTAACATTCTGGAACAAAACTGCTAAATTCTGATAAAAACACTAATTGAAATTGAAATCAAAAATTTTAAATTTGTTGTGTTTAAAAAATATATTTAAGGTCACTTTCCAGCTGGGCAGGATTGTCTGTAGATTATTGTTTAAAAATATAATAATTAAAATAACAAGCTAGAATTTCAACACTTCCATAAAGAACTTATTGGAAATTAAAAAAAATGTATGAAAGAAAAGAAAAAAAAGAACTTTTTCTGTTTTTATTTGCATCTAAAATTCATTTTTTTAAGTTTTTAAGTTAACCCAAACATGCTTAAAAAATGATTCTCAAAGCAGGGAAATGATTTTTAAATTGATTTCAGTTGATTGCACTTATATTTTAACATTTTTCAAAAATATTTTAATTTTGCCCTCTGATTAACGAAAATCTACCAGCATTAGTTAACCAAGTTTAAATGTTTTTTAACGAATTATACAAAAATTGTATGTGAAATTGTGAGAAATTCCAAGTTTTGCCTAAAATTCTTTAGATCTAGTTTTATTAATGAAAAAATCTATTTATATTGCATTTTAAATTGAAGCATAAAAAGTTTTCACTTTATAAATTAAATTTGGTCTGCTGAATATGCCTATAAATATGATGTTTTTTTCGAATTCTTTTTTGTAAACTTATAAAATTTATTATTTACAATCTGACTTTATCTTTTACAAGTAAAAAATTGTCCAAAGAATTAGAAAATGTTGAATCATGCCACTTTACGAGGATTTAAATAATCCTTTTAATCAGCATTTTTAAAAATATCGTTCAACTTTTTAAACCTAAATTTTTTTTAGAAATCTTATTCTTGAAATTCTATGAACACTTCTCTACCACTAGCAGTATGATTTCATACCATTCCATACGTATTTCATTTGTAAACTTCATTTTGCGGATAAATGTTGAACGTATCTATGTAACCCCGGTTTACGGTATTTTCGAATGTCAGCATGCTTTTAAATTTGAAAATAATCTTGAAAAAAATCTGATATTTCCATGATAATATGATTATTTCTGTTTGATTACATCATTTGTTGATATTTTCATTTTAAACATGAGATTGACTTTTTTATTTATATATTTTTTTAAGTGAAATGAGGGCGTAGAGAATATTTTTATTTGGAGTTTATGTTTTGATTTTCCGTCACTTAATAGCTAAATTGTCAGGATGAAAGCTAATATATATATAATAAAACGGAAATTCCACGTCAAACCAGCAGGATCCAGATGAAAAGTGCTCCAATTTGACTTAATTTTTGCATGTGAGTTCCTTGGCCAAAATTATTAGACCCGCATTTTTTTCGTATGACGCTTTATGTGGTCCTTTACAAAATTGGGTGGTAAAAAAATTTCGTTTAAATCATAGGCCTTTAAATCTGCATAAAGATTTCATTGAATCTGTAAATGTATTTAGCATTGTTTTGAAAATGACCACAACTAATTTATCTTTTGAGACGTGATAAGCTAAAATTGGTTCATCTGCTCAAGATTATGATTTTTCGAAGAATGTGGTTCTTGCCAAAATCGTTAAAAAGATACACATTTTTTGGACAACCTTTTTTCGGATAGGATCCCCCTAATAATTAATTTTATAAATTTTAACAGTCGTTAAACAATCAATTGTTTTCAAAATACCTTAGTATTGATGGTCTTTTATTTTTGCGATACTAGACATTGAAATTTCACAAAAATCCAAATATTTTCAACCTGTTCAATCAAGGTTAAAATTATTATCAATGCTGGATAAGGAATTTGTTTTTTTTTTTCAGATGAATGTACTCTGTTTTTATTGAAATTAGCATGATTTAATTAAAAAAATTACCTTTCTTTAACAAAAACTGAAATCATATCATTTAAAGCTTAACGCCATTCATAAAAAGCAAGCAAAAACTGGCCAAATTTGACTTTCATAATTTCCCCTGCAACTTCCATAACAGTTCCTCGCACAATGCCCAAATTGAAAATGATTAATTCGTCCAACAATTTCCCCTCTCTCTCTCTCTCTTTGTTGTCGCAAAACGTCCCCCGGCATTGCACTGCACATCACATGCACAGCCCGGTAATTAGAGTTCATCAAATGCAGCTTCAACATGCAACCACCCCTCGTTGGTTGATGGTGCTGCTCGCAAAACGAACACAAATTTCGCCGGAAAAAGGGGGTTATTAGCACGGAACCCGGCCAAAGCCATGGTCTGTTGACTGATGCTGTGGGCTTCGTGTGCATTTTGCAATCAACTAAAAGTGGGGTGTCATTGCACCACCAGCTCAAAACCAGCCAAAACAACCACTTGTGTGCATTTGCACACAAACACATTCACAGCAAACGAATCAGCACTCCTCTATTTGATTTTGATTTATCGGGATAAAATTAATATTTGATTTTGAGCCTGAATTATTATTACTTCTGCTGAAATGCCCTTCTTTCCTACTTGCAATTCTATTTTTTGCCAATTTTCCACCGAAACACTCATGGGATTTTTTCGCAAACAGAGGATTACGGCATTTTTCTCGTCCCGTTTTTTGCTTCTATTTTTCGCGAAATCAACTTGAACTGGGCAAAAGTGTGCGCACGAGCGCTGGAATAAACAGTACTTATTTATCGGATTTGGTGGCTGCGGGATGTGTTGGCGAGAGTGCAATAAACATTCCGCGCGACCCACCAAATCCGATTGAACTATTTACCCGGTTTGCGTTTTTTTTTCTTCCATTGAATGGGTCAGCGACAAGTGTCGCGCAAATTTCTCGTTCCAAGTTGGGAGCAAATTGAATTTTGAAAGGGATAGGGTTTGGAGATTGTCAAAACCGGTATAATTCTTATCGAATTAGAATGATTTATTGATTTGAAAGATCAAATAAAGTAGGCTTTGCCGCAGTAATTTGTTTAATTGATTTCATTGATTTATATTAACACTCAAACGCTCGGGTAGTCATTTGACCCCTACTTTTTTTCTTAAAAATCTCATAACTTTTGGTAGACTTGACCAATTTGGATGCTTCCGGTTGCAAAAGATCCAGAATTGTCTATATTTTGAACTGTCAGATGGGGGACAAATATGGTCCACTTTTACCGGAGATATTCCGGATTCCGTTGGGGTACCTTGGCCCTCCTGTTTGGGGTTTTGGTCAATAGAACAAAAATCAATTCACAGAACAATGCCGGATATGATGCAAAACTTCAAGATATCATTCTAATACATCATCCTGCAAAAATAATTGACATGGTCAAGACCTTTGGCCACCGGAACAGGTTCCAACCGGAAACGGTTCACTGAGCTGATGTCGATTGGTGCCCAAATGGAACCGGCTCCGGTGCCCCGTATGACTTAACCATGTCAATTATTTTTGCTGGATGATTTATTAGAATGATGCCTTGAAGTTTTACATCATTTCCGGCATTTTTCTGTGAAACGGTGTTTGTTTTATTGACCAAAACCCCAAATAGGAGGGCCAAGGTACCCCAACGGAATCCGGAATATCTCCGGTAAAATTGGACCATATTTGTCCCCCATCTGACAGTTCAAAATATAGACAAATCTGGATCTTTTGCAACCGGAAGCATCCAAATTGGTCAATTCTACCAAAAGTTATGAGATTTTTAAGAAAAAAAAGTAGGGGTCAAATGACTACCCGAACGTTTGAGTGTTAAGAACTTGTGATTTTCCACGACAAAAATAAATAAATCCAAATTGTGAGCTTTCAGTACGCAAAATTATGAAGAGTTCAATTTTGTAATATTTTACAGAGTTTTCATCAGCCTAATGGTATTAACAAAAAAAAAGAAATAATTCCTAAAATATAATTAAAAAGTATATGAAAATAAAACAATATCTTAAATACATTTCTTTTTTGCTTGATTTTCAACTCTTTAATCATTATCTTAAAACTTTTAAGAAGATTTGAAAAAATAGCTTTTATAATCCATCATATGTAGCAATCAAAACTAATTTTGCTGGAAATTTACTATTGGTTGTCTACATTTCCTGAAACCTTATACTGAAAAATAAAGATAATGTGTAGGATCATTAAAAAATAAATAAAAAATAAAAAATTGTGTATTCTTTATAATTAAAAACTTAGTTAAAATATACTGACGAATAATTATAAAACTGATGATTTAAATTTTTTTGGCATGTCACAGTAATGACTAAATTTCTACATTTTTGCGAAATCACGGGCCTTTCTGCATCCTCCATCATTGGTTCGCCCATACAAGACTCCACATAACTTTGGCAGCTATTTATACAAAAATGGTTTGTAATATTTAAAATCCTGTATCTCGGAAAGGTATTTGAATCTCTGAAAACTTTTTTTCATAAAAAGCAAAAATTCCAAAAATCGTATTTTTAAATTTATTTTCTTTTTAAGCATGTTTAAGAGGATCCAAAAAAGTAGCTACATAGAAGTATGGACAACATATTTTTTTAAGAGTCGGGCCTTTACAAATATTTTTTTGAAGTTTATGCCTCTAGGCCAAAGTCTTCCCCCCTTGACTATAAAATATAAAAAAAATAAAATAAAAACTAAGAGCCATGATCTCAACATTTGAATAATCAAAAGTGTTTAAAAGTATATTTTACACCAGTCGAGTTTTTTAAGAAATGATTAGTTCTAAAAATATGTGAGTATCGACGATTTTTTTCTTGTTTAGCCATAAACTTTGATAATTATTTACAACGGCCTTTCGATTTTTTGAAAAAAAATAATCATTTTGTTTCTAAAATCATTTTTCACAGATAAATAAAAATTTGCAAGCAAAAGTATTTTTTTTAATAAATCGCGCAGTTATATTAAATTATAGTTGTTTGAAGGGTTACGTTACGTTTCGTAGTTTTTCGTTAAAACATGATATTTTTTTATTTTCTGAGAGAGTTTTCATTTTAATATTTGATATTTTTCAAATTGACCGAGTAATTCCTAAGAATTTTAATTGAGAAAATAGAGTTTCAATGAATTAAATGAAGAAAACAAAATGTCTGCGAATATTCCAATAAGCCCTAATTTTCGATATTTTAATATAAAATCTTAAATAATTTAAATTTTTCAATCTTTTTAAAATGAATAATTCAAGCCTAACATTTCATAGTGGCTTCAAACACCTATTTTTGAAATTTATTATTTTTTCCAAAATATCATTTATATCTCTGTGAAAATTGTAATGTTTATTCATCTCTGTGACTTTTATAAACTAATCCAAATACATATAGAAATAAAAAAAAATGTTTTTTTTTGGGAAAAACATACTTTTTATTAGGACCTTTTGAAGATGAGCGAGTAAATGTATATTTATAATTTTTGACATTTATTCGTTATCGCTTTAGCTCAGTTGTTTTTTTTCAAATGTTAATGTTTATTTTCGACATTTGTAAAAAAAAATCTTTATAAAGTTTGTCGATTTTTTCTCTTGAATTTCAAAAATTTCATAGTGGCTTGAAACACTTTTTTTCGAGTTTATTTTTAATATTTAAGAAAAAAAAATCGGATAATCATATCTCTGTGAAAATATTACTGTCCATTCTTCTCAAAAAACTTACATAGTTTTATTTTTCAATTTATAACTTTAACTTTTGATAATTTTCAGAATCATTATGTAAAATATTTCTTATATTTGTGAAATTTTGAGCAAAGTGTGTTTAAATATGTTTCAATTGAAGCGTTCTTTTATTACAAAACGCAAAAAATAAATTTTGTACCCCTCGCAACAAAATATCAATACAAATTCCGATTTTTTTTTTTTTTTTTTTGGAGCGTAACACGGCCATCAACCCCTTAACTGTGTAACGTAATTAAAGAACGCTCCCAATGTATTATTATTAAAATGTATTTAATTTCATTTTCTGGATCAGATTCATTATTTTAACATTTTTCCTGGTTTCATCCTAGTTATAAAATTAAATTTTAATTAAGTTTGGGATTGTATTTTTTAATTTTATTTCAGTGATTTTTTAAAACAGGGGGAATCCTCGTATGTTTGACAGGTTAAGCACTCGCTCCTAACTCCATCCATTTTACTGATTTTCACTAGTAAAACAACTAATTTTGCAAACTTTGAAACTTGATTGCTCACTTCTTTTTGAGCTGTTCATCACTCGACTTCAGTTGAAAACGCTTTTAATGAGCTGTAATTGAATGTCAAAGTGCTGATATGGCAACATTAGAGGCACGATGGAATTTGATGCTGTTCCCTTTATTACTGTTTTTGTACAAATAAATAATTCCATAATTCAATATTTATATTTATAAATAAATTAACCTGTAGCAGTAATTTTTTTTTTTACAATTTGACTAGCTTTAAAACAACTCTAGAGTTTTTTTTTTGAAATGGTCCTATAAACAAAATTTTCAATTTTTGCTTTTTGGGTGTTTTTAGAACCGCCTTGAGTCAGGTGTATTCAAAAACATCCAAAAAGCAAAAAGTGAAAGTTTTGTTTATAGGACCTTTTCAGAAAAAAAACTCGAGAACTTGAAATCTACAAAGGATGAAGAGGGAGTAGAGTTTGTTTATATTCAATCTTCTATTTGAGACGATTTATTTTTATTTACTTATTGAAAGCTTAAGTTTTGGCGGGAATTTTATGTGTTTATATTTTTGAGTTTTTATTTTGCGTGTCAACATGTTTTCGTATAAAGTGTTTAAAGGAATGTTTTAACTTGTGTTGCTTGACTGATTTTAAAGCAAGGGATCTTTTTTTCGAAACAAAAATAACTTGTTAAAAAACTTAATATTACTAAAAAATGAACTTGATCATTTTATTTTTCCATTTAAAATAGAGTTTAAAGATAGTATTTAAATTGTGTCTGAAAAAGTCGTATTAAGAATTGTTAATTTTTGCAATTTCATTTTTCATTCAGGAAACAAATATTTCATATTACCACAATCGATACCGCAAACCCTGTGGTGACACCGTGCCCTCCTCTCATAAGCTGCGATGCGGTCTAAATTTAATAAACATCAACATAAATTTCAATCCTCTGGCTGATGCTGCTGCTGCTGCCACCAAACAGAAAGCCACCAACACTGGGGCATCGATTCCGCTGCTTAGCTCTCCCCGCCCCCGCCCCCCTTCCCACACTACTTCTCGTGGAAGAAGACCAAGCCCCTCAAAAGAGACAAACACGTGCCCCCACCCCCCATAAATTGGATATAAAATTTGCTTAAATCCTGGCTGTTTTTCCACGCTGGCTTGGAAAATGCGCTCTCGCGCACCAAAGCGGAAAAGTAAACTTTGGCACCACCACCCGCATCCCACTTTTGGGTGGCTGTCAATCGAAATTCAATTTTCGCATGAATTTTTGGTTTTCCACGCCGTGGTGCCAAAATTGGAGGAGGAGAACTGGCAGATGAATCTATAAAAAGCAAGTCAGATTTAGCAGTTTGATGGCGGTGGCGGAGCTTTTGGAAGGAACAAAAGTTGGCGCGAACTTTTTTCACACTCGGCAAGCTTGACTTAAGAAGGGGGGAGGTTCCAGCTTTCCTCATCCCTCTGAAGTAACTGTCTGTCACGTGGATTTTTGAAATTTTGGTTGAGCTTGTGGGGATGGTCTTTTGGTGAAGCTCTGATTTTTTTTTGTTAGGGGAAGGAGATGCAATTGGAGTGTTTAAATAAAATTGATTGAATTTGAATTTATTCCTGGAATTTGGAATCAACCTGGGCAAATCGAACGGACTGATGACGGAGCAATGAGTGGGGATTTCCGGCTTTTCATTGGAATCAAATTATTTGGAAAATGCGATTTCATCACGATTGAATGACACCTATAAAGATTAAGGACGACTTTTAAGAGATTGCAAATTCATTTTCAACGTTACCTAATCATACTTTTTTGTCTTTCCATTGCAGGTTGAACTCATATTAGGTAAGTTCCAGCTTCAAGTTAAAGAAATAAGGAATTATCCTCTGTCTCAATTTCATTTTATGCATTCAAATCTTTACAAAATACACAAACAACAGTGTGTATTCTCCAAACTTTTTCTTGTCCCACTTCAGAATAACACTCTGGGAAATCAAAAACGCAGAAAAAACACTTCCTTGCCAAATTTTGTTCACGCTGCCTCCACAAAACTCACAAAGCTTCGACGTGGTGTCGTCTCCGATGCTGCGTTTTGGGACTTTGTTTCTGTGTTGACTTTGACGATAAATCGATTTTCGGATCAGCATCTGCCTCAACCACCCACACTTGGAAAAGCTCCTTACGATGGGATGGTGGTGGATTTTTTTTTTGTTTTTCCATCCGCCTTTTGCATGTTGGTTGAGATCCGCAGTGACGACACACAGTCAGTGTGGCACTAGATTGGTAGTAGATTGCGCGTGCAACGAAATGAACGTGACTAAGTCGATTTGACGTAAATCTGGGGCGCTGGGACGTGAAGGATTTTGAATTTATCGAGGAAAAAGTGATAAGCTTTTTTGAGTGCGAATAAATTTTGAACTAAAAATCAATAAAAGATGTGCCAGCCCTATAACTCAAGTTTAAAAAAATATTTGCGGAACAAATTGAAATATTTTATAAACTGAATAAAATCATTTACATTTTGAAGAGAAACTAGACCACATAAGGTTAACAAAATTTGTGCAAAATCCATGCTCAGCAACAAAATAATTCTTCTGTTTTCCAAAATTGTAACCCTTTTTTAAATAAAAAAAATCGTGCTGAACGAAAACTTGTTAAAATATTTGATGATATAAGCTTATACAAGTTTGTTTTTCCGTTTTCTTGATTTATGTTCCCTTTTTTTGAATTTAAAAACATTATCATGAAAAATTTAAAGCCTTGATTTTAAAATTCTTATGAAATTGATCATCAGGAACGTGATTTTTCCTTCAGGTGGTTGAGGATGTTTGGATGCAACTTGATTTTTTTTAAATTTTACTAAAATAATTAATGGTTATGACTTCCAGTACGAAAAACCAAACACCGCTTCGAAAAGTCAAACTTTTCAAAATAGACAACGAGTCAAAATATCGATTTTTCTTAAATTATGGTATAAACCCAAAATATCTACAAAAATCTATATTTTGACACTTTGGCTAAATTCTGAGGACAGCTAAAATTTCAGTGAGAAAAATTATATTGTAAAACATACTGTTGGACAATTTTCGAATTTCGTTTGAGTGATTCCATACATTTACCCTTGAAAAATTAGACATCTGCAAATGATAAAATCTCGAATTTTAGGAAAAACATCCCAGATTTGTTTTCTTTTTGGAGGTATTTAGGTTATAAATTTGCATCTTTTTACCTTAAAAATGGCTGTAACCTTTTACACAAATTGACTAGCAAAAAATTTTATTTTTTATTTTTTAAAGCTCTAAAAGTGCCCCGAACATCACTTTGCTCTAAAATTTAACCCTGAATTGTTACGTAAAAAACTGATTTTCGAAGATTTGCTCTGATGCTTTCTATAAATTTGGTCGAAGAAGGAGTAGAATGAGAGATAAAATTTTTGTGTCTTCGACAAAGTTGCTTGGATTTGCAAACACAAAATACCAAAAATATTCATGAAAATTTAGAATTGTGAACCACCCATATTTTCAACTAAACCAGAAGTTGCCTCTTCCCATTTGCAAAAAACTCTACTGAAGATACCAAAGCTCCAAAAATTCTCAGTGTCGAAAATATTAATTTCGATACAAAAACTTAAACAAATACTACAATGAACTTTTTGCAATTCCGTCGTAAAAACTACTTTCTTTTTCTGTCATTCTTGAACGACGAAATAGCCTACTTTTCTGTACCAAAAATAACAGAATCGAATTGCAACACTTTTTAAAATAAATGCTGAAAACTTCTTCTTTTCAGCACTGAAATGGGTGCTGAAAAGTTGAACTTTTCCGCACTTGTTTCGAAAAGTAACAGTTTTCATTTTTTTTATTTAAACGATTTATTGACAAAACACATGAAAATTTGACTTAAAATTTCACTCAATGGGTGTTTTTCGGAATTGAAAAAATATTGTATAGAACTCGTTGCAAAACTTGATTTTTTTCCGCACCCTTTCTTATTTATCCAACTCGGTGAACCTCGTTCGATAAATGTACGACTCGTGCTGCAAAAATCCTCTTTTAGCAACTTGTTGCATAAACTACTATTATAACATTTCCTTGTAAAAATAAAAAGAAAGCTTTTTTTGCTGGATTATTTGTTCAATTAAAATGTTAAAATTTAGTTTTTATTACAGTTAAAAAAGAGTTAATATTTTGTGTGCTTTTGGTTTAAAAATCAATTGTTCAAAAATAAAATAGTTTATATGGAAATTGGTTATAGAATAAATCAATAAATATATTTAAAAAAATAAATAAAGATATGTGAGTAAAGAAGAATAAGAACTACACAAACCATTTGAAACACTTTACACATCGATGCCCATGTGCCCTCTTGTTCTATCTAGATAGGAATCCCAGCAAGCTTAGTACGAAAGAGCACACCGGCATCTATATATTAATTAAAAGAATTAGGCTGAATTAATAAAGATTTTCCCTTTAACACTGGCACGCCCAACGCATGTCCAACTTACACGGACGCCCAAGCCTTCCAAAAAATGTGGAACGGTAACTTCAACTCGCTGGTTCTCGGGCATCACTCAACCAATCGGGATCGCGATTCTTGTTTCCAGTGATTTGTAAGAATGTCTAGATGATCCTAAAATTTTGCAGAAATTGATTTGAACAAATCTGTAATTTCTACGACCGAAAACATCGTTCCACCTTTTTTTAAAACGACTGCCTCTGCGGAATTTTTGGCGTTTTTTTTTTTTAGCAGGCGAAAAAAAAAGTTGGAACGATGTTTTTGATCGCAAAAATTACAGATTTAATCAAATTGAGTTCTGTAAAGTTCTAGGATCATCTAGACATCCCAACAAATCACTGGAAAAAATAATTGTCTTGATTGGGTGAGTTATGCCCGAGAACCAGCGAGTTGAAGTTACCGTTCCAACTTTTTTGGAGCCTTGGGCGTTGGAATGTTAATCATTCAAATATTTTACAATGGCTTTGCAGTTTTTTAAACCATTTTCGGATCAATAAAATATTTAAATATTGTGGGCTAGTCCATTGCTGTTAAAACAAATGTGTTGAATCTATATGTTCTGGTGTTATTAAAACACTTAAAAAGTACGATTAAGTTAGCGTTTATTAACAGCGGTCTGAACTCGACAATGTACTTTTCTCAACTGCCCGAACGGCGTCTGTGCTCTACGAGTGTGTGAGTGTGTTGGTGTGTTTCCTAACCGTGTTGCCAGATTCAGGGATCTGCATAATACAACATCCTCTCCACAGTGAAAAGTAAAAGTTACGCTAGTGCAAAATAAAATCCTTCAGCTTCGCTGGAATCCTGGTCTCTCGTCTCGGTCGTGTAACTCCTGGAGTGCCCACGTGGTTATCCTTGCTCTCCGTTCCACGCACCGCTCCTCGTGTTGTCGCGGCAGGCGCTGAAACCATCAGCGGCGGCGATTGCGGCATCGCAGCAGGCGGCGAGTTCTCTCCAGTAAATTCATCCATTTGACAACTCGGTGTGATCGCAGGAAAGTCTGCTGCTGCAGAATTCGATCCACTTTCCGGCAGCGATTCAGGAACAGGTGTTCCGCTCCGGACGGGTGTCGTTGCAGGTTCTTGACGTGGTTTTATGTGGACGAGGCTGCGCCGGTACTCCTTGCCGGCAACGTCGACACAGTAGCTGCGATCGTTCATCCGGTTGGCGATTGTACCAGGTGTCCAAACCTTGGATGTTTCCGGATTAAGCTGGACGAACACTGGAGATCCGGTCGTCAACTCAGGTAAAACCCGCGCCTTCTTGTCGTACTGGAACTTTATCTTCTTTCTGTTCCGCTCGATAGCTTCCGGGACGCTTTCCACCACCTTCGGCAGCAGATTATTGATCGAGCTGGGAACGCCACACCTTGTAGCACGGGAAAACAATCGCGCAGATGGGCTTGACCCAATCTTGTTAGGGATGTTTCTCCAGTGGAGCAGCGCGTACCAGAAATCTGTCCCTGTTTCGTTGGCCTTCATCAGCAAGCGTTTGGCGATTTTTACTGCAGCTTCGGACTTCCCGTTCGCCTGCTGGTGGTGTGGTGCGGAAGTCACGAGTTCAAAATCCCAGTCTTTCGCAAATTTCACCATTTGTCGGTTGACGAAGTTGGTGCCATTGTCCGTCAGCACTCTTTGGGGTGTGCCGTGCCGCGCGAAGTTTTGCTGACAGGCCGCAATGACGGATTGCGGCGTAAGGTCCTTCAGCAAGTCGACCTCGAAGAAGTCGGAGTAGTGATCCACCGTGACCAGGAAATTTCGCTTGTGTCCTTGATACTCCGCGAAGAATACGTCCATCGATATCATCTGGAACGGGTGGACCGGAATGCTGTGGCTCTTCATGGGCGGATTCTGCTGAGAAGCGGCGAATTTGGCACACACGTTGCAGCGTGCTACGACCTCTTTGATCTGGGAGCTCATTCCCGGCCAGAAGAGGTTAGCACGGGCGAGCTTGAGGGTGGCTTCGACGCCGTTGTGGCTCACGTGACAGCTGTCCACCAGCTTGCGACGGAGAATGTGCGGGACGAGGATGCGGTCACCACGGAAGACAAGACCGTTCTGCGTGGAAAGTTCCTCGCGGTAGCCGTAATAAACTTTAACGTTTTCCGAGACTCGGTCGGCAGATGCTGGCCATCCACGCTGCACAAATTCGATGACCTGCTGCATCGACGGGTCTTTCTCGGTCTCTTCCATTATCTCGCTCAATCGACTATCCGAAACGCTCAGGAAGTTACTCATCTCCACGTTCTCGAGTTCCTTGAACACCCTGTAGATGTTCCACTTCTTATTCTCCTCCTGCAAACGATCCTTTGGTTCCGGGGCGCGTGACAGTGCATCAGCGACTACATTTTCTTTGCCCGTGACAAAGACAATCGAGAGACGGTAACGCTGCAGGTTCAGCAGCATGTGCTGGAGTCGTTTCGGCGCGGAGAGCAACGGCTTGTTAAAGATGGTGATCAGCGGCTTGTGGTCCGTCTTCACTGTTGCTTGCGGGTTGCCTACGATGAGTTGGTCGAAACGGATGCAAGCAAACAGGATCGCCAACAGCTCCTTCTCAATCTGCGCGTAATTCCGTTCGGTGTCCGTCAGCGTGCGCGACGCGTAGGCGATGACACCGTTGTTTTGGTAAACGGCAGCACCCAGCCCGAAACAACTTGCATCGCATTCGATGGTGATCGGCTGGCTCACGTCGTAGTACGAGAGCGTGCCGATGTCTGAAACCAGCGACTTCACACGATCGAACTCGTCCGCTTCTGCGCTTGTCCACTTCCAGGGTTGTGATTCGACGATAAGCTTTCGCAGGTTGGTGAGATTCGCGCTGAGGTTCGGAATAAATTTGCTGAGATAGTTCACCATCCCGACGAACCTGTGGACCTCCTTCCTGTTGGTCGGCGTTGGGTACTTGCGAATCGTCGAAATCTTGCTCTCGTCCGGCTTCAGTCCCTGGTCGGTTAGAACATGCCCGTAGAACTTAACGGACGTTTGGCACAGCTTCAGCTTTTCTCGGTTAAGCTTAACGTGGTGCTCCTCGAGTCTGCGGAAGAGCTTCTTGAGGCGTTCGTTGTGGTTGATGAGTGCCTCCTCCATCGTGTTTCCGGTCCCATAGACGAGAATGTCGTCCGCAATACATTCGACGCCGTCCAGACCCTGGATTGTTCCTTGAAGTTTCATTTGGAATATCTCCGGAGCCGGTGCTATGCCAAAGGGCATGCGTATCCAGCGATAGCGCCCAAAAGGCGTCCAGAATGTCGTTAGCTTGCTGCTCTTCTCGTCCAACACGATGTGCCAAAACCCTTTTTTGGCGTCAACCGTCGAGAAAACCCGGGCCTTTCCGAGTTCCGGAAGGATTTCATCCAGTGTGACGAACTGCAAGTGCGGTCTCTTCAGAGCTTTGTTCAACGGCACTGGGTCCAGGCACACGCGAACGCTCGGCTTGTTTGGATCACCGCGCTGCACGATGAGTATGTTGCTGACCCAGTCCGTGTGGGCCGACTCCTTGGTGATGATTCCATCTCGCTCCATGACTTCCAACTCGTGCTTCAACTTACCGCGCAATGCGATGGGGACTCGGCGTGGCGGCTGGATCGACGGGGCTACCGAGTCATCAACCTCCAGCGAAATCTCGCCGTCGAACTTGCCGTAGCCGTTGAACAGGTCTTTGTGGCTGTCTGCGAGTCTTTGGGCTTCCACGCGGTAGATGTTAAGCAAATCCGAAGGGGGGAAAGCCGGGTTTGGACCACCGAAGGTTACGGCTTTGCAGAAACGCACGAATCCCAGCACTCTCGAGGCCTTGGCCGAGAGCAGTGGTCGATGGCTTCCTTCAACCACTTGCAGCACTACTTTGTATTTGCGTCCTTTTCGACGGCTTGGCACTTTCACTTGACCCAGAACTTTGATGGGATTCCCACCGAAGCTCTGCAGTCGCAACTTTGATGGCAACAACACTGGTTTATCTTCTTTCACTTGTTTCACTAGATAGTCATATCCAACAAGGCTCGTGTTTGCGCCGGTGTCTAGTTCACATACGATTTTCTTCCACTTTTTGTTCAACTTCACTTCCAGCTCGGCACAAACACTTCCTCCGCGGTCGGAGTCGTCGAAAATTTTTCCGATCTCGTACTCTTCCTCCTCGCTGTCCTCCGATGAGGCGTCGTCGTGAGAACTGTACTCCTCCGTCCCGCTGCTGTCATCCTTGATCTCCTTCACGCGCTTCGAGCTCTTTCGGCTTGGCTTGGACTTCTGCTTGCACACCTTCTCGAAATGGTTGCGGCCCTTGCAACGATTGCACTTTTTGCCGAAGGCCGGACAAGCACCTTTCACGAACTCATGGGCGTCACCGCAGAATTTGCACCGAAATTGTTTCGCCTTGGACTGGACCTTCTTCCTGCCGATCTTCTTTACGTCGGATTCCGGCGGCAACATCGCCAACTCCAGGCTGCGCCTTGCGGTGATCTCTTCCGCCCGGCACATGTCCACTGCTTTGTCGAGGGTTATGTCTGGGATGGCCAACATCTTGGAGCGGATCTGGGGCCATTTGTTGGCAGTAACAAGTTTGTACGTGACAAGACTGTTGGTTTGATCTCCGAGCTTGGACATTTGTGCCAGCGTCTTGAGTCGGGTCAAAAAATCGTCCGTTGTTTCCCGTGACGTTTGTGTCGCGGAAAAGAACTCAAGCCGGTCCAGGATGATATTCCGCTTCGGAGTTACCTTGGCTCGAATCGCGGTCAAAGCGTCTTCTGGTGTGGCGCTTTGATCTGCCGTGAGCTCGAAGTTGAAGAATTTCTTCCTCGCTTGCTCACCGATCACCGACAACAGGAAACTAACCTTCTGCTGGTCGTCGGTGGCTGGCCACTTATCCATCCGTGTTGCCTTTACGTAATTGTTCCAGCTTTTCTCGAAAAAATCCATGTTCTCCTCCATGTCACCCTCGAGCACAAGCGGCGAGGGCAGAGGAACTTGAGATGATTGCGCTGGAACGTTCGCTGCGGCCGTGGCTCGGGTTACGGCGAGGGCCACCATTTGGGCATTCGCCGTCGACATTCCCTTAATCATCTCCTCCACCATCTTCATCTGATGGTCCATCAGCTGCTTCAACTGATCAGCATCCATTTTACGAGGATGTTCACTTCGCGAAAACAAAATGGCGGTACGAAAACCAAAAAACGACGCGAACTTCGACGCGAAAACTTTTTCGCTTTTTTATGAAAAAATCAACACTTTCCGCGATATAGACGACGCCGGAAATGTCTCTCAGAGTTCACGCACTTCTGACACCATGTTCTGGTGTTATTAAAACACTTAAAAAGTACGATTAAGTTAGCGTTTATTAACAGCGGTCTGAACTCGACAATGTACTTTTCTCAACTGCCCGAACGGCGTCTGTGCTCTACGAGTGTGTCAGTGTGTGAGTGTGTTTCCTAACCGTGTTGCCAGATTCAGGGATCTGCATAATACAACACTATATTTGAGAAAAACTTTTTTTTTTCTGTTGAGATTTGTAGGTTGCTGAACTCTATAAAAATAAAATTATTAACTATTCAATGCCTAACACCTAAAGCATCAATAACGCCAATGACAAATTATATAATATCAATTTTAAGGTCTTATACAAATTTCAGTTATTAATTGCATCATATAAACATTGTTTGGAAGCCAGCGTGTATGCAAAAAATGTATCAAAACCACCGTTCAAAAGAAAAGTTAAATTTTGAATTTTGATTGCTCACCATGCGATCTATATAGATTTTTTTCTTCTAATTACGAAACGACTTCCAAATTTGCATCAAATATAATGTTATTCAAATCTCAGTAATCTATTTTTAAATTATTGAAAATTTAGAATTATTTTTTTCTTGATAGAAATAACTTTGCCAAAATCACAATATGCAATTTTCTATGCATAAATTTAACTATATGTCGACTGAATTAATTTCACAACCTTTAAGCATTGGTCTTAAATAGAATAACTTGCTTGACAGATTCATTTTGTTTAGAAATTATAGATCCAGAATTGTAACACTCGAAATAAAAGTCTAGTTCATTAATTAAATTTTTTCCCTGTCTTTAAAAATGTAAAAAAAATAAATTTGAAAAAAAAAATCTACACACTTCTTGAAGAAAATCATGCACTGGGGCATAAATCCAACTTTTTTTTAATATATTATAGTGAATTCTATCAAATTGCTTGATAAGATGCAAAGAGTGAGCCATAATTCCAAATACAAGCTCAAAAAGCACAACAAAAGCTCGAGCAGTCCAAACCAAGTCAATTTTACGATTTTGTATTGTTTCTTCAGCCTGTGGAAGAAAGTCACATTTCAAGTTATGACCACTTTTGGCAACACCAACATCATATGATTTACTCTAACATTTTATACAAAAATCTTGATTTTGCAGTGGCATAGGACTTCCAAAATATAAAAAATGTATCTCAACAAAAAAGAAGACTGTACTTTTTATTTGCTTACAGCAAAAAATAAATAAACAAGTATGAAGGGATAATTCTATAAAAAATATAATAAATTTAAAATTAAATTTCTTTCAATACATAAAAAAGTACAATTCATCAAAATGATTGACTATCGATCTTCATTTAAAATCATAATCCTAAAAAAGTCAAATTCAACAAACATCTGGCAAAAAACGAAAAATAGAAATCGATTGTCAGTACTGCTACTGGTGCAGTCCATTGAACTGTACCAAATTTATTCATCGAATGCGTATTTTTCGAACGTTCAAGCCGTCTCCCTCCTCTTAAGAAAATCCTCCCTCACCCACCCTCGTCAGCAATCGTCGAACACAAGACAGCAGTGCGAGGAAAACCAGCGCCGGTGACAGCGGAAATTCGATTACCCTCTTGACACCGTCGTCATCGTCGACTTTCTTTGCCAAAATTGAAGACGATTGGAAAACTGGTTCTTTGTTTCCGGGAAATTTCCGTGTCGCACCTTTGAGTATCTGTGCACTTTTCTTTCACTCTGTGTGCGGGAAATTGCCATAGAGATAATTTTCTAGGCAAAGAACAAACTTGTCGCCTTTTCTAAGCTTCTCCTCAATGAATGGAAAAGTTTCACTGCCGATCAATTTAATGTGTCGTTTTCGGGGTTGCCCCTTTTCTTACTCCCCTAAAAGCAGCTTAAATATTCATGGAAAACACTCACTTTGCTGAAAAGTTTTGCAGCCGTTCAATTGGTTTTTGCTTTGATTTGGTGTGAGACGAATAAAATTTTCGTTTTAATTGGTTCGATGGAGAAGTTTATGCTCTTTTAAATTTATTATTTTTAAAGTAATATTTTAACTTCCTTCGATCAAAAGATAATTGAATTATGCAGAATACTTCAAACCTCAAAGAACATGACATTATTTCCCACCAAACACTTCCAAGTCAAAGTGAGTAATCTTTCGCCTTTTTTCTTCGTTCCTTTGATGTTCTCAAGAACGCTGTCAAACACTTTTTTTTTGCAGGCAGTTTGCACTGGGTATAATGAATGAGCCATTTGGCCTAAACGGTTTTTTTACTCCTCCTTACCCACCTCTCCACCCTTGTTTTAACTTATGCGCCACTCTAATGCGTTCAGAAGGTCGCCACCAACAGCGCCATAAGGCACATACACGCACGAGAGTGTGGGGGAAAATTAAAGGAAAAAAATACTCCAAGCCGACACCACCATTTGGCGTGTGACATAAAAAGTGATAAAATATGAGCAGCATAAATGTCCGCGCCACTTGGCTGGGCAAAAATTTATGCAAAGGCCGGTTGAAGTTGGATGCTGGTTGTTTGAGATTCTCGAGATATGGTTTGCCCTGGAAGTGCAGAAAAATATTTACTAGATTAAAAAAAATTGATTTATTAAATTAATTATTTCCATGTAAAAAGTAAATAAGTAAATCTTTCCCAGTTCCTGAGGGGAACACCCTTGAAGAGTATCGGGGCCGGCATTTACAAAGCGGATTCAGTGGCAGTTTCATTCTCAACTTAATGTTAACATGTTAAGGTTAATGTTAACATTCCATAGGTCGCCTCCCTAAGGTGTCGTGATAAGGTCCAGTTTGTGACGATACACTACCTTCCCTTTACTAAGCAATCGATTCCAGAAGGGAAAAGATCACCAGTTGTGTTGGTCCGAGCCGGGATTTGAACCCCGATCTACCGCTTACGAGGCGGAAGCGTTACCACTGGGCTACGTGGCTCGGTCATATTATTTCCATGAGTCTTAAATTATTACTTTCTATGGTTTTAACGAAACAATAACAAGGGCATTACTAATTTTATTAAAAGTTTTAGCACTTGTGGGATCGAGTTAAGGTAGATAACATCATAGTTCTATGAAAAGTTCAAGTTTCTGCGAATGTAATACGAAATGTTTAAAAAAAACTTGAGCAGGACTGCTGCTATTGGCTTCATCCATAAAGTACGTCACGCTTAAATCAGCAAAAAATTATTCCACCTCCCCCCCATTCTCACGCTTTTCCTTTACTTTTAACACGCAATGTCACACTTGCTCAGACTCCCCCCCTCTCCCCCCCCTGTAGCGTGACATACTTTATGGATGACGCCTTATGCATATTTCTTTAAAAACAAAATTACAAAATTTTAATTAATTATAGCGTAACAAGCTAATTCTAAAAGGGTTTGTCTCGGTCCTACGGTTTTAAAGTGTGATAAAAATATTATGTTTTATAATAATGAACACATTATTTTTTTTTCGAAATCAGTATCTTAAAGTATTGAGCAATTAAATTGACCCTTCAAAAAATTATACTTAATTCCTCTTAAAAAAAAATCCGATCGATTAGAAAATCTCAGAAAAACTTGTTTTTTTTCTGACAGAATAGAATAAAGTTATAAAGTAAATTTATAAAAAATCTTCCAAACTTTTCGAATAAAAATATTTTGAAAAAATATCTGATTTTTGAACTGAAAATCATATTAAGAGCAATATAACTTGAAAATTTGTTAAAGAATGTGTAAAACAATTTTAGATTGCAAACTCGATTTTAAATTAAGAAAATTTCAAAGATATGTTTGCCAGTGATTTTGATATTTTCGAATTACCACATTTTTTTGACATAGGCTATGTCTTTACTTACTATACTGGGGGGCCAGTTCAAAATTTCGATCCCAAGCGTCACATTTGGCGAACGTTATTTCAAACGGTAATATCTTCATCCAGACACATTGAAATTACATCATTTCTGGACCATTCGATTCGGAAAACCTTCAGCAATTTTCTATAAATCTCCCAGTATTGGCAGAATTGTATAACTATTCAAACAATTCAATGTTTTAAAACGCTTAGAAATAGCTAACAAAACGAACGCTTTTGAGGGGAAAACCGCCGCAGCAGAACTGGTCGTCGACGATCGTGAAAAGAGGGGAAGTAATAGCGAAGTAGAAGTATAAAAATGCGTTCTACCCTTTCCACTCAACTTAGTTGCCACCGAGATGCTGAACAAGTCGGGTCGGCTCATAATATCTGAGCCGCAGACGGGTGAAGCAGCAGCAGCAGGGGGAGAGAGAGCCCTAGCAGCGAAAATTCTCTCTTCCGGAGAAGGATTTCTTCTGAAAAATCACCTTTATTTTCTAGACAGAGAGAGAGAATCGGAGAGCAGCACCGAAGAGGGCAAATTGTGTGCGAATGCCGTAGAATGACACACCAAATGCCGTAGGATGGCAGATTCAAGAAAATTGCCAAATGCGCGTTCACACACACTCCCGTTTCATGGTACACGCTGATTGGGTTCGATGCGTCGAGTTTCCCTTCCACGGATGTTCGATTGATGTATCTAAATTCGTCACCTGAAAAGGCCATCAGAGACTGCGACCAACTACAGATACACCCGGGGACGAGCAAAACCGCCAGCGGATGCAATTTTTAGGCAGTGGAGTAAAATCGCTTAACCTGACTGTGTGAAGATTGTTGTAGCCCTGTTTTATGGGTTCTCATTAAAAATGGCCATTTCGACAGTGTTGGCCAAAACCTGGAGTGGCCGGTGCCTCAAAGAAGGTTCCCCCGGGGCCTGGGGGGACATTTACAGAACCATACGAGTTGTGGCAATATGGGTATCAAAATTCATGGTTTTTGAAACTGAACATGATAATGGCCATTTCGACAGTAGTGGCCAAAACCTAGAGTGGCCGATGATCTCAAAGCAGGTACCCCCGTGGCCCGGAGGGCCTTTTACAGAACCATACGAGTTGTGGCAATATGGGTATCAAAATTCATGGTTTTCGATACTGAACATGAAAATGGCCATTTCGGCAGTGGTGGCCAAAACCTGGAGTGGCCGGTGATCTCAAAGCAGGTTCCCCCGGGGCCCGGAGGGCCTTTTACAGAACCATACGAGTTGTGGCAATATGGGTATCAAAATTCATGGTTTTTGATACTGAACATGATAATGGCCATTTCGACACGACTTTTACAGAACCATACGAGTTGTGGCAATATGGGTATCAAAATTCATGGTTTTTGATACTGAACATGATAATGGCCATTTCGACAGTAGTGGCCACAACCTGGAGTTGCCGGTGCCCTCATGGAAGGTTCACCTTGGGGAACATTTATGACAATTTTGCCAACAAATCTATGAAACAAAATAAAATACTCTTATTCCAGATTTCACTAGCAATCCAAAAACTCATTCAAATTGTTTGGTCCTATGTCTTTCGGTTATGTCTCTGACATACCATCTTGAACTTTTTTTTTTTGAAAAATTATACATTCACTGTTTATTTTTTTGGGCCAAAATTTGTTAGGTTTGGATGATTTAAGTTTTTTCAATTGCATTTTGCAATTGATTGAAGTAGTACTGATTGTCAAAAAAAATCGAGGTATTGTACATCTGAATTTCATAAAAAAAAATCAATATATTTTATAATCATTATAAATATGAAAATCAATGCAGGAAAATGCTTTTAAATGTGTTTTCAGTTTATAGAACTTCTTTCCATTGTTATTTTGAGGTTTAAAATAATTGTTTATGTCCCCTGATTTTCCAGTTCGTTTATGAAGCGAGGGCAACATACACATTGAAAAATATTTTCTACGACCTAACTTTAGTATTAGCAATTCTGATCTTGAAAGATGTAATTTGCGGTCATCAAAAATTTATCCAAAAAAAGAAATTAAATATATATTTGCATATTTGATTTTTTATGTTTAAAAGTGAAACAAAAATTGGGTTTATACTTTTAAGTGTAACCATGTTTTTTTTTTAAATTATCCTTACTTAAATCTGATTATTTCCCGAATACTTCAGATTGATCTGAAATTTGCATCTCAAGCTATATAATTTTTTAAGATTTTCACCATAATAAACGAACTGCGATCTCAAAAAAAAAAGACTTGTGAACTCTGAGTGAAACTTAACGCAACCATGTGATTTTTCATCAAAAAGTAGATTTTTGAGTTCTTAACAATCTTACTAAACCTTACATGATGAAACGATGCTAGATCGTTAAGAGATGACTCTCTAATTATTTCTCTGAATTATTATTTTTCTCTGAAAAAACAGGGTCAAGTCAGAAGGCACAAACTTTTAAAGCAGCACTGTTGCCAAGTAATTATAGAACAATTTTGGCGAAGAGGGAATGCAAGTATATCAATTCACATGGAAGTTTTCTTGATTTAAGTGAACAAAATGTCTTTTAATATCAAATTTCCATGATATTGATTATATCTTTGTATTGACAGCTACTCTTTTTATATGAAAACCATCAAAATAAGTTTCATATATGTTGTTTAATTGCAGTCAAATATCCAAATATTCAATATTTTTCTAGGTAATTTTAAAGGACAAATTTTAAGTTAAAGGACATGGAGTAAACTGCATTTGAAAATTTCCAGTTTCACAACTCACCTCTTAAACTAGTTTTAATTAAAAAAAAAATTGGGTTAAATTAAAAAAAAATCTGGCAAAGTACCAACAAAAAATCTGGAAAAATATGACACACGAAAATCTAACAACTATGAATGGGGAACGTAAGGAAGGATACGATCGAATTCAACAGCTTGTAAAATTCTGATGGTTTAAATGATTTTTGCCCCAAAAAGGTTGAATCTACATTTTCATTTAAATAAATTTATACTAATTTTTTCGATTTGCAACTACACTCATTCATTTGAATCAAAAGTATGGTCAACATTATCTTAGCCAGATTTTGACAGAATCTGTCAAAATCTGTCAAAATCTGGCTAAGATAATGATTAATCTTTATTCTAACTGGCACTTGAAAAATTTGGAATTCCCAGATATCTGGCAATCGAGTTGAAAGGGGTTTTTTTACCAAATTCACGAAAAATGAGAAATTTAAGGATAGTCCGATTTATATGAAAACCTATTTTACTGTAAACAGCCCTATCAAAACTGTGTTTGTTAAAAACAAGTTAATTTAATTTTTAAATTTGCAACCGTTTGTGTTTGAAAGTATGTTTCATTGATTTTTCTTGGACCGATCTTTAAACAGAACGAAACAATATTCTTGAACTCAAGTATTAAAAATAGAATAGCATTATCTCGACATTAAAGCTCTTATCGTACTTCACGACCAATGAACGCCACTTACGTCACAACACTGTACTTGTTTATGCAACTGAAGTTTTATCGCAATCGAGTGAGTCACAACAAAAATCTGCGTTTCTTTCGCCGATCATTGATTCAAGCTAATTTTCAATGTAACAACGATTATATTCTCAGTTTGCTCCCAACTTTCTTCTAATGTAGTTCTCATTGGAAAGCTTTTCAAAACTCTCAGGATGGACAATTGGATTCATTTTTTGGTGCTGGCTGTCATCATCGGAACAGCTCAAATATCATTGGCAAAAAACTCTACTGAAATAATGTCAAGCAGTGACAACGACACGGAAAGTGAAGAATCTGAAAGTTTTTCTGAACGTCACCCTAGCTTGTTCCGGACTCGTGCTAGAAGAATAATCGCTGTGGAAATAGTGAAAAAGGGACAGTACATAGTTTTACCATGTGATGTAGACGGAAACCCCAAACCAAATAAGTTTATGTGGAGAAAAAATGGCAAAAAAATTCCAAAAAATAATACTTATAACATTTATGAGGGATCTTCGTTGAAAATAACAAAATTGATGGTGTCTGATAGTGCTGATTATACGTGTAAAGCTTGCAATAGTTTGGGTTGTACGGATTCTACAGTGACACTTAGGGCGTTTTTCAAAATGATGGATTATGCAATGCATAACATGTCAGCATTGGTGAATTCTACAGCAACTTTACACTGCTATTTACAGATACAACCAAATGATAATTTCAGTTATAAGTTGTTCAAAGGAAAATTTGCTGAAATGAAGCATTTAATGGATTTTTCGGGCACAACTGATTTGCTGAAAACTCAACGAATTTTAACTATAGAGCATGTTAAACTGGAAGATGCCGGTTGGTATACTTGTGTTGCTGCTAAGTATCATTTGGATAATATATATGAAGTGATAGGTCACAAAAGTGGTTATTTGCATGTGGTAACAAAATTTGAAAGTAGTTACAGTGTTTTGATAATAACGGTTTCGGTTGCTCTGGTTGCAATAGCTACGTGTGCACTTTTAGTAATATTCGGACGTCGTCGAGTGCTGAGTAATAACAAGTACTATCCAAGATGGATAAAGAAAGTTACAGATTGAGCAGTTCTCTACGGAATCGGTCTTTTTTCTTTAATTTTAATTTTTGTATTTTTTAATCCGGCTGAAACTTTTTTGGTGCCTTCGGTATGCCCAAAGAAGCCATTTTGCATCATTAGTTTGTCCATATAATTTTCCATACAAATTTGGCAGCTGTCCATACAAAAATGATATGTAAAAATTCAAAAATCTGTATCTTTTGAAGGAATTTTTTGATCGATTTGGTGTCTTCGGCAAAGTTGTAGGTATGGATATGGACTACACTGAAAAAAAATGACACACGGTAAAAAAAAATTTGGTGATTTTTAATTTAACTTTTTGTCACTAAAACTTGATTTGCAAAAAAACACTATTTTTAATTTTTTTTATTTTTTGATATGTTTTAGAGGACATAAAATGCCAACTTTTCAGAAATTTCCAGAATGGGCAAAAAATCTTTGACCGAGTTATGATTTTTTGAATCAATACAGATTTTTTCAAAAAATCGAAATATTGGTCGCAAAAATTTTTCAACTTCATTTTTCGATGTAAAATCGAATTTGCAATCAAAAAGTACTTTAGTGAATTTTTGTTAAAGTGCACCGTTTTCAAGTTATAACCAATTTTAGGTAACTTTTTTGAAAATAGTCGCAGTTTTTCATTTTTTTAAATTAGTGCCCATGTTTGCCTATCTTTGAAAAAAATATTTTTGAAAAGCTGAGAAAATTCTCTATATTTTGCTTTATTGAACTTTGTCGATACGACCCATAGTTGCTGAGATATTGCCATGCAAAGGTTAAAAAACAGGAAAATTTATGTTTTCTAAGTCTCACCCAAACAACCCACCATTTTCTAATGTCGATATCTCAGCAACTATAGGTCCGATTTACAATGTTAAAACATGAAACATTCGTGAAATTTTCCGATCTTTTCGAAAAAAATATTTAAAAAAAATTAAAATCAAGACTAACATTTCAAACGGGCCAAACATTCAATATTACGCCCATTTGAAATGTTAGTCTTGATTTTAAATTTTTGAAAATATTTTTTTCGAAAAGATCGGAAAATTTCACGAATGTTTCATGTTTTAACATTGTAAATCGGACCTATAGTTGCTGAGATATCGACATTATAAAATGGTGGGTTATTTGGGTGAGACTTAGAAAACATAAATTTTCCTGTTTTTTAACCTTTGCATGGCAATATCTCAGCAACTATGGGTCGTATCGACAAAGTTCAATAAAGCAAAATATAGAGAATTTTCTCAGCTTTTCAAAACTATTTTTTTCAAAGATGGGCAAACATGGGCACTAATTTAAAAAAATGAAAAACTGCGACTATTTTCAAAAAAGTTACCTAAAAATGGTTATAACTTGAAAACGGTGAACTTTATCAAAAATTCACTAAAGTACTTTTTGATTGCAAATTCGATTTTACATCGAAAAATGAAGTTGAAAAATTTTTGCGACCAATATTTCGATTTTTTGAAAAAATCTGTATTGATTCAAAAAATCATAACTCGGTCAAAGATTTTTTGCCCATTCTGGAAATTTCTGAAAAGTTGGCATTTTATGTCCTCTAAAACATATCAAAAAATAAAAAAAATTAAAAATAGTGTTTTTTTGCAAATCAAGTTTTAGTGACAAAAAGTTAAATTAAAAATCACCAAATTTTTTTTTACCGTGTATCATTTTTTTTCAGTGTAGTCCATATCCATACCTACAACTTTGCCGAAGACACCAAATCGATCAAAAAATTCCTTCAAAAGATACAGATTTTTGAATTTTTACATATCATTTTGTATGGACAGCTGCCAAATTTGTATGGAAAATTATATGGACAAACTAATGATGCAAAATGGCTTCTTTGGGCATACCGAAGGCACCAAAAAAGTTTCAGCCGGATTAAAAAATACAGAAAAAATCGAATGACCGAAATCTCAGAGAATTGCTCAGTTACGAGAAATGAAGAAAACTCTGATATAGAAGAATTTCAAATACCTATAGTGACGATTCATCGATCTATGATCATAGAAAATAATTTGTACAAGTCAGCATCAGTCTCAGAATACGAGTACCCAACGGATTGGGAATGGGAAGTTCAGCGATGTAGAATCAGTCTTGGAAAGTTGCTTGGAGAAGGTGCCTTCGGACAGGTCGTCCTGGCTGAAGCTTTTGGATTCTTAAAAGGAGATAAAACAGTTCCAGTGGCTGTCAAGATGCTCAAAGAAAGCCATTCGGATGATGATGTTGAGAATCTTGTGTGTGAACTCGAGATCATGAAGATGGTGGGAAGGCATCCAAACGTTATCAACTTGCTCGGATGCTGTACCAACGATGGTCCACTGTACGTCATCATGGAGCACGCGATTCATGGAAGCTTGAAGGGATTTCTGCTAGAACATATTTTGGAATCTGATGAAGCTGAGAAGAAAACCATTACAATTCAGCAATTAGTATCCTTTGCATCGCAAATTGCCTCCGGAATGGTGTATCTTTCGTCGATCAAGTGCGTTCATCGAGATTTGGCCGCCCGGAACATTCTCGTCGCAGAAGGACTCGTCATGAAGATCTCCGACTTTGGACTTGCCAGGGACGTTCACCACCAGGAGTACTATCGAAAGCTGACCGCTGGCAGGATGCCAATTCGCTGGATGGCACCGGAATCGCTGGAGTTTCTATTTTTCGACTCGAAAACCGACGTTTGGTCATATGGGGTGCTGCTCTGGGAGATTATGACTCTTGGAGGTCAACCGTATCAGTTCCTGCCAGCAAGAGAAAATTTGCTGAGGTACTTGAAGCAAGGACATCGATTGGAGCAGCCAAGGTTCTGTCCCGATAAGGTTTATCGTGTTATGAATCAGTGCTGGCAGAGCAACCCCGAACAGAGATCATCGTTTATCGAAATTGGAGAGCAGTTGAAGACCTGTTTGGATGAAGCTCCTGATGAAAAACTTAATTTGAACCATGATTGATAAATGACGAATGCTCAAAATAAAATCAACTCAAATCTTCATTTTGACATCAGCCTTCCCAAAATCTCGAATGTCGTCCAAAATACCCGAACGGATACCCTCCACCAGAATGTCCTTGGACCCCCAACGCAAGACTCCAACCTTTTTTGGCAACATTCTTTCCGCTCCATCCGCCAACATCCGCTGCGGCAACATCATTTATGAAATTTGATATTTTCATTCTTTCGCAACATCGCCAAAAAAGAGTCGCCTTCTCCAAAATCGCAGACAAAGTTTTCGTGTCGTCATTTTTCGATCATGTCGCCGCAAAATTCTTTGATGCTCCAGTGATGATGCTCGTTATGATTTTTTTTTCTTCTCTTGCCCAGGTTATGTGACAACCTGGGCCCAAAACTCTAACGATTTATGATTTATTGCGGCCATTTCGGCGTGGAGCTTCGTTTCCCCAAACCAACTCCAACTCGCCAACCAGATAACAATGATAAATATGAGTTATTGTCCTTTGATTATGAATTATCGTCCCGCGGTCGTCATCATTGCGTTGCGAGTGAATCAGAGAGGGGTTTTTTTCCACTTTCGAGTATGTGTCACTCGAGTTTATATCCAATTTTAAACGATTTAATTTTTTTCCACTTGACAGAAGCCAGTCTGGCTGGGAGAATGTGGGAAGGGATGGCAAGAAATTGAGCGATTTTTGTAAGTAAATCTTTCCCAGTTCCTGAGGGGAACACCCTTGAAGAGTATCGGGGCCGGCATTTACAAAGCGGATTCAGTGGCAGTTTCATTTTCAACTTAATGTTAACATGTTAAGGTTAATGTTAACATTCCATAGGTCGCCTCCCTAAGGTGTCGTGATAAGGTCCAGTTTGTGACGATACACTACCTTCCCTTTACTAAGCAATCAAATCCAGAAGGGAAAAGATCACCAGTTGTGTTGGTCCGAGCCGGGATTTGAACCCCGATCTACCGCTTACGAGGCGGAAGCGTTACCACTGGGCTACGTGGCTCGGTCCAAGCGATTTTTGGGAATCAATAATTTATCTTTTAATTGCTTCAATATCGTTTCCGATGAACAATGGATATCGATCGGAAAATGTGTGTGCGTGTGAGTGCATTTGTGACGCGATTGCACAGTGGTTTCACCAAGACAAATTAACAAATTATTTGAAAATAAGGCAAATTGTGATAAAATGTTAAAGGAATTGTTGAACTTATTTATTTTTGTTCTTTCATTCAAAACTTATTTCCATATACTTTTAACTACTTTTTCAATTTATACATCTTTTTGATTGTAATAGTTGTTGATTTATATAATGCTTTTAATGCTAAATTCTAAAATAATTAGAATTCAGTCTAAAAAAAGAAAATATTTGTACATTTTATGACGTTTTGATGTTGAATATTCTTTTTCTTGATATTGTTTGGTAAATTATCATAAGAAGGCTCAAAGAAGGCTTACGATATATTTGTTTATAGAATTGAATGAAATTTATAATTGCTGAGTTGTTTAATCTATTTCATTATTTTGTTTATCACTATGAAAAGAGATAAAATGATAATTATAAAGATAAAGTACTTCAAACTAATTGTCAAAACCAATATGAATTGTTTTTAGGAGCATTTCAAATATATATAAAAACAAATAAACAATACATAACAATGATTTTTTTGCGAGCGACTTCTGCAAACCTCTCTTTTACCAAAAAAAAACTTTTATACATATTTTTGAACTTGTTGTAACAGAAAATAGTAGAAAAATGTATCGTAAATCGGGGTGATATTGAGAGCCGGGGAACTTTGATAGGTTTGAGTTTTTTTTTTTCGTAATATGAAGAGTACAAATAAATGAAGTTCAAAGAACTTCAAGAAGAAGTTTGATATAAAATTAAATAAAAAGTTAATAACTATAATTATGAAAATGTTGATCAAAAGGATTTTTTTGATATTGGTATCAAAGTGTCATATTTTCTTAACAAAAATGAATTTGAATCGGAAAAGGGGATGAATTTTCTGAAAAAAAACCAAGTGCCATACAAAAAGATTGAATTTTGTTTGGAGAAAACCCCACGCAGGGAGAGAGTGTTGAAAATTTGTAATTGTAATTTTTTGTAATTTGTTGTTTTATTGGTTACGATAGCCTGTTAGTATAAACTGTGCACCAGGTCAAGGATTTAAACATAACGAAAAATTACAGTTGGATCCAAAATAAATGTCAAATTTGAAGGCCACGTGGTTTATGAACGATCCCAAAGGATTGATTTTCAAATTATAAAATATTCTTATTCGAGAGGTCGAAAAATTTCACGAAACTTGTATTTTTGACATAGAAAATCGAATGCAAAGCTACCGTCACTTTAAAATTCAACGTTATTTTGGTAAAGTAAAGAAAACGTTTTTTTTCTTAAGTATTTTTTTACGGATGCTGTATCTCAGCAACCATTGGTCCAATCTTCGATTTATATGAAGACAATTTATGATTCGATATTTTTATAGACAATTTTCGATCTTCTCGATTTTTTTTTCAGAAACTGACATATTGGACATGATTTTAGAGTAAAAAAGGTCACGTTATACACAAGAAATCATTTTTTTTACGTAAAAAATAAAGTACAATTATTATATTAAAACCTTTTCTACGTTTTGAAAAATAAAGTTTTTTTTAAATAGCTACAACGCCAAATGATTTTTTTCCAACTTGTGCCAAAGCTCAATAGGTGGCATTTTTTGTCATTTCAAACATATTCAAAAAGAAAAATTTTGAAAAAAAAAATTAGGTGATGAGAATGTTGAGAATTTCGTGAAATAGTCATAAAATTTATGCTTTCATTATATTTTTATGTTTTCAAGCTTAAAATCATAGAATTTGTTCAAAACTATTAATTGGTGATATTCTATGCTTGAATCTAAACTTTTTTTTTTGTTCTTTATTGTTATTTGGATTTTAATAAACCACAATTTTATTCCAATGTGATTAAAATTAAATAATTTTGTGATCTAATCTATCAAATCAAAAAAAAAATCAAACCATCCACATTAACGACCCCCGGGTCTTTTGTGGTCTCTATTGCAAGTTTCTGCTCGAACCTAAGAGTACGAAGGCTTGAATGGGGAGAGATCCCAAACCTCTTTCTACTCCAATGAACCTTCCACCCCAGTGTTTGAACTGACGACCTTTGGATTGCGAGTCCAACCGCCGCCAGCGATTCCACCGGAGTAGGCTTGGTTTGGTGTGTTGTTTGTACTTATGGCATGGAGGCGACTCATACACCTGAAATGACTTAACGGCCTAACAACCAAAGGCCGGGACCGACATTTTACTTCCTCATCCGATGGAAGGTTGCAGCAGATGGGAATCGAACCCAGAATCATCCGCTTACAAAGCGGACAGCGTAACCATTCGGTCACGCACTGCCACCGTGATCTAATCTAATGTAATCTAAAATTAAATAAATATATATATTTTTTTTTGCAATTCCGTCGTGAAACTACTTACTTTTCCTGTCATTCTTGAACGACGAAATAGCCTACTTTTCTGTACCAAAAATAACAGAATCGAATAGCAACACTTTTTAAAATAAATTCTGAAAAGTTCTACTTTTCAGCACTGAAATGGGTGCTGAAAAGTTGAACTTTTCAGCACTTGTTTCGAAAAGTAACACTTTTCAACATTTTTTTGATTTAAACGATTTATTGACAAAGCACATATAAATTCGACTTAAAATTTCACTCAATGGGTGTTTTTGGAAATTGCAAAAAATGTTGCATGGAACTCGTTGCAAAACTTGATTTTTTCAGCACTCGTCGTATTTATTCAACTCGGTGAACCTCGTTGGATAAATGTACGACTCGTGCTGAAAAAATCCTCTTTTTGCAACTTGTTGCATAAACTACTATTTTAAATATACTATGACCATTAAAGCTTCAAAATTATTTTTGGAACTATCTATGTCTCTTTTTTTCCAAGTTGTATAAATAAACGAGTTTGTAAAAGGTTTTCGAACATTTTTTTTTTTGGTATTTCCAAAAATATCGAATTTTGGACCGACTTCCATACACCATTTTTTTTAAATTCACTTTAAATGGAGCTTTAAATGAAAGAAACGTGTCTGTTGTGCTTTGCAAACAGTTTTTCGGTTCATTCAGTGGTTGATTTTATATGCAAACATAGATCGATGGCCGAAATTTGAGCAAACTCCACACAGGAGAACCTATCGACCTAGAAGTTTTATGTTTTTGCCTTTATATGAAAATTGATAAAACAAAATATTCGAGTTTTTAGTTTCCAATCAAAAGTAAAATATTCAGCCAAGTCAGTGCAGATTTGGCGATTTTGTAGAATAAAATTACTCGTTATTATTGATGGATTTTTTTTTTCATCTTCATTGTAAAACTACTTACTTTTCTGTCATTCTCTCAATGATGATATGGAAAAGTAATAATAATAGTTCTAATTTTCAGCACTCAAGTGAGTGAGTTTGATTTTTCAATACTTATATTGACAAGTGATAATTTTCAACATCATTTCAATTTCAACAGAAAATTATTAAACACAAAGCCGATTGACTTAATATACCCATTGAAAGGTTATTTTCTAGAATTGCAACAAAATGTTGTTTGCAACTCGCTTAAAAACTTGAATGTTCAAGCGATTTCAACAGAACTACAGAATTTTATGAAATTAATAATTTTCGTTATAAAATTGAAAAATAAAATGTTTTTGTTTAGTACTTTGAACTGACATTATATAAACACAAATGAGAACTAAAAATCTTTTCAAAAAATAATTATAGTTGATTAAAGACCGATATCTGCAGAAAACACAATTTAAAGAGAAGCAATCCAGACTTTTAAACAAAATTATGTCCTTTTCCATTTATCCAAAGTGCGTTCTTTCGAACCAACATAAAAAAAAAAAGTTCAAGATGGTATGTCAGAGACATAACCGAAAGACATAGGACCAAACAATTTGAATGAGTTTTTGGATTGCTAGTGAAATCTGGAATAAGAGTATTTTATTTTGTTTCATAGATTTGTTGGCAAAATTGTCATAAATGTTCCCCAAGTTGAACCTTCCATGAGGGCACCGGCAACTCCAGGTCGTGGCCACTACTGTCGAAATGGCCATTTGCAGGATCAATATCAAAACTATGAATTTTGATACCCATATTGCCACAACTCGTATTTTTCGGTTAATGTTACCCCGGGCCCCGGGAACCGGCTTTGAGGGCATCGACCACTCCAGGTTGTGGCCACTACGGTCGAAATGTCAATTTTCATGTTCAGTATCAAAAACCATGAATTTTGATACCCATATTGCAACAACTCGTATGGTTCTGTAAATGTCCCCCCAGGCCCCGGGGGAACCTTCTTTGAGAGCAGCGGCCACTCCAGGTTTTGGCCACCACTATCGAAATGGCCATTATCATGTTCAGTATCAAAAACCATGAATTTTGATACCCATATTGCCACAACTCGTATGGTTCTGTAAAAGGCCCTCCGGGCCTGGGGGGAACCTGCTTTGAGGGCACCGGCCACTCCAGGTTGTGGCCACTACTGTCGAAATGGCCATTATTATGTTCAGTATCAAAAACCATGAATTTTGATACCCATATTGCAACAACTCGTATGGTTCTGTAAATGTCCCCCCAAGCCCGGTAGAACCCTCTTGAGAGCAGCGGCCACTCCAGGTTGTGGCCACCACTGTCGAAATGGCCATTATCATGTTCAGTATCAAAAATCATGAATTTTGATACCCATATTGCCACAACTCGTATGGTTCTGTAAAAGGCCCTCCGGGCCTCGGGGGAACCTGCTTTGAGATCACCGGCAACTCCAGGTTGTGGCCACTACTGTCGAAATGGCCATTGGCATGTTCAGTATCAAAAACCATGAATTTTGATACCCATATTGCCACAACTCGTATGGTTCTGTAAAAGGCCCTCCGGGCCTCGGGGGAACCTGCTTTGAGGGCACCGGCCACTCCAGGTTGTGGCCACTACTGTCGAAATGGCCATTATTATGTTCAGTATCAAAAATCATGAATGTTGATACCCATATTGCCACAACTCGTATGGTTCTGTAAAAGGTCCTCCGGGCCTCGGGGGAACCTGCTTTGAGGGCACCGGCCACTCCAGGTTGTGGCCACTACTGTCGAAATGGCCATTATTATGTTCAGTATCAAAAACCATGAATTTTGATACCCATATTGCAACAACTTGTATGGTTCTGTAAATGTCCCCCCAGGCCCGGGGGAACCTTCTTTGAGGGCAGCGGCCACTCCAGGTTTTGGCCACTACTGTCGAAATGGCCATTATCATGTTCAGTATCAAAAATCATGAATTTTGATACCCATATTGCCACAACTCGTATGGTTCTGTAAAAGGCCCTCCGGGCCTCGGGGGAACCTGCTTTGAGATCACCGGCAACTCCAGGTTGTGGCCACTACTGTCGAAATGGCCATTATTATGTTCAGTATCAAAAACCATGAATTTTGATACCCATATTGCCACAACTCATATGGTTCTATAAAAGGCCCTCTGGGCCCCGGGGGAACCTGCTTTGAGATCACCGGCAACTCCAGGTTGTGGCCACCACTGTCGAAATGGCCATTGGCATGTTCAGTATCAAAAACCATGAATTTTGATACCCATATTGCAACAACTCGTATGGTTCTGTAAATGTCCCCCCAGGCCCCGTGGGAACCTGTTTGAGATCACCGGCCACTCCAGGTTGTGGCCACTACTGTCGAAATGGCCATGTTTCATGAGAACCGCCACATCATGGTAACTTCCACCGGTCCGCTTGGTGCGCCTTTGTAAGAATTTCCTCCTTCTGCTGCTGGGGTTCTTCCTTCTGGTTGCTGGTCCTCTTCTTCTATTGGCTGCTGCTGCTGCTGCTCCGCGCCGGCCTGACGTGCACAGTTCGAGTGCTCGTTCCAAAGTGACTTGCTTTTGCGAAATTTTCTGCTTAAATAGCGGCACAGCCGGAGAACGGCACAAAAGGGGCGCGGCCTCGAATGCATACGCTCGCTCTGATTGGTCATCTGTCCGATTTGTACTGAAAAATTACTCATTTTGATTGCATGTTTTAAGTGCTTTAACTATGTTTAGTCAAACTTTCTATGTAGTAAACGATAGCTGAAGTCTTCCCCTTTCGATTGGTGGTTCAACCGTCTGGATTAATTCACACGGAAAAAAGATATAAGCGTTCGAAATGTCCCCTTTTTTTGAACGCTCAAATGTGACGCTTTGGATCGAATTTCTGAACTGGCCCCCCAATATAGTAAGTAGAGACATAGTCCTATGTCAAAAAACTCAAAAAAAGCCAGAGAAAAGCGAATTACGAGCAATGTCGTGCCCGTCCATGTTCCACGGAGGCAGGTTGCTCTCTGCTAAAGGCTCTGGAACAAATTTTTAATGAATTAATGCAAACGCCGGCACAAAATCAGCTCAGAAAAAAAATGTTCGCCAAAGTTGCCAGAGAAGAGATTTCCAGTGTGTTGTACACTTTTTCTTGTTTTGCTTTGGTCTGGTTTATTTTTGTGGGATTTCTGTTTCAGTTTTGCAACTGGAAAAAATAAAGTTAAGTATTAAAAATATGTTTTTTTCTTTTAAAATGTATATTTCAAAAATCATGTGAATGTTGGAGACACTTACTTAGAGTTTTTCAAAACAAAAAAAACTAACTCTCGATATAAAATGTTGAAAAAAAAAATCTGTTATCCTTTAAGGACGCAACCCATGTCAGGATGACCCCGGGCCACTTTTGGGGTGGCCATTGTGGCCAGGAAGGGAGTCGGCTAGGCCATTGTACTCTATGGCTGGGTGCAAAGTGTCTGTCGCGATTATATTCTGGTGTTATTTAATTTTTTCTGCTACTCCCTCTCTCCAAACCAAAGTCTCTTCTTTTTTCGAGCCGTTTCGCTGTACAAGCGTTAAATTCAGTGGGGATTTTGGAGCCCCGAGTCCTTGCTGCTGCCGTTGGGGGTCATGGGACTTTATGGTGGATGCTGGCGCTCTGTTGCTACCGCTGGAATTAAACATAAATTAAATAAAGTGCCGTACGGTTGGTGATAGTGGTGAATAATGGAACCTCCCGGCTTGTGGTGGCGAGTTTTGGAGCAAGTGATGCCGGCTTCGTTCCAGTTGGGGATGCTGCTTTTTAAAGGTTTTGAGTTATTGAAAAGAAACTCGCAGTTTTTTTTATCTAAGTAGAGTAAAATTTCATGAAATCAGCCAATTTTGTAATAAATTTGAAAAAAAGGAATTCACTTTGAATTGATTGCCTGATAGTTTATTTTGTTTTTGCTTCTCAAACATCCCTAATTGCTAACCACCAGACAATAAACTCCACAACTCGCAAAATCCTTAATTTCTTACCCTCTAGCCCACGTGTGTAACAGACTTTGCTCCAACCTCACGAAAAGGTCAGACAGTGCTGCTCGTAGCACTTGCTCGCGTAGTAGTATATGCAATTAACTTCGATTGAAACTGCGATAAATTTTCTTCCCACCAACGTGAAACAAAAAAAAATAAGTGAACCAGCGACCACGTCGTCGTAAAATCTGGCACCATACTTTATTCGGAAATCCTCCCGAAATGCGCCAATTTAAACCTCGGAGAAGTTCTCGTCCCCCATTAAGCCACGTGGGGCGTCGAATCCGACGCGGGGGTGTCGACCAGATGGAATTAAATTATCCAACCGACCAACGAACCAAAAAACGAAGCCGCGGATAATGGCTTTCACTTTCTGCCTTTTCCACTATTATGGCTTATTTTCTGGTCAAGTTCCGAGCTCCACGACGACTTGGTCGTCGTCGTTGGGAAACATCTTCATTAAATCACCTGTTTGTCGTCTGTGACGTCGGGGCCGTTCGCAAAGGGGCCTCGTTTTTCTGGAGCCGACACAAAGCCGAAAATCCCTCGGAAACAAATTTCGAAGCCATTTCACATGATCATAAAATATGACAAAAAGTGACAGCCTAATGCGACATTTTTTTCCTTTTTTCCTCTCGTGTGAGAGAAACATTCCGGGGGAAAGTGTCCACCACCGCCGCCTCCACCATTAGAGGTTATAATTTATGTAAATTACTGATAAATATTCTTGCCTTTGGCGGGAGAATGTTCTTGGGGTCTTGTGAGATGCTGGGCAACATTACATTGGAGACCGCGGAAGGTCAGTAGAATGAGTAGAAAAGGTCGACTTTTTGGTACGATATTTTAAGTTATAAAATAAACCATTCAAGCATAAAAAACATTACAGATTGACTACTTAGAAAAAATGAAAATGTAAACAGAATAAAAAAATAAAACATTTTAAATAAAAAAAATGCAATTTACAAATTACAAATTACAAATAACAAATTACAAATTACAAATTACAAATTACAAATTACAAATTACAAATTACAAATTACAAATTACAAATTACAAATTACTAATTACAAATTACAAATTACAAATTACAAATTACGAATTACAAATTACAAATTACAAATTACAAATTACAAATTACAAATTACAAATTACAAATAACAAATTACAAATTACAAATTACAAATTACAAATTACAAGTTACAAATTACAAATTACAAATTACAAATTACAAATTACAAATTACAAATTACAAATTACAAATTACAAATTACAAATTACAAATTACAAATAACAAATTACAAATTACAAATTACAAATTACAAATTACAAATTACAAATTACAAATTACAAATTACAAATTACAAATTACAAATTACAAATTACAAATTACAAATTACAAATTACAAATTACAAATTACAAATTACAAATTACAAATTACAAATTACAAATTACAAATTACAAATTACAAATTACAAATTACAAATTACAAATTACAAATTACAAATTACGAATTACAAATTACAAATTACAAATTACAAATTACAAATTACAAATTACAAATTACAAATTACAAATTACAAATTACAAATTACAAATTACAAATTACAAATTACAAATTACAAATTATAAATTACAAATTACAAATTACAAATTACAAATTACAAATTACAAATTACAAATTACAAATTACAAATTACAAATTACAAATTACAAATTACAAATTACAAATTACAAATTACAAATTACAAATAACAAATTACAAATTACAAATTACAAATTACAAATTACAAATTACAAATTACAAATTACAAATTACAAATTATAAATTACAAATTACAAATTACAAATTACAAATTACAAATTACAAATTACAAATTACAAATAACAAATTACAAATTACAAATTACAAATTACAAATTACAAATTACAAATTACAAATTACAAATTACAAATTACAAATTACAAATTACAAATTACAAATTACAAATTACAAATTACAAATTACAAATTACAAATTACAAATTACAAATTACAAATTACAAATTACAAATTACAAATTACAAATTAAAAATAACAAATTACAAATTACAAATTACAAATTACAAATTACAAATTACAAATTACAAATTACAAATTACAAATTACAAATTACAAATTACAAATTACAAATTACAAATTACAAATTACAAATTACAAATTACAAATTACAAATTACAAATTACAAATTACAAATTACAAATTACAAATTACAAATTACAAATTACAAATTACAAATTACAAATTACAAATTACAAATTACAAATTACAAATTACAAATTACAAATTACAAATTACAAATTACAAATTACAAATTACAAATTACAAATTACAAATTACAAATTACAAATTACAAATTACAAATTACAAATTACAAATTACAAATTACAAATTACAAATTACAAATTACAAATTACAAATTACAAATTACAAATTACAAATTACAAATTACAAATTACAAATTACAAATTACAAATTACAAATTACAAATTACAAATTACAAATTACAAATTACAAATTACAAATTACAAATTACAAATTACAAATTACAAATTACAAATTACAAATTACAAATTACAAATTACAAATTACAAATTACAAATTACAAATTACAAATTACAAATTACAAATTACAAATTACAAATTACAAATTACAAATTACAAATTACAAATTACAAATTACAAATTACAAATTACAAATTACAAATTACAAATTACAAATTACAAATTACAAATTACAAATTACAAATTACAAATTACAAATTACAAATTACAAATTACAAATTACAAATTACAAATTACAAATTACAAATTACAAATTACAAATTACAAATTACAAATTACAAATTACAAATTACAAATTACAAATTACAAATTACAAATTACAAATTACAAATTACAAATTACAAATTACAAATTACAAATTACAAATTACAAATTACAAATTACAAATTACAAATTACAAATTACAAATTACAAATTACAAATTACAAATTACAAATTACAAATTACAAATTACAAATTACAAATTACAAATTACAAATTACAAATTACAAATTACAAATTACAAATTACAAATTACAAATTACAAATTACAAATTACAAATTACAAATTACAAATTACAAATTACAAATTACAAATTACAAATTACAAATTACAAATTACAAATTACAAATTACAAATTACAAATTACAAATTACAAATTACAAATTACAAATTACAAATTACAAATTACAAATTACAAATTACAAATTACAAATTACAAATTACAAATTACAAATTACAAATTACAAATTACAAATTACAAATTACAAATTACAAATTATAAATTATAAATTACAAATTACAAATTACAAATTACAAATTACAAATTACAAATTACAAATTACAAATTACAAATTACAAATTACAAATTACAAATTACAAATTACAAATTACAAATTACAAATTACAAATTACAAATTACAAATTACAAATTACAAATTACAAATTACAAATTACAAATTACAAATTACAAATTACAAATTACAAATTACAAATTACAAATTACAAATTACAAATTACAAATTACAAATTACAAATTACAAATTACAAATTACAAATTACAAATTACAAATTACAAATTACAAATTACAAATTACAAATTACAAATTACAAATTACAAATTACAAATTACAAATTACAAATTACAAATTACAAATTACAAATTACAAATTACAAATTACAAATTACAAATTACAAATTACAAATTACAAATTACAAATTACAAATTACAAATTACAAATTACAAATTACAAATTACAAATTACAAATTACAAATTACAAATTACAAATTACAAATTACAAATTACAAATTACAAATTACAAATTACAAATTACAAATTACAAATTACAAATTACAAATTACAAATTACAAGTTACAAACTACAAATAACAAATAACAAATAACAAATTACAAATAACAAATTGCAAATTTTCTCTATCAACTCACACGAAATCCGGAAAGGTTGCCCCAAACTCTCTTCGATTTCCGTGAAACCTTGTCCTTAGGGGTAACTTTTGTTCCTGATCACGAATCCGAGGTCCGTTTTTTGATATCTCGTGATGGAGGGGTGGTACGACTCCTTAAATTTTTGAACATGCGAAAAAATACGTGTTTCAATAATTTGCAGCCTGTAACGGTGATGAGATAGAAATTTGCTGTCAAAGGGGCTTTTATGTAAAATTAGACGCCCGATTTGATGGCGTACTCAGAATTCCGAAAAAAAAATTTTCATCGAAAAAAAAAACACTAAAAAAGATTTAAAAACTTTGCCGTTTTCCGTTACTCAACTGTAATTTTTTTAATATATGTATTTTTATGGGAAATTTAATGTACTGTAACATACATGTAACATAAATGGTTTGCTTGTAACCATCACGAGTTACCGCAATTTTACGAAAAAAGGTTTTGAAAAAAATATTTGAGTAACAGGTATTGGCAGAGTTTTAAAAACTTTTGAAGTGATTTTTTTGATGAAAAAGACGTTTTTTTCAGAATTTTGAGTACACCATCAAATCGGGCGTCCAATTTTACATAAAATTCCCTTTGACACCAAATCATCAATCAAATCATCACGGAGCTTGGATTCGTGATCAGGGATAAAAGTTACCCCTTAGGGATCGGATTTCGTGTGAGTTGGTAGAGAATTACCCATTCGAGACTTGGGATTTGATAATTGAGAATTGATTATTGAGAATTTACAATTGAGTATTGAGAATAGAGACATGAAAATTGAGAATTGAGAATTGAAAATTGAGGATTGAGAATTGAGAATGGAGAATTGAGAATTAAGAATTGAGAAGGATTATGATGTAACACACAGCTGAAAGGAACTCCAAAACTCTGTTATGTACTCCAAAAGAACTTATTGTATATTGATAATTCACCAATAAAACCGAATTGAAACTGAATTAAGAATTGAGAATTGGGAATTGAGAATTGAGAATTGAGAATTGAGAATTGAGAATTGAGAATTGAGAATTGAGAATTGTGAATTGAGAATTGTGAATTGAGAATTGAGAATTGAGAATTGAGAATTGAGAATTGAGAATTGAGAATTGAGAATTGAGAATTGAGAATTGAGAATTGAGAATTGAGAATTGAGAATAGAGAATTGAGAATTGAGAATTGAGAATTGAGAATTGAGAATTGAGAATTGAGAATTGAGAATTGAGAATTGAGAATTGAGAATTGAGACTTGAGACATGAGATTTTTCCAACATTCCAATTTCCAACTTCCAAATGGGAAATGAGAAATGAGAAATGAGAAATGAGAAATGAGAAATGAGAAATGAGAAATGAGAAATGAGAAATGAGAAATGAGAAATGAGAAATGAGAAATGAGAAATGAGAAATGAGAAATGAGAAATGAGAAATGAGAAATGAGAGATGAGAAATGAGAAATGAGAAATGAGAAATGAGAAATGAGAAATGAGAAATGAGAAATGAGAAATGAGAAATGAGAAATGAGAAATGAGAAATGAGAAATGAGAAATGAGAAATGAGAAATGAGAAATGAGAAATGAGAAATGAGAAATGAGAAATGAGAAATGAGAAATGAGAAATGAGAAATGAGAAATGAGAAATGAGAAATGAGAAATGAGAAATGAGAAATGAGAAATGAGAAATGAGAATTGAGAATTGAGAATTGAGAATTGAGAATTGAGAATTGAGAATTGAGAATTGAGAATTGAGAATTGAGAATTGAGAATTGAGAATTGAGAATTGAGAATTGAGAATAGAGAATTGAGAATTGAGAATTGAGAATTGAGAATTGAGAATTGAGAATTGAGAATAATAAATTGGAAATAACATGCATCAATAAAATAGAAAAACAATGAACCGATAAATGTTCATAAAATCTGCATAACTGGTTGTAATCACCTCTTATAAGCTGGCAATCAAATAAAGCCATAACCAAAAAAACAACGATCTTTTCAACATAATTTAAACCAACACACGCGCACCTTGCCCATAAATCTCACTGTTTATGGTTCGGCCCGGCTTGAAATTCCGAAAATGTAATCCCCGTGTGTGTACACACTTGTCACCGGCGAGAGCCAAAACCAATTCACTTTCTTCACCGCCGACGAGGTGGGGCCCATTTTCCGAGACAAAGTCACATTTCGGGGATTAAGGCCCGCGAAGAAGAAAACTTGTTTACGTTACGCCAACGTCCACGCAGACTGACCTTCAGTCCCGGCTGGACCTCGGCGGCGGAACGAGGAGAACCCCCTGAAAGAAGCCGGGCGTGACATAAATAAGAAATCATTTAACTAATCCAATCACAAACGTGTCAGAGGCAACAAAATATAAATTAATTTCATTAGCAATTCCACCTCTTCTGTTTTGTTGTGGTCTTCTTTTTTGATCGAGAGAAGGAGAGAAAGAGTGAGCTGACTTCACCCACGATTTCGGCGTTCTTTCTTTGAATGGACGTACATCATTTTGTTGCCTTGATTTTTTTTTAGCGAAGTTTCTGTTATGATTATTTCATATTATCAGTTTGGATCTGCACTATCGTTATTCGTGTTATTTGAACGAAATAAATATTTTTGATGACGATTTCTTGAACAGAAACAAAATCTTTCAACTGTTTAATGAAATTGAACTCAGAATCAAAACAAAAAAATGCTCGTTACTAATCCAAAAGGGACTAAGGCTTTATCGCTCCAGTAAGTCCTCGTTCCATCAGATCCGGCACCTCTGTCTGGGATCATTTCACGCACCACAACCCACGGCGGGTCCAATTCCGGACCTCCCCAAACTCCCCTCAAATTTGTACCGCGACAATAATAACAATCACCATAATCATAAACGGCACCCACCCAGCCATAATTCCAGTTTGTCCTGGGAAAAATCGTGGAAAAAGTGACCAAGAACAAACAAAAAAAAATTGCCTGACCGACCAGTGGCGAGTATCGAATTTACAGACAACATGGGGGGAGGGTCAATTTGAGGGGGTGAGCCCCCAAAAACCACCACCCACTTAATCTCATCCGGTGCTCACGCGCGGTTCAATCCGCGATTGATTCGACGGAAAATTCCGCAAAATAGCATCATCCGCTGCCACAATCAGGACAAGGATTTTTTGGCGAGGGAGGAGGAAATGTGCTTTCCACGAACCAAAAAAAGCTGGATAAAACGGTCGAATCAATGAATTCGTAATTGAGAGCGCGACAGATAAAAATAATAAATTTATATTAATTCGGATTTTCGGGCTGGCGTGCTTTTCGCGCTGGAATTAAATTGATATTACTTTTCATTTTTTTTATAAATAAATTCCAGGGAAAAGCAATTTTGGGAGGGTTGGCCTTGAAATTGTTTTTTGGCTTTTTTTTACCAAATTATTCACTTAGAGGTGCCATTCAGAACATTTTCATTATTTAAAACAATTATTTATTGAATCTCTCTAAAGAAAATTTCAAAATTATCTTTCATAAGAATTCAAGCTAAAAAAATGAATGAATTTGGTCTCAGAACAGTTCGTTACGTTTGAAGCGACTGTTAAGAGGGGACCCGTTTTTGAGTGACATTTAATTGTCCCAAATCAATCAACGAGAACCGAGCCTCGCCACCACAAAACGAGACCAACAGTCTTTTGTGGTAGGATCGTTCTGAGCGGGTATCGTAAAAGGGAGATTCCTCTTTCTAACAACGGCTGTGGCCTAAGAAGAAGCGGTGTCTGTGGGATGAGAAAATGGACCATTTCTCCGCGAGGAGACCCTGCATCTATCCATCACGTCTTATTAATTTTCAAATCTGATCAGCTGTATTTAGGCGAGTTAATATTGTTGCGCGATAGACTGGTCCAAGATGGTTTCTTATTTTGCGATTTTTCAAACATGTACAGGACAATCTCAATCCCAATCCCAACTTTCAACATCCAACTCCAACTTTCAACTTCCAACTTCCAACTCCCAACTTCCAATTTCCAATTTCCAACTTCCAACTTCCAACTTCCTACTTCCAACTTCCAACTTCCAACTTCCAACTTCCAATTACCAACTTCCAACTTCCAACTTCCAACTTCAAACTTCAAACTTCAAACTTCCATCTTCCAACTTCCAACTTCCAATTTCCAAATTCTAACTTCCAACTTCCAACTTCCAACTTCAAACTTCCATCTTCCAACTTCCAACTTCCAATTTCCAAATTCTAACTTACAACTTCCAACTTCCAACTTCAAACTTCCATCTTCCAACTTCCAACTTCCAACTTCCGAATTCCAACTTTCAACTTCTAACTCCAACATCCTACTTCCTTCTTCCAACATTCAACTTCCAATTTCCAACTTTCAACTTCCAACTTCCTTCTTCCAACTTCCTACTTCCAACTTCCAACTTTCAATTTCCAACTTTCAACTTTCAACTTCCAACTTCCAACTTCCAACTTCAAACTTCCATCTTCCAACTTCCAATTTCCAAATTCTAACTTCCAACTTCAAACTTCCATCTTCCAACTTCCAACTTCCAATTTCCAAATTCTAACTTCCAACTTCCAACTTCCAACTTCCAACTTCCAACTTCCAACTTCCAACTTCAAACTTCCATCTTCCAACTTCCAACTTCCGAATTCCAACTTTCAACTTCCAACTCCAACATCCTACTTCCTTCTTCCAACTTCCAACTTCCAACTTCCAACTTCCAACTTCAAACTTCCATCTTCCAACTTCCAACTTCCGAATTCCAACTTTCAACTTCCAACTCCAACATCCTACTTCCTTCTTCCAACTTTCAACTTCCAATTTCCAACTTTCAACTTCCTACTTCCAACTTCCTACTTCCAACTTCCAACTTCCAATTTCCAACTTTCAACTTCCAACTTCCAACTGTCAACTTCCAACATCCTTCTTCCTTCTTCCAACTTCCAATTTTCAACTTACAATTTCCAACATTCAACTTCCAACTTCCAACTTCCAACTTCCTACTTCTAACTTCCTACTTCCAACTTTCAACTTTCAACTTCCAACTTCCAACTTCCAACTCCCAACACCCAACTCCCAGCTTTAAACTCCTAACTCCAACTTCAATGTGAGAAACCTCTACTTGAAAAGAAATTCAGTTTCAAAAAATCATCTTCGAACCAACCTACCCCGCCAGTGAACCTCAACCGGCGTGGGGACCTGTTTCGGGATCGATACTGTAACCACACGCCGGAGCAGTGACGGACCCGTCACTCGACCAATTTGGTGTGCTTATGATTGCTGCTCAAAAAAAACTCGGGGCCCACTCGGAGGGATGAAGAGGGTCGTCGGAGACGCGCGCGCGCGCGTCGTATTTAAAGCTTCCAAGTGATCACGTAAAGTGTCAATCATTCGGGATTGCCGGTTTTGTCTGGGCTTAAATATTTTCTTCGTCTTAGCCTTTTTTTCTTCTTGCAACTTTTGAGTTATGAAGAATATGGCCTGTTGGGAAGAGGGAAGAAATTCTTCGGGACCAACGAGAAGAACGCAATTTGTTTTGTCTCCGTCTTTTTCCGAAGGGATCTAATCTGGAGGATTTCGTTAATCTTTTCCCTGGGCCAGTCTGGTAGACTGATTTGGGTTCGTTTGGCCAAGGTTAATTGGAATCAATTCATAATATTTTCGCAATACGCTGCAACTGCACTGAAATAGGATCATCAATAATGATGAGGTTCTGGGAACCTGTCTGGGCGGTAATTACTGCGGCACTGGGTACGGACGATTGGTAATGGTGGTGCTTTGGAATGCATGGGTGCAGTTGGATGAGGTATTCTTTTGAAGTTCTGCATGGGAAACGAGAAACTACAATGTTGGGAACTGAAATGAGCAGTTTATTGTTCTGTTAAAAACTACAAATGATCCTTTAACCTTGAAGATCTGATAAAACTATAATCTCAACGAAAAAAATTAATTTTGATGAGTTTTTGGAACGAGATTCAAAATGCATTATTGTATTTTTGTATTTTTGTATTTTTGTATTTTTGTATTTTTGTATTTTTGTATTTTTGTATTTTTGTATTTTTGTATTTTTGTATTTTTGTATTTTTGTATTTTTGTATTTTTGTATTTTTGTATTTTTGTATTTTTGTATTTTTGTATTTTTGTATTTTTGTATTTTTGTATTTTTGTATTTTTGTATTTTTGTATTTTTGTATTTTTGTATTTTTGTATTTTTGTATTTTTGTATTTTTGTATTTTTGTATTTTTGTATTTTTGTATTTTTGTATTTTTGTATTTTTGTATTTTTGTATTTTTGTATTTTATTATTTATTATTTTTTATTCCAGATATTCAAATCGAATTACATGAATTAAATACTCAACTTTCGATTCAATTTGCTCTACACTTGAAATCAATCACTTTAAAACTCTCCTCAACAACTGCTTCCCACTTTCCCAAGCTATTGACTGTTGCAGAACCGGAGTGGAAAAAGTACAAGTGCTAAACATTACAAACTGATTTACCCCACAATCCAACCTCGCTGTAAAAAATAGAAGGAAACAAAAGAGTACTTCAGGATAATTGCGACCGCGCGCGGATTCCTGGAAATAAATATCTACCCCACTGACATTAAGGGGAAGCAGCACGCAGCGGAAAAGCCAATAATCGCTATCGATTCCACTGGCACCAGGGATAAAAAGTAAGCAGTTTCACTTAAATAGAATTTTCCAACTTGTAATTGAGTTAATTAGTAAGCTCGGGAAAACTCAGCAGGATTTTCCACCCGTCACGACCTGTACTGAACTTAAAGTTGTGCGCTGTGGAAACGCAAATCTTAAAGACAAGAAGCCAAATTCCACCTTGAACACCTCCAGCTTCCCCCAGTTTTGCGGGGGTGTTGGCGTCGCGGCGCGTCATCTTCGCCCCCGGGTCTTCTTCCCAGTTCCTTTACAGTGTAACCCGGAGCCAGCAAACAAGTGACTGAGAGGGAGTTGGGTGGGAGTGACGAAGCAGCTCTGATCTCGTTAGTCGCAGCTACTACCGCAAGGGCGGCTAGGTTAGTTGTTGTTGTTGGTGCTGGAGTGGCGAGGTGATAGACAGTTTGCAAACAATGGGTTTTTCCGATGGTGCTGGAAAATCTCCACAACCTCACCCTCAACCGGTAGACACATTTTCGCGCGCGCCGTGCCGTCTCCCAAGGCCTTCGGTAGGTTAGTGGCCGGGAGCAAGTTGGAAAAGCAAATTTTCATCAAACTTTAATTAAATCGATATCATTACCGGTTTGATGGGTTCGGTTTTTGTGTTGGGTCGTGGTGAGGGTGGAGGAGGAATTGGGGGAAGGGTTGAGAAGTTTTCCTATAAAGGAGATTTTACTGTTCCAGGAATGGGAGGCTTTATTGGATATCGTCTCTTTTGTTTTAAATTGCGAAAAGCTTTTATGGAAATTCAATTTTATCCGCTCAGTGGTTTACTGAAAAAAAAAACCCAAAAAATAGATGAAAAAATCATGATGCTTCATGAAATTTAAAAGGATTATTTATTGAACTTTTTTTATCCGTAAGATTTTCAAGATAGATTCTCATTTTTTTTTTTCAAAAAACAAAACAAAGTTAAGAGCAAATCCTTGCTAAAACTTTGCTATTATTTTTATTGGTAAATGGATAATTATGTTTGTAAATATGGCATACCTAATCAAATATTGTTTTTTGCTATTCCGATGTGAAACAAGTAACTTTTCCTGCCTTTCTCTAATAATGAAACAGCCATATTTCCATTACTAAAGACAACAGTACTGAAAAGTTCGTTTTGCAATTCCGTATTGAAACTTAAAACTTTTTCTTTCAATTTCGAACGACGAACCGGTCTACTTTTCTCTACCAAAATAACAGAATAGAAAAGTAAAACTTTTCGATACATGGGCTGAAAAGTTATGCTTATTAACGGAATTGCAAGAAATTCTAAATGCAACTTGTTGAAAAACTTTTTCACCACTTCTCATTTTGTCCAACTCGGGGACTATTTTTTTTCTTGCAAACTTGTTGCATTAAACTATTATAATTCTACAAAGATTTTTTGTATGCTTAGTGATTTTTCGCGCTTAAAAATTGCAAATTTCACGAGGACCTTGATATCAAAACACCAAATTTCACGAAAATTTTACAGAACGTTAAAAAATCGATGCCGGTGTGCTCTCTTGTACTAAGCTTGCTGGTTTTATCAAAGATATTTTGACATTAGTACAATAGAGCAAACAGGCATCGAGATGTTAAACTGAAAAAGGGTTATTTACAGCAATCTCTATTCATGCTTAATTTAATATTTAGAAGAAAATGTAGGGCTAGGCATTTTCATTTATTGATTTTTTTTTGTGTTCCACTTGTATAGCTGACATTTTCTCTAATTCGCTTCTATTTTATCTATTTTACATATAATTTTGTAATTCCAATCATAACAAGGGTCAACAGTTTTGTCAAGCCAAAACGATTAAAATATTATGAATCTCCTGCGACATTTACCCCAGTAAAATATGTATAAAAAATCATTTAAAATCAAAAAGCTAAAACAATATAATCTTTAATGAAATTTTCGAAAAAAATCAAGATCAGATCGAAATACAAAAATTAGTAGATAAAATATTCAAAGAAAATTTAAAGATGTTCTGCAAATTTTTGGCAGAAAATCAACATAAATTATAAGTTCAATTGATTTTAAAGCTGAAGCTTTGTAGTTTAAACCATAAAACTGAGTAATCAAATACCGTATAATTAAAAGGGCTCTGAAACAAATCTTAAATATGTTAAAGCTGTCTGATTTCAAAGATAAAAAAAGATATTAGTAAGCATATTTCAATCTTCAATAAACCAAGTTAAAAATTTATGACTTCTTTTGAACTATATCTCTTGAAAAAATGGAAGACAAATTGTTAGTTCAGGGAACGAAAATAATAGAATTGAAGCTGAATTTCACGCAGTCCGTGAGAACGTGAAAATTCACTAACCATACTTATGTTAAATTAATCATACGAAGCAGAAAAAACACAAATACTATAATATTAGTATTTGGCTTCTAATATTGTTTGCGTTAAATTGTTTTATCAAGGTCACCCAATTCAAGTTTTTACTTTTATTTATTTTTTGGTGAAAAAAGTTTTACATTCGATATTTAGAGGAATATCGCTAAATGTTTATTATGATTTTTTTTAACAGAATATTATGATTTCGTCTATTTATTGGTATTTTAAAACAATTTCTATTTAAAATTACATTGAAAAAAAAATTATGCCTTAAGTTGAATTTACTTTATTATTTTTTTCAGATTAAAAAACCCTTTTCCCACTTTTGCTAGCTTCATTCAACACCGATTTTTTTTATTATTTCAATGTCAATAAAATATTTTCTAAGCTGTTTTTGTTTTGTTTAAGAATCTTCACTTTGAAATATTCATGAATAATTTGCCAGATGCTCTTAAAATCTTGTTAAAAAAATGGTAAATTTTTTTATTCGATTTGAATATTTTAGGAAGAAGTATTAATTTGTTTGGCAATTATATGACAATATCGAAAATTTGTAGACAAAACATAGAAAAAATGGTTTTATAAGTGTAGAGTAAAGAATGGCTTTTTTGTGATATTTTATTAAAACCAATCTTTTTATATATCTTAAGTTTTATTTAAATGTTTCTCTATTTTATTTTTTTTTTTGCATCAAAAGAGTGTTAATTTGAACTTTTATATGTTTCATAAATTTAAAAGATTCTCTATTTTTAACTTTATAATGGAAAGTGAAGTTTATGAAAAAACAGTGGTCTAAATCAAGTGTAAATTTGAGGCAGTTTTTAACTTAGTGGGTTTTGAAGAATTTCAGTAAAGCATACCTTTCTGAAATAGCAATAACTCAGCAAAAAAAGTAATTTACCTGCGTGTAAAAGGCCTGTGTGTAAAATCAAAGTTGCATTATTTAATGAAACTCAATGTAATATTACATCCAGTATTAAGTGAATTTTTTACAAAAAATATATGCATGGTTTAAATGCGATTTTTACATCAGATTTTTTTTTGCTTTGATTGGCACAAATAAACTTTTTTCAAAACTTTGAAATTAGTTTTCACATATTACATATTTCATTAGCAAACTCATCAACTATTTCAGAACGAATTCACAAAAATCATGTTTAAACTAAGACTTTCTTAAACCGCCAAAAAATCGCGACTGCCGAAGGGAATTTGTTTCAATGAAATTTAATTATTGATCATATTGAAAATTTTCTTGTTATAAAGCATGTATTGTAAAGAATAACCTACACTCACAGGAAACACATTTATCAAAATCTGTAATTATTGAGTGTAGAATACAGTTACATCCTGTTATGAATTTTTCAAACATTTCTGCTTGTCAAAAATCAACATCAACTTTCAAATATTGTATGAGTTTTATACTTGTTTTCGATTTTAAAGAAAAAATAAGCTATTTATGATTAGAATTCGTCATTGTTTTCAAAAAATTTCTCCCAAAGAATTCGTTACTTATTTTGTCATTTGTTAACTCTACAAAATTCAGAATCAGCTTTGAGCAAATTGTTTCTCAAATCTACCCTACCAAAACCAATTTGAACACATTGTGCATACTTTGTACATGCCATAAAGCGTTCCATCATTCCGCAGACACCAGCATTTGTTCCCCCCTCCACCAACACATATCTTCGACAATGTCGCGCGATTCGCGAGGTTTTTCCTCGCTCCATCATGTCGTGAAAAAAACAAGCTCAACTTTATCAGTCGTCCAATATGTTACAACAAGCGGAAATGGTTCGTCCCTTCCGCTCCATCCTTTCGTCTGTTAACCCATTTCTGGTGATATCACGCGTGTGCTTATCTAACCCTCCCTCGCGATTCCCGCGAACAAAGGCTCTCTGGCGTGTCCTTCCACGTGGCCGCGCTGTCTACGTGCTTTCGCATTTTTCTCACAATCATCCAGCGGCACCACCACCCCCTAAAGGGAGCAGGGATGATGGTTCGCTGAAGCAGCACGCCACCGCCGCCGCCGAGGAGAGCAACCACTTTACACATCGTATTAACATAAATGATTCATAATTTAATATAAGCGTCGAACGGTGGCCGCACGGTGAGCTGGGAAGGGGTTTCGTGTCGACTAAGGTGGTCAAAATTGTGTGAAAGTTGCAAAACTATAAAAATTACTACAAATCTATGAATACTTACAGACATTCATATGAATCTCTCTTCTGTAAAATCTTTCAGTAATTCTTCAAAAAATAGAAAATATCAGGAACCTTAATTTTGTCCACCCTCAACCCATCAACCACTTGGCACAGTGTGCCTCGCCAGGCAGTTTATGGTCGCCGAGTGCCACGTGAAGAGATCTGTTTCCACGCCAAGGAGGTCGCGGATGATAGCGATCCCAGCGCGTTTGTTTGCTCCGTGTGACCACCAACGCTGCCGAGCGGTTATGAGGATGACGTGTCAGGCGGAGTGTTTTCCCGCCGTCAAAACACACCCCATTGGCTCGGAAAGGGAGCGAGGATGTGGTCTAATCAGGACAGATAAGGGTTTGGGGAAGAGGAGGTGGCTAAAAGCGGAGCGAGAGATCATTAATTCTGGAACCGCACCGAATTTGGTTATACATACGTGATAGGAAAGAGTGGGTCATGAATTGAGCAGGGGGAAATTTGGGTAACGTGTTCTAATTTATTAGAATGGATCCACTTCAGTTAATTTGTGATGATCGATTAAGTTTGTTATCAGCATGATTCCGTATAGGTCCTACAAACTTTTCTACCTTTGTTTCGGTATTATTTTGTTTCACTAATAAATAACCTTTTAAACAGAATAAATATAAAATGATAGTTGAATCTTAAAAAAAAAAACCGAGATGATAATTTTAAACCCATTAATCTTTCATGATGATGCTAATAAAAATGAAATTTGATTGAAATTTGACGAAAATTAAGTAATGTCACCTTACAATTTCCTCGAAGAAATCTTTTTGGTTTCCTCGCCGAAAAAAATAAATAATCAGGAACAAATTCCTCAAATATTTCTCCTAGAAATATTTTTAAAATCATGTACACAAAAATGATGTGATAATCATTTTTTTCTTATTATAATGATTTGATCATAAGTAGAGTTGGTGAATTTTTCACGATATCGTGGACAACGTGAAATTCGTGAAAGTCCACATTTTCCGTGAATTCCCATTGAATTCAAGGATTTTTGGAAAAAAATAACAAATATTCGGTCCGCAACTTATGTTTTAAGAGTATATTTGATAAGTTATGCAAAAAATATAAATTTTCAATTCAATTCAATTGTGTTTTTATTAGAATTTGACAGTTCCTCTCCAGGATGTTACATTTGCAATTCAGAGATTTGGAGAACCTTTCAACTGAGATCATTTCATAAGCCTTTGCAAGGAGGGTACATATTTCTACGTTTAGATTTTGCTGGCTGGGTGCTCTTTTAGGGAAAATTTTTTTTGAGAAAAAACCCTAGAAAATATAAATTTAAAAAAAATAATGATAATAGTACAATCAATTCTAAACATTGTATTTACTTTATTTTACCATTTAAAATTGTGATGGCACTTTGGCTTCATCCATAAAGTACGTCACGCTAAAATCAGCCAAAATTTACCCCCCTCCCCCCCTTTGTCACGCTTTTCCTATACTTATAACACTCAGACCCCCCCTCCCCCCCTAGAGCGTGACATACTTTATGGATGATGCCTTTTAAGTATTTTTTTTTCTTCTAAATTATGAGTTTTGAAACCATAGATTCGAAATACACGTTGCACTCCGGGATTTTTAAAATTCTTTTTGGATATTTTGCATTTTATCACAGTAGCATTTAACTGTTAAAATGTATAAAACATTTTTGGATACGTTTTGCTTAAAATAAAATAAATGCTTGAAATTCGATATTTAGTTATCTTTGTATTAACATTGACAAAAACAAGTAAAATTTACTGAAATCAAATGCATTTTCCTGCATTTATTGTTACTTTCAGCACGATTGGGTTCGTTTGAAATCACTGTGAATATCCAGGAAATTTCCATGTACATAGTTCATAAAACTGTTTTTTAGCCATTTTTTTTCGTGATACTTTAAACTAGTGGTAGTGTTTAATGTGCTCGGTCAATTCTGTGTAAATACAGCTAGACTTTTTTTTTCTCAGTCCCGTGAAAATTTCACTTCATTTGATTTGATGGTCTTCGTGAAAACTGGAAATTTTCAGAGTTTTTTTTTAATTTTCGACTGGTAATTCCCATGAAAATAGCATTTTCTAGCTTGATAAACCACTGGATGATAAAGTTTGATAATTTTAATCTCTGGATAAATCGCACATATTTTAAAACATAGTTAAAACTGATTTTTTATAATGTTTAGCGATTTGCCACCTTTTACTAAGTTGATTAGATTAGATTAGATTATTTTGCTCATTTTGATTAGACTTAAAACACATAATTGGACAAGTTTCCTGAACAATTATTTGAAAGAATCTTATTAATAAATATGGAATTTTTAACATAATAAACTTTTAAAAAAGATTTTTCAGATATTTCACGATGCAATATTTCGGAAGCTTAAAATTTTTTGTATAATACATAGCCTTTGCAAGTAGCGATGACTATTGTTTCTTCTAAAGGATGCCCAGATTGATTTTTTGGCTTTGGCTGAGCGAATTGTGCCAGATTTGCTCCATTTAGTGAAAGTTGTAAAGTTTTATTAAGTTTTAGTCGAGCAAGCAAACCCCGAAGGAAGCTCTCGACATTGTATCACATTTCTATGGAATTTGGCTCACTCTTTATTTTCTAATATAAAATTCTCATATCAGAATTTATTTTTTTATTCTTCGAGAGTTTTTCAGCCGGTGGCTGGTTGAACTTCATATCAGAATTGAATTTGAATACTTTACTGATAAATGCTGGGTTTATCTTAACTTTCTAAGATTTTTGATAAGTTTATCAAACTTTATAAAATTGTTGAGAAAAAATATAGATTATATGTTCTGATGTTCTGATAAATAACCTTATACAATGTATTTTATTAGAATTTTTATTCCAATAATGTTTAATAAAATTAATCTTACAAAGATGTTATTTTATTGATAGCCATAGATTTCGTAAATTTTCAACTATATTTTTACATTTCCAGGCTTGTATACTACAAAGATGTTTTAGATCATTAGAAAAAAATCATTAAAAAAATAATCAATACAATAATCAAATTAAGTTATAATTCCAGAGTTGTTATTAAAGGACCTCTAAACTATTGTTTTCATATGTTTATAGGCCCTAATAAAAAAAAACTCTGGAATTGAAGATGTGGAAAAATGTTTTTATTTTGTGATTTTTATCCAGGTTAAAAACATATAAAATAAATTCAAAAGCGTTGATTTGAAAATTAATTAAAGCAATCCTGCATAAGATTGGTAAAAAAAATCAAACAATCAATACATTATTCTATCAAAGCTGTCGACACAATAAGTGTTTACATTGATTTGTGAATCTAGGATTTAAACCTAAAATTTAAAAAAATCAAGATGATCAAAAATACAATGATGAAGTTAACCTTTAAATCTCTAAAAAAGATTAATCTTGGGAATTATGCCATTTGTTAAAGCTAAACCGAAAAAATCCCTTCGAAAGCTAAAGTTATCTTCAATATATCATTGATGTTGTTTCAATTTTTAGCGTAATCAACAATGTCAAAAATTTAGAACAATGTCAAAAAGGGTCTCATTTTTGTTCATATTTTGGAAATTAGGCTTGAATTTAGAAGTTTATTTATTTGTTTGCCAATACAATTAGATGCTTGAAGCATCAATCAACATCTTCCACATTTATTAAGAAATTGGTTCTACTAAAAATTTCTATGCATAAAGCATGAAATTGAGAAATTTATTCAAATCGTCCAAATAATCCGAAAATGAAGTCTGTTTTCAACTACGAAATAGTTTTTATGTAGAAAATCATAAAACCAGATAGTTAGCCTTTAAACCATTCAAAATTGATTGAAAACCTTTGAAAAAAAAATGCATAAAAAATAAAATAACAAGCCATAATGCAAAATTTGAATGAAAAAAGTGTTCTAAAATGCAATTTACACTACTTCAGTTGTTTTTACATCATGAGTTTAAAAAAAATAAGATTTGAGGGAAACAAAATTATAGCGAAAACACATATTTTTCCGGTACTGTACATCGAAAATTTTGAAAAGTTCAAAAGATTTTTGAATAAGCACAAACATGCTAAAAATGATTCTAAACGCAGGGAAATGCATTTTAAATTGATTTAGGCTGATTGCACTTCAATGGAAATTTTTAAGTTTTTTTATTACATTTTTAAATTGCCCCCTGATTTTTCGAGCCATTTTTAAGTGGGGGGAGGGGGGTGACAAAGTTTTTTTTATATTTGTACCACCCCAGAAAGGTTTAAATGCATTGTAAGAAATAAAAAAAATCAAAACGTTGATCCATTTCGTTGAAGTCAAAAGGCAATGATTTGACTCCTGTTCTATTATTTTTATCACATTTCTCAGAACTATAATCAAACCAATATCATTATCTTAATGCAACCATCCCACTGAGTATCAACCATCCACTGCGATAACTGGCCCCTGACATCCAGCAATCACTTTCCTCGAAGCACGTGAATAGCTCCATTATTCTCGATTGCATTGCTTATTCCCTCACTTCGAAACAACATCCTCCACAACAATCCCACCAAACAAACCCAAAATAAAAACACCTCAAAGCCCGTTGCCATTTCCTCGAATTATCAATCCTCTTTGAACGAACAAAAAAATGGGGAAAAAATACACCAGCATAATTCAACACAACATCTCGTTATCGAAGCCCGAATCGTTCGGTCCTCATCGCGCTTGAGCTATGAATAATCCAATTTCAATTTTCGAGAAGACAGTGCCGGTCGCCGCCGCCGCCCTCGGGTAAGAAGCGTACTTATCTCGATTGGGGGAAATCATCCCCCAATCGAAGCTGGCACAAAAATTGGTTGCGGGGGAAAAACAATATTCTTATTTCATCCACCCTCACGCACACTCCAGAGTTCAGCAGTCGAAAATCAATACTTGATCCCCAGCTCGGTTGAGGGGGGCTGGCTCGAATTGCCCTGCAGCTCATCAATCCCGAAGCCTTGCTTGAACTTCAAGCTCGAACAAGTGTCCGGCTTCATTTTCTTGCATAATTAAACTTGAATGAGTTTCACTACCGAAAAAGAAAAACTATGTACTCTTGTACAGCTTCCACACAGAAGTCTAGCGCCCAATGATTGTGGCCCATAAATTTCAACCAAACTTTTTCTTTCGATCCCTTTTTTCCAGAACCCAGCCCGAACCAGCAGTAATTAAAACTGGCAGCCCGAAGGACCCCCAACCCAGCAGTGGTCTCGTGCAACGAGTAGCAGACACTGCGGAGTTCACAGGACGGGACGACGTTCCAGGAGTGAAGGCCGGAGGGCCAATGCAGTAAAAATAAAAATTTTGGCTCGAAACAAAACGGTTGGAACGTCGCAGGATTAAACGATTTTCGAAAGGGGTTTGAAGAAAAAAAAAGTGTCTGTGAATGTGTGTGTGAAAAAGTGAGACAAAAACGGCGAAATAGTGGTGCAGTGCAACAGAAACTACAGAAACTCGATGCAGAGCATAAATGAAAATTAAGTGTAGTTCTGTGACGAGCAGACAGTGCCGACTTCGTCCTGCAGCACAGCTTGCAAACTGAAGGCAAAGTTCTAAAACGCCCTGCCCGAGTACGAAAAATCGCGCCGTGTAGAGTTTCGAGCTCACCAATACAGGCGAGCGCGCGCGCTCGTGCCGTGGAGACTTTCGTTCGTGCTCTCCACACGCTGTCCTGCGAGCTTCGGCTCGGTTCGGGTCGCACGCACACAGTCGAAAGCGGAGTTCGGGTGCAGCTCAAACAGCGAAGCCGATATATACGAGTGGGCTCGCGCGGCACCCTAGTTTAGTACAACTTTAGACGTTCGCGAAGGCAGACGTGTACGCGCAAGAAACTTGAACGCGCGCGATCGTTTTCGAACAAGTAGCCAAGAAAGAGAGGATAATAATTACGCGTTCAGAACGAACTCATAAATCGTGAAATCGGAAACCGACCCAAAAGGACTGCAAGAATTAAGTGCTGGGTTTGTGGAAAGGAAAAACGAGCCAAGAGTGAAGTTACTACGAGATTGGCGAAGATGAGATATTACATGACATAACAGCGAGCTGTTGGATGTTTCGCGCCAGTGTTCTTTAATTTGTTGTGAAAAGAAGAAGTGTGTGTGTGTGAGTGTTCCTCGACAAGCGCCTGAAAAATGGAATGAATTTATCTTAAATGATTGAAGCAGCCGATAGAAGCGAAGAACAAGTGGTTCAATTTCAAGCGCGTCGTACGGGACGAAGACCACGGTGGAAGTCACCGCGTGAAGATAGAGTTTATGAAAGCTGAAAAATGAGTCTAATTACGCGAAAGACCGAGCTGGTGGCGCTGCCGGCGTTGCTGCTGGTGCTGCTGCTCTCGGTTCAGGTCAACTACAGCCTGCAGTACGACTCGGCCGAGGCACGGTACTTCCCGTCCAACCCGGCCGTGCTGGACACCGCAAATCTGCGGTACGATGCCCCGGACGACTGCAAGTACCGGGTCACGCCGGACGACGAGGTCGATCTGGTGTGCAATCTACGCACCGTCAACAGTGAATTCGACAACACGAACTTTAGTGTGATTCCCTCGGAACACACCGCCTCGCTGACCATCATGTGCAACGAGGCCATCATGGCCCGCAGCAAGCTGCAGCCCAAATCGTTTGCCCATCTGATGCGCCTCAAGGCACTCTCACTCGAGTACTGCAAGATTGGCAAGTTTGGCAACGATGTCCTGTCCGGGCTCAGCGATCTGCGGAACTTTACCCTCCGCACGCACAACATCAACTGGCCCGAGCTGAACCTGGAAATCGATCCGGAAGTGTTTGTGCACAGCAAAAACCTCGAGCAGCTCGACCTCAGCATGAACAACATCTGGTCCCTGCCAGACCACCTGTTCTGCACGCTGAACAACCTCCGGTCGCTGAACATCAGCTCGAACCGCCTGCAGGACGTCAACGACTTGGGCTTCCGAGAGAAACCAATCGTCAAGGACGAGGCCACAACCCACAACGGAACCGCCCACATCTGCAACCTCGACCTGGAGGACCTGGACGTGTCCAAGAACCACTTCGTCCTCCTACCAGCCAGTGGATTCGGCATGCTGAAACGCCTCAAGCTGCTCAAAATCCACGACAACGAGATCTCCATGGTCGGCGACAAGGCCCTCAACGGCCTCAAAGAGCTCCAAATCCTGGACCTCAGCTCCAACAAGATCGTCGCCCTCCCGACCGACCTCTTCAAGGACCCCGCCCAATCAATCCAGGAGATCTACCTCCAAAACAACTCCATCAGCGTCCTCTCCCCGGGACTCTTCTCCAAGCTCGAGCAACTCCAGGCCCTGGACCTGTCCCAGAACCAGCTGACCTCCGCCTGGGTCAACCGCGAGACCTTCTCCGGCCTCATCCGCCTCGTCCTCCTCAACCTGGAAAAGAACAAAATCACCAAACTCGAGTCGGAAATCTTCTCCGACCTGTACACCCTCCAAATCCTCAACCTGCGCCACAACCAGCTGGAAATCATCGCCGCCGACACGTTCTCCCCGATGAACAACCTCCACACCCTGCTCCTCTCCCACAACAAAATCAAGTACCTCGACGCGTACTCGCTGAACGGCCTGTACGCCCTGTCGCTCCTCTCGCTGGACAACAACGACCTCAAGGGTGTCCACCCGGAGGCGTTCCGCAACTGCAGCTCGCTGCAGGACCTCAACCTGAACGGCAACGAGCTGACGCAGGTCCCCCTCGCACTGAAAGATATGCGACTGCTGCGAACGGTGGATCTCGGCGAGAATTCAATCACCGTGATTGAGGAGCCCGGCTTCCGCGGGATGAACAACCTGTACGGACTGCGGTTGATTAGCAACAACATCGAGAACATTACGCGAAAGGCGTTCAAGGATCTACCGAGCTTGCAAATTTTGAACTTGGCGAGAAACAAGATTCAGTTCATCGAGAAGGGCGCGTTTGAGCCGGCGTTCAGCGTGCAGGCCATCCGGTTGGACGGCAATTTGCTGACCGACATTGAGGGGCTGTTTGGGGCGATGCCGAACTTGGTGTGGCTGAACATGTCGGACAACCGGCTGAGTGAGTTTGATTACTCGCAGATTCCGGTGCACCTGCAGTGGTTGGATTTGCACAAGAACGAACTGACGACGCTCGGGAATCGCTTGGGGTTGGACAATCAGCTGTACCTGCAGACGCTGGACGCAAGCTTCAACCGGTTGACGAAGGTGACGCCCACGAGCATCCCGAACAGCATCGAGTTTCTGTTTCTGAACGATAACCAGATTTCGCACGTGGAGCCGCACTGCTTCATCCACAAGACGAACCTGACGCGGGTCGATCTGTACGCGAATCAGCTGATCGGGCTGGACATTAAGGCGCTGCGGTTGCAGCCGGTTCCGGAGGACAAGCAGCTGCCGGAGTTTTACATTGGGGGGAATCCGTTCGTGTGTGATTGCACCATCGATTGGCTGCAGAAGATTAACCACGTGACTTCGAGGCAGTATCCGACGATTAACGACATCGAGACGGTGTACTGCAAGTTGATGTACGATCGGGAGCGGGCGTTCATCTCGCTGATTGAGGCCGAACCGAAGCACTTTTTGTGCAGCTATACGACGCACTGTTTCGCGCTGTGCCATTGTTGTGAGTTTGACGCGTGTGATTGTGAGATGACGTGTCCGAACAAGTGCTCGTGCTATCATGACAATAGTTGGTCGACGAACATTGTGGAGTGCTCGGCCGCGGACTATACGGACATTCCGAACAATATCCCGATGGATACGACCGAGGTGTACATTGACGGGAATAATCTGGTGGAACTGTCGGGGCACAGTTTTATCGGCAGGAAGAATTTGAAGGCGTTGTACGCGAACCACTCGAACATTGAGATAATTTACAACACGACGTTTATTGGACTGAGAAGGTTGACGGTGTTGCATCTGGAGCACAACAACATTCAGAAACTGTACGGGAATGAGTTTAGTGCGTTGGAAAGTTTGCGTGAGTTGTACCTGCAGGGTAACAAGATCTCGTACATTGAAGACCACACGTTTTCGGAACTGAGGAAGTTGGAAGTGTTGCGTTTGGACGGGAATCGTATTAGTAGCTTTGAAGTGTGGCAGCTGGCGTCGAACCCTTATCTGGTGGAGATTACTCTGGCGAACAATATGTGGACCTGTGATTGTATGTTTTTGAACAAGTTGCGGGTGTATCTGCAGTCAAACCAGGAGAAGATAGTGGACGCTAGTGAGATTGGTTGCATCTACAACAACTCGACCAGTATTCTGAAGGAGAAGAACGGAACCAAGTGTACGTTCCGGGGTGAGGGAATGAGTTCGATCGTGCACACGCAAGAGATTGAAGATATGTTGCCGCTGTTGTTGGTGGCGACCTGTGCGTTTGTTGGGTTCTTTGGGCTGATCTTCGGCATGTTCTGCTACCGGAAGGAGCTGAAGGTGTGGGCTCACAGCAGCTGTTTCGGTTCGTTGTGCTACAAGAGTGGTACGTTCGTGAACGAGTTTGACAAGGATCGGCTGTACGACGCGTACATCATCAACTCGCTGCAGGACGAGCACTTTGTGAACCAGGTGCTGGCCTCGACGCTGGAGAACGACATTGGGTTCCGGTTGTGTATGCACTACCGTGACTTTAACATCAACACGTACATCGCTGATACGATTGTGGAGGCGGTGGAGAGTTCCAAGCGAGCGATTCTGGTGCTGTCGAAGAACTTCTTGTACAACGAGTGGACGCGATTTGAGTTCAAGGGTGCGATCCATGAGGTGCTAAAGCGACGCAGGAAGTTGGTCATCATCCTGTACGGAGATCTTCCGCAGCGCGACCTGGACGCCGATATGCGGTTGTACCTGCGAACCAACACCTGCATCGAGTGGGACGACAAGAAGTTCTGGCAGAAGCTGCGGATCGCGTTGCCGCACGTCAAGAAGAGCAACTGCTTGAACAAGCGTTCGGCGATCAACATCTACGCAACGGCCAACGAGTACAACACTGCGGCGGGACGACCCCGGTTGGTGGGCCCCGGCAACGCCGGAACGCTTCCAGCCCCGGGCCACGCCCGGCACGAGAGCCACAGCTACGCCACCATCGGCGGAAACTGTCCGAGAAACTGTGATAACTATGATACGGTTAGTAATTGTAAATATAACACGACCCAGCACGAGCGCCGGCTGAACGACTTCAGCCGGAAGGCGGCCGATCGGCAGCACGAGTACGCGGTTCCTTCCAACTGTTTGCTGGACACGACGCACGAGACGTACAACACCAGCTGCGAGCGGATCGCCGGCAACGAGACGTTCGAGTGCACCAGCAGCAGCAAGTACTCGACGTCCTCGCGGGGTTCGAGCGAGTGTTCGCACTCGATCAACGGGTTCCATCAGCAGCAGCAGCAGACGGCCCCGAACGTCCTGTCTACCAACTTTATGGTCGGCGGCAAGGCCGGCGCCGTTGGTGGCGATCCCGCGGGCTTCAACACCACTACCAGTGCTTCTAACAATTTGAATAGTAATAGTAGTTACAACAATAGCAGTAGAAAGCCGAACAACTGCCCCGTGGTGGTGGACGGCGTCGGCAAAGGTGATAGGCCCTCCGTGGGCACCATGGGCGGCGACAAGAACAATTTCAATGATAGAAGACTGCCACAGGCCATGTGGGCATAACGATTACTTAAGTACAGGTTAGTTAATTATTTTTATCGTTGAATCGCGCATTAAGCCAAGCGCGCTCGCACTCACACACAAACGCTTCACCAACTGTCAGCTGTCACTTTCACACACAGAGAACAATAGCAACGACTTTTCTCTCTCTCTCTTTGCGCAACGCTTAAGCTCTTTCTCTCACCACAGTACACGCTCTCAAAACTCACTCGAAACCGCAAAAAAAAAAAAAAACAATAGGAGAGAAGCGTGAGTTGTCACTCAGCTCACGCAGTGCCTTTAGAACCAAATTAAAAAACAAAGAAATGTCACATGTAAAAAAAAACACAGAGAATGCTTCCACCACACACACACCACCCCCCAAGTTTAGAGAGCAGGAAAAGAAGATTAACAGTTACGACCGCTTAGTTGGGACGGTGAAATATGACATTCTAAAGTGCAGGGTCGCTCTCTCTCGCTCTCACAGGGGGATCAAAAAGTAAAAAATCTCACACAAATACAGAAAAATGCGTTCCCATGGTGAGGGTGATGGACTCTCGCAGAGGGAAGGCAAAGAATTCTAGTCACACACAAAAGAAGGTCTACACAGTGGAGACGAAACGAAGCGAAGGAACTAATTCTAATCTCTTCAGAATCAATCTTCCATTACGGACTCGATGATTGAAAGCAGTTTCTTTTTTGTTCCAAATCACACTCGCACACTCACACACGTGAATCAAGCTTTGAAAAGAAGAATTGAATTCAAGAATGGAGAAAAGGTAATCTGATTTTTCACGCTTAAGCTCAGGCTCGATTTTAATCGCTGAAAATAGATAGATTGAAAAATCTCTGCGCAGGTTGGACCACCCTATTCTTCCCTCCGCTAGATCCAAGTTGGCTAATAGATTAAGAGCTGAGGCTTAAATTTCCCAACCAAAACGCGATTAATGGGGGCCAATTTGGCCTCTTCCTGCGTGGATTTTACCCCACTTTGCCCACGTGTGCAACGCTTTTTCAGAACATCGCAATTCTTGGGAAGAAGTTCTTTTCTTTTCGAACAAAATAAGCCTCATCCTGTTGCTTGTAAAGTCTTTCGCGTTTTTTCTTCTTATTTCATCCGCTTCGTTTCGAACCACGAAACCGAGCTGAATGAAACGAAAAAGCCTTGTGTTAAGTGATTTGGTATGGAAATTTAATTGAAAACAAATGAGAGAAAAGAGAGGTGAAATATTTTAATTTCGTTACACGTGCAGAACAGAACACACGCAAGCAAGAGAGAGAATAACAAATTTGAGCAAAACACTGAAATAAAAAAAAACACGTTAAAACATGAGCACCGAAATAAAGAAGCAAATTAATGCAGCAAAGTAGAAAAAAAATACCCTCTAAAACAAAAGTCGTAAATTGGTGCAGCCACACCGGAACTGAATTGATTTACATCACTCTTTTTTTCCCTCCGTGAACCGTGAAATAATCCAGCTACACTGAAACAAATTGGTTGATCGTTTCCAAAAAACCCTTTCTTTTTTTGACGTTCCGTTGAATTAATCAGCAAAACAAGTGCAGTTGGAGCGCATTGGCTAATTGAAACACACTCACACCTACAAACAAAAAAACACACGAAAAGTTCCTCCATATTGGTGGAAGGTTAGGTTTCCTATTAAAAGAAGAAAAAAAAAACAAGAAAAACACAAAAAAAATACACAAAATACGCTAAGAGTTCGAAACGAATCGAAAGAAATGTACAATTTTGTTGCGTTAGTTTTTATTACCTCATTAAAGACACGAAGATAAGTGGCCAGCAAGTTGATTGAATAAACCTTAAAAGAGTCTTACGAATCTGTAAATATAGCAAACTTTTTAAACAATTCAGCAAAAAAAAAAAACACAAACCACACACTTCTAGTACACAGTATCAAATTATGTAAATATAACGAAAGCAAGAATTTACGACTTAACTGCTAGCGAAAAAAAAACAACTACAAAACAGTAAACTACCAAACACTCACTCACACACACCAGTAACACACATTTGACTACTACTTACTACAAAGAAGGATACCAACTAAGCAAAAACCCACACTCACACACAGAAGATTACAAAAAAGTGAACAAAATTACTCGCGCTCCATTAAAAATTGAGTTTAAGAAGTCTTAGAAGTGGTGAAACAAAACCCGAGAGTATTTGTTAAAATAGTCAGCATTTAAAAAGTAAGCAAGCAAAACAAAACAAACCTGTAAATACTCTGAAAAGAAGTTATGGAAAACCTAGCAGTTGAGAGAAAATTGAAAAAAGCGCCGCAGATGAATTGTAATTATTTTAGAAGTTAAGCCATCGGGTGCGTGCCAGTGAAAGGGAAAGAAGGAGAAGAAGCGAAAGGGTAAACACAAATAGTCACCAAGCAAATTACTAAATTAATAAATAATAAAACAACACACACACAAAACAACTGAAAAATACAAAAGAATTTTAAGAAAGTATATGAGAGACAAAACTCGAAACAAATTACGACAAAATAAAAAGCTATAATTTATTTATGAAAAATTGAAAATCTTACCTGTTTGATTGTCTGTCTTTCAGAAAACTTCCGAAATAATCCTGTCTCATTTGTCTACACTGATTTTGGTGGTTGATGGAGAATGTGTCTGCCTGTTGGTCTTCCACTTCGGTTTGATTGTCCACTTTGCCTGGAATTTCTCTTCAACCATTTGGTTAACGTAAGTATTTTTGTAAGTTAAATGATATTAAATAACATTCAATGAATAAGGAAAGAATTTAAAAAAATAACAGGATTAAAAAACAGATTCAAATTCTTTTTCTTTCAATAAAAAAACATTTAATGTTTTTAAACCTATTGTTCAACTTATTCAGTTGTTGTTAATAAACAAACTTAATGAAGTTCATTATAGTAAAGCAGATATTATAAACTTGATTTTCATTAAATTTTGAAATTTGTTCTAAAATATGAAATATGGAAAATTATCTTTATTTTCAGATTTTTTCGATAGTTTAGCTTGAAATTATTTTAATTGTTTTAAAATAGCAAAAATCGAACCAATAGTATCTAAAATACAGTTAAATGAATTACAGGCTTATAATGTGAATTATAGATAAACTCATATTCATCGATTCGAATTCTTTGTGAAGCATTATCTTATAAATTTATTGTCCAATTTTCAATGTTTTACCCAGATTTTTTGAAAGAATTTTTTCAGCTTTACAATTAATTTTATTTTTTATTTAAACTCAATATACCTTTAAAAATCGAAAATTTTTACTCAAAAGTAGCTTTAACAAGAAAAATGTATATTTTATCAAAAAAAAAAAAATATAGCTTTTTTCCAGTTGCTTTACAAAATATATTTAAAATAATTTCTGTCCAGATTTTCCGACATTTTCCAAAAAAACTCTATCTTTTCAAAAAATCATCTTTCCTAAACAAGATTTAGTACCATCTCGCACTATGGCACAACATATTTCAAAATATCGAATAATTTAGAAATTTTTTAAGAAAAATAATATATTTAGGGATTGAACATTTGAAATTCAAGTAATAAAAAATTGAAAAATAAAATGGATTTTTACGTGTATCTAATTTTATATGTTCTATTCATATCCTACAACTCTGTCGAAAACACCAAATTTTTCAGAAATTCCTTTCTCAAGCTTCAATTACTTTCATGCATACTCATTATGTATGACCAGTAGGGTGCCCAGAATATGGGACATTTTTGTCAAAACCTCGCTCCACAAGCTAAATATTGTTCCTTGAGTTATTTTAGGACATTGGGTCAAATATGAGTAAAATCGGTCAACATTTACCCATTGATACTCGAAGGTGAAGTTTGTATGGGAAAAATCGAAAAAATGTATGGAAAACTCAATTTTCTTATGGTTTTGTCTGCACGAAGCGCTACTTCCATCCAAATATTCCCAAAAGTGTAACTCGCATTGGAAATTAATTGCTCTACAACTTTGTACATCATACCAAAGCTGTAAAACTTGATCCTGAAAAGTAATTACCAATTTAAAAAGTCATTATTGTATGAAAACCATTTTTTTTCACCTACTCTAGGCTTGGGTATCAAATGGTCAATCTCAACCAATTTCGCTCAAAATTTACACAGATGCTCATTAAATAACCCATTAAGCCGTTTTCCGCTCGTGGAGCAGGGGGTCATTTTTTTTACAGTCATAGAAATCCATCAGAATTTACGTTTTTAAGCATTTGAAAACTAAAAAATAAGTTTTGTTTAATATTTCTACATAATATTAAATTAAAGATGTTTTTAAAAGTCTCAAAAATGTCTGACACAAGCTCAAATGTCTGTGTAACACAGACATATCTGTGCATCTGGTAAAAAAAGTAAATCTTTCCCTGTCCCTGAGGGGAACACCCTTGAAGAGTATCGGGGCCGGCATTTACAAAGCGGATTCAGTGGCAGTTTCATTCTCAACTTAATGTTAACATGTTAAGGTTAATGTTAACATTCCATAGGTCGCCTCCCTAAGGTGTCGTGATAAGGTCCAGTTTGTGACGATACACTACCTTCCCTTTACTAAGCAATCGATTCCAGAAGGGAAAAGATCACCAGTTGTTTTGGTCCGAGCCGGGATTTGAACCCCGATCTACCGCTTACGAGGAGGAAGCGTTACCACTGGGCTACGTGGCTCGGTCTGTGCATCTGGCATCCTTATCAAATATCTTGTAATTAGATAAAACACCAAAATTCTGAAAATAGTTTACAAAATGGCAAAAAAGTAAATTGTGAAAGTCAAATTACGTGTAAAATAACAGTAATATTTTGAAGAAATGGATCACCAATTGTGAATAAACTTGGTAACAATTATATTAAGCATAGGATAATTACCAAAAGTACTCTATTTTTTTTAATTTTGTTAAATATATGAAAACCTATTAATATTTAAGTAGAGTACCTATTAACATTGAAGTATAGTAAAATATTATAACGAAGTTTTCATTTTATTAAAAAAGTAACAATGGAGCAGTTCTCTAGGATTTCGGTCATTCAATTTTTTTTGTATT